>NW_024962250.1:19517595-19649441 GCF_019238085.1 Lagopus leucura | reverse complement strand
TATATATATATATATATATATATATATATATATATATATATATATATTTGAACATATCCCAAAGATACGGGTTCATTCTTTGGGCAAGGAGCATTTGAAAACTCTGAAAATTTCATGATTCATGAAAATTCCAAGTGTGCAAAATATGCATGCAACCCAATAAAATATCTCACTATACAAAAAGGTAAATATTACTAAGATAAAAGCAAGAACTATCTTTTGTTCTGTGTCTGTGATGTTTCAGAGTATCTGCTCCCTGTATTCCCCTTTGGCATCTTCATCTTTCTTTTCATCAAAATTATAACTATATAAGACAATTAAATCCAGATACTTAAATAAGAAGTGAACAACGCTTTCAGACTAATTCAAACAATTCGTACTAATACAGATTATATCTTAGAACAATAGCTGAAAGTATTTGGCAATGCTCTAGTCACATAAATAAAAATCATTTTTGTACAGCTACTATATTTTATACTGCTGTTAGTAAAAAAAAAATATTGCCTTCACAGAATTGTGTGCACCTACATATAGGCGTGTGAATAAATGATCTGTATGACAGACTTTGACATAACTAAAAAGATGGCAGAAACAACTTTCTATGCCTAAATTTGTGCATTTCAATTTCCAATATTTATGCATGTTTACTATTGACAAGATTAGTTTTTTTTTTTTTTTTACAAAATTCAGTTTTTAAGCATATATTCAAGCTACTAAATGCATTTAACATACAATTATTCTTTTTTTGCCAAATCGTGCACAGAGAATTTCATGCAAGTAATTTAACTGCCTCTGCTTTGAAATATTTTTCTATCGATTACTAATGAGTAAGTTTACTACAAATGCTTTAGCTTAGTTTTGTGAATTTTCTTTTACCTATGATGAATACGAAAAACCTAAAGACCTTGTGAAGAATTTAGGGTGATTTAAGACATCTGTCTTATAACATATCCTGACTTAAAACTTAATTATAATGCTATTAAAATAGTAAACTTAAATCTATCCTTTCCCATTATAATTAAAAAAACATATTGCCATGACCAGCTAATCTATATTTATGAATAAAAACACATACAACACCTACCAAACTGTTTTCAATGACATTTTCTAAGAAGAGACTCACCAAAAATTATCAAGGAGATTTTCTATATTTCTCTTTACTGCAACACATTCTTGAAAGGCTTGATTACTGGTAAAGCACAGATAAAAGCTATAACAGAATGGTGGTCAAACAAGTGGAGCCTATAAAGTATGCACTCCTCTTTTGTTTGCTGCTATACAAAAACTGAATAGACAAGCCCTTTTGCAAACTTGCAGAGGACCAACTTTTTCCCTACCCCCCACTCCTGGGAATAAGCCATTTTAATTATTGAAGTTTTTTTGTTTAATCTTCCACCAACAAGTAATATGAATATTTTATACAACACTGATGAATGCTTAACTAATACAGTTCTTCATACAAATGCAAACTTCCTTTTTACTGGCCTCTGGTGACTATGCATCTAGTGCCAGAGTGGCATCATTCAGCTCCAGTTGCTATAGCATTTTCAAGAACCTCTCTGTTCTTGTCATAAATTATCTTTAAGTGAAAAAAGCTCCAAGGAGGTCTGCAGCAAACTGTATCAAATAATGAATTTCTAAGCTGTGGTAGAAAACACTCATCTTACTTATATTCTTCTACCATCGATTGTTTAGTGACCCTTCTTTGGGATACAGATGAGCATAACCCTGAAAAATGTTTGTGTTGTCTTTCTCTTGCTGGCAGCCTGCAGCCTGCATGATCTAATAAATATTGGCAGGACCAAATGAAATAATATAGAAGAGCTTCTCTTCTTTAAAGTCCATAGACCAAGAGACTCTTGTCACTTGTTAATATCTCCATCAAACAGTGAAGTGTTAACATATGTGATACGACCACGCAATCAAGTAAGGACCGATTTGTTGACTAATTAAACCAACACAACAAGCTCTTTAGCACCTACAAGTGACAAGTTTAGAGCAGGCAAGTGGAAACTCTCAATTGAGTCCCCTTTTATGAGACTATCATGCCAAATTCAATTCTGACTGAGTAGTATTTGAATGTACTTGACTTCCACTATGTGCTGACATGCTTACAATAATTCATCATGTGTGACAATAGCCCAATATTAGAGATTTATGATATATACAAAACAGTTACAAATGAAATGTAGCCCTAACATGTGTCTGCTTTACTTATCCACAGCCTATTGATATTATAATTAATGGTCAATTACTTAGGGATAGAGAATAGAAAATAGTCATTACCAGTTTCAGTCATCATCTGTTTTTGGCAAATTCTGGAAGGAAATGAAACCATTTTCATAGCATTTGGCGGTTGTTAGAAAGTACACTGTTGCTCACTACAAGATGAGGTTTGTTATCTGTTCTACAGTTGCGGAGGAACATAATATTTATTTTATTATTGTCATAATTCAAATAAGTTTTAGAAAGTATATCTGGGAAGAAGAGAATATAGTGAATATTGCATGTAAATATTTTAGAAAGCTTGCTAGTGCTGGCCAGTTTTTGAGATATACACACAAAGTCAATTCCCAACACAATGAAAATAAAATAAAATTTCATAGAAGAACAAAAAGACATGGAATTGTGCACTTTCTGTTTATTTTTCACAGATTTAGATTCTACCTTAGCATTGGCAAGGAGACACATGAATCTAAAAGACCAGTTGAAGGGGGAGTTTAAGCTACTGGGAAAAAGGCATTTGGTTCACTTTCAGGCCACTGATGATACAAATGGTTGTGAATACTTTCCTTTTGAATTTTAATAGTCCCATTAAATCAGTGGGTATATGCACATTCTGAAAATTATGTATGCTTTCGTTTGCAGTATTTGGACCCTTCTCTTCAACAAACAGCAATGTAAAGCCCAGACCCTTGAGGGTTCTTGGAAAGCTAATTCAAGGTTCACCTTCTCTGCTAAACTTTGAGCCCTGGTGAAGCACGTAGGCTTTTCAAATTCACAACAGTATTTCAGGAACGAGCCAGCTGGCTGGGTACCTCCCTTAGCTCCCAAGGAGCAGAATGCAAAGTGGAACTTTCCTGGCCCGCCTGTTGGATTCACTTAGTGGGCAAGAGAAAACATTTCCCTTGGTTTCTTATCCTCAGCTATAAACCTTTCCAGGAATTAGGTCACAAAGATGAACCATGCTTAAGGGAAACCACATCTTCCTTAGAGGAAACCACATCTTCTCCAATGCTAACTTTTTATAGTTGCTCAAGCATGGAAATGAAGTCAGGAAGAAGACAAAGGAATTCAGAGTGAGCAGAAGTAATCTGACCAATGTCTTCATTTTGAAGACATATTTAACCACTGACTGGAGGGCTTCTTTAAATACATGGTTGTAACATAACCATGAAATAGGCAGTGTATGGGTTTGGATGCTGGCATGAAGAACAGGAGAATACTTCTTTCTGCCTTAGAAGCCAGCAATGATAAAAGGAGTTCTTTCCAACACTGAGGGCTAATAATTATAGTGATATGTTTAAAATATTACTGCTAAGCCTCTATTACTAGCAAAATTTTAAATATGAAAATATTAATGTCTTTAAGAGCATAGTATTTTGCCTCTACATTGGTATGTATTATTTTTTCAGTATTCACAATTTACATGAAAAATGTATCCAAACTAGTAAATATCCTTAATTCATCAACATTTCAAAATAAATTGTCAGAAATCTGTGTAATAATGATTTAGAATCTAGATAAATACATTTTGTTTCATAAATACGATATTTCATAGTTGGAAAATAAAGGCTTTTGTTCAGGACTCAGTTACACTGGTGCAAAAAGAGAGCAGTGATACAACACTGAACTCATGCAATTTAACTCTAGATTTTACATACAAATGAATTTAGAGACTTTATTACCTAAAAGGCTAAAGGCATTAAATAGAAATGCAATTATTTTAGTAACCTAAAAGGAGATTAGATCTTATAGACTTATGTTGATATCCTCTGCATCTCCAGAGGAATCAATGCAATTTCAACAAAGAATTGTATCACATTGAGTTGTTTCATATAATGCCATTGAAATGAATGAAGTTCACAAAGGGTTGATTAAATTTAAGTGGAAGAAACTCAATGAGAAAAATTCATCGCTGGTGTAATTCTGTTGTCTCCTGCAGTTCCACTATGAATGGGTAGGACCCATGATAGTCTGAGGTTTTTCTGCACTTCAGCAACCAAATTAGCTGAATCTGTAAAACTAAATTTTGTAACTTGTAAAATTGTAAAAAAAAAAAAATAAACCACAACAGTATGAACCATAACCCCCCCCATACTCATTATACAAACCAATTTTGATTAAGGAAATATACAAAGGAATTTAAATATATATGTATAGATGAAGCTCCATCACTGACATGTACTACTGACATGATCAGTATTATAGGCCACATTTAGAACGTTACAAGTCAGTCTGAAGATATGATATCCATGGTAAAACTACTGACACTGTTCAGTCAGCTTTGTCTTTTTTTTTTTCCCCTACTATTTAGGGAAGAAGGAAGCAGGGACTGAGTATAAACTTTTTAATCATATTATTAGAACTGTCCTTAAAGACATTTCTATTTCTAAACAAAACTGAAGTAAACAGGAACAACAAACACTCATTTTCTTACAAGATTGGCATTTGATTTATTTAAACAATTAATCACATGTAAAACTCATCAGTTACAGTATCAGTTGAACAGATGGACTGATGAAGAGTACCTAACTAAACTCCATACAATTTTTGTTTGCAGATGTAGACATGTTTAATAAGTGAAATTAGTTTGAAATGTAGTTGACACAAGACTTTATGCATCCAACCTGTACTTACTATGACAAGACAACTCTCCCAGGTACCTCAGATCTATTCAAATTATTTCTGAAATAAGAGATTAATTTAATGGCTTTTGAAATTAATCTATCCTGCATCTTTCACATTAAGGAATGAAAGAAACCTTATTTTATTGGAATGGACTTCATATACTAAATCTATAAGCGTGAAGTTCATTAATCATACCAATAAATCTGTTCAGAAATGTATTCGTTTAGACTCTATAATTGGGAATCTAGAAAAATTTCCAAATGGGGATGTAAAATAATAGGAAAAAAAAAAACAAAAACCTTGGACTAATTAGATTTGAACATAAAAGCCTCAGAAAAAGAAATAGCTATGTGAACACCAGAATTATGAAATCAGGTTCTAAGGTCTCTCTCTTCTACTACCTTCGATGTCTTGTCACGTGGCTGACTTCATATCTCAGCCTTATGGGCAATGAGGGTGCTTTAATTTCGCATTCCTACTTAGTTGTCTGCTTTCATGTATTTACTACTCAGCTTGAATCTGAAAGATCTTTTTTTAATAACTCCAATATTTCTGTATAATTTCTTTGAAATTAGACTACTTATTGAATAATTAGTAAAGGCACTGGGGACTAGCAGATAGCTGGACAGAGCAATTCCACAATCCTTTTTGACCTTGCTTGCCTTCTCATGACCTCAAAAAGTCATTTTTTTCCCCCACTTAAGTAATAACATTGAATGAGTATTGGCATGTTCTAGGATTATTTTCATTCCAATGTTTAAAAGGGGCTACAGAGAAATTATTTAACTCATTTTCAGCAAGCCATCCAGCATTTTCTTGTGGAATAGAAAAGCTGAAAGACTGGAGCACAAACATCATGTCCTCTAGTATTTCTGTGTTTTCCTGGAATTTTGCATTTCAGCTGAGTTTTCTGCAGTTCTTATGAGAGTAATCTTGGGGTGAACCTCAATAAGGAGTGGAGAAATGTATCAACAGGGTTATGGCTGAAAGGGTTTACTGAACAATAGCTTTGCTATGATCATTTGCCATGATCTGTGCCTCGAGAGACAGAAAAATTGTGATCATATTTGTATCCAGAAAAGTTCAGTCAAAGTAAGTTTACATTAGATCTGGATCAAATATTGCACTTGTACAATTTGTACTGTCCAAATATTGTACAAGTTCCCAACTTGACTTAAAAATTTTGCATAATCTGTTTAATTTAATCTCCATATAAAAACATGAAAAAATGTTAAATGCAGTGTTTTTCACCTCATTTCAAATACATAGTGCCTTCTCTTTATAGAGCTGCCTTATTCAATTTACAACAGTTTTATACTTGGTTAATCCATCCATTTCAATTAATTTACACCTGTTTTCTGCTGACAAAGATTAATTTCTCACTGATGATGCTGCCAACAGCAGCTTCCACCCATTGGAAAAAAAAAAAAAAAAAGTTATTAGATCAAACTATTCATATTTTCAGTTATCTAAAATGTGCCTGATTCCGAATTTGAATATTTTCAATCTCATTTATGAGCATATTGGGCTTCTTTGCTTTGGAGAGTGGTGAGATCCAATAGAAAAATGGAGCAGCAACTGTGTTAGTTGTCTAATCTTAAGGCATGACTACAGCTGTCTTGGAGCCCTAAATATCTTCAAAAACTGCCTGTATTCCCAGTTTGCTCTTTCTCTGTCGACCCCACTCTAATATTTTTCTTTATTATCCTCACATACATTAGTGCTGGACCCTTGTCTATGTGGAATACTCATAAGACTCAGGCCTGTGTTCGGGAACAAGGAAAAGAAGAGGTAAGAGATACAATAACTTGAAATGATAATATTGGATGGCTCTAATAAATTCACTCTCTCAATACAGTTTGAATAGTTTGATATAAACAGACTAACATAGGTCTACATGCACATGGGCAGGTCTTGCAGTACTGAGTACTTTCGCTGTTGAGACTACATATATGTCACTCCTTTAGGTAGTCTTATACACAGTGGAGTGTATCTGCTAGAGCTGATGACATTATGTAGGAACACTAACATTAACTATGCAGAAGCTTTGAAACCATAACATCTGGGAAGAAGTGTTTTGCGGAGATTAGAATGGGTCTTGAACTGCTTTAGTCCTTATTTAAGCAACTATGATTTCTTATAATTAGGTGATCACAGCAGTTAAAGGTTCCAAATGTCATGTGTATGGCACTCTCATCTTCCAAGGAGTCATTGCTCTCTTTGGGCTTATCTTTTCCAAAGAGCAGGAAACAGAGCATTTCAGGCACTGAACTTCAAATGTAAGCACAAGAACTTTTCTGCTGCTCTCATTATTACACCAGCAGTAACCCTTGTCAGGAAAGCACAGAAACTTGTGTATAGTTACACTTTAAAATATATCAGTTAGATTCGCCAGTGATATCCCCCAGCACCTGCAGAGATGCTTTCACTACTTTTGCTTTGCTTTTACTTCAGCTTCAATTCACTTCTGCCTCTGAAAAATAAATAATTCTCATAAAAATAATAAGAACAATTTTACTGGCTGTGATTTTGTACTTGTTTAGTTTCTGATTAATTGGATCTTGCAATTGAATAGCAGAATTCTAGCAAAGGTTTTTGTTTTTGTTTTTATTTTCCTAAATAATATTTTTAGTAGAGTTAAGCTGGAGTTTAAAACCTTTCACCTCTGGAATCCTGAGCTGAAATATTATTTATGTCACAAATGAAAACGTGTACAGTGACATGAACTTACTATGAACCTACTAGCACGTAGGCTGAGATTACAAAGCTTTCTCTTTCTCTCTCTTCAGTAGGATTGTTGGTTTCTGTTTAAGTGAAGGCCAAGGACTTGAACAGCAGGGATGTTTGAGCTCAGGACTCAGGTGCATTAGAATAACAGGAGGAGACGCAACAGTTTCCATCTCTAGAAAATATTATTAGAGTTTGGAAGCCAAAGAAACTAATGTAGGACTCCAATCCACTAAGCAATTAGCATTCAGACTTCAATACTGACAGAAAACCCTCAGATAATTGCTGTTCTTGAAAGATGAAGTCTAATATATTAATGTGGACTTAATTGCTCATATCCTTTTAAATGTATCTAGTTCTTATTTCATTATCTTCCTATTTTGCAGAAGGACAGTGAGACAGTGTCTGAGGGATCCACTTCTGCACACAAAATAAGCAGCTACAGCAGTGTAAGGCACTGCATGTCCCATCTGTTCTCCCTTCACTTTTGTCTGCTGTTACCACTGCAGTAAGGGAGAGGTTTGAATCTAATGCATGCTCATTCCCCAGCTATTGCACTTCATCTTCCAGTCTCTCAGTGCAAATTTCAACAGCCCTGAAGTTAATATACAGAGTTGTGAGCTAGAATGGTTGAGATGTCACCACATACTTCTTTTCTAAGTTCTGCTATAGGATTAGGAACCTGCAGGAGAGGGATAACAACAGGGATCTCGTGGTAGTGACATGCAATATTATCCCAGCAAAATTCAGCAAAACTTACTCTCAGAGTCAGAAGATGTAGCTCTACAAAGGTCCCTTCCAACTCAATTCTATGATTCCCTCAAAGTCTAGGATTTAAATCCTCAAAATGCTTGTTTTCCCATGAAAATCCTAAAAGCCTAAAATCCACCAAATTTTAGAGTTTTCTGTTTGTCTAAGCACTGGGATATACAGTATATCAGTCTTAATAGAAGTAAAAGTACTTGGTAATAGTAGTTTACCAC
This sequence comes from Lagopus leucura, assembly GCF_019238085.1. NCBI lineage: Eukaryota > Metazoa > Chordata > Aves > Galliformes > Phasianidae > Lagopus > Lagopus leucura. The sequence continues at coordinate 19,640,880 of NW_024962250.1, read as the reverse complement.
GTAGGACTTACCAAGATCTACAAAGTGTTTCCATGTTTGTTACTTCCAGATCTTTATCATATAGATGTCATAAGGCAGACATTAGAGTCTGCACAAACACTGGCAGGACTGGCAGGATAAAACACAGTGGCTTTTAAAAAATGGAGGAGTCAGTAAAGGATGTTGATACACTATGGAGTATTTTTATTCATGTCACTTCATGAAGTCTTAGAAAGTCCATCTCCAAGTCCAGAACACTCTAAGCTGTTCTGAGTATCGAGATCTCACAGTGTCCTAAGAGCTGTGGTGGATGGTAATCAGATGTCAGAAGCACATTAAAAAACAGTATGCAATTCTTCAGTTCAATTAAGAGATCAGCACAAATTGGAGCAGGAGGTGAATAGTAGCATTCCAGTAGCATTCCTGACTATTTTTGTATTTCATTTTAGAATATACTGGAAAAAACAAACAAACAAACAAAATGTATTCTGTGAGTTCATGTCTAGTGAATTCCCAAAGTCACAAAGAAAGTCTGTGGCAGACCACAGTAGGAAGAGTCTCAGGTCCTCATCTAATGCTCCAAAAATGGCTTTTTCTTTCTCTCTGAGAAAGTTCATTTAATCAAAAAGACTGTTAACTAGCTTAGTATTTCACTACTGTATGGCCACCATCTTTCAAGACAAAGATCTTGATTCCTAAAATGAGGCTAAAAAAGAAGCAAACCCCATGACACTGTGAATCTTATCAAACCGGTATCAAGGCTGGCAGAGGATACCAGCTATGGGCTCATTCTGACAAAGGAATTTGTCCGTTTTCAGGATTAGTGATAAAATTCCCAGTTCTTGAAAATAAGCCTATGTTAAGTGAAGATGAAGAGAAGCATAATTTCTACTTTTACAGAAAATTATAAAGCAAACTGAAATGAATGACTGCCATTTAGAGTGAGGTGAAGGGAACAAACCAACACAGTTTATTTCATTCTAGAAAGTAATATTGAGACTATTTTTGGTCCCTGCCTAAACTCACATGGGAAGACTGCTTTATGCATATGCATATTCCATTTGGCAATGCTCTCATTACGGCATGCAGCCACCTACTAAATAATAGAACTTAAAAATTGAAAATCAAATGACAGAAAAAGCTATTTCCAGGTATTTAATCAAAGAGAGGATCAGAGTACAAAGCCCAAAGCAGGCCCTGCCCACAACTCTGCCTGAACTGTCACTGTACAGCGGGTTTCAAACATCTGCATTACTTTGACTGGAATATCATGAATAATTTATAATAAAGAATTTAAGAAAAATACATTAAAAAAAAAAAAAGAGAGAGAGCAATATTAGTACCCCACAGTAATCACCTGGCTTCATGCTTATTAGTGAAGTACTTTGGGTAGAAGACATCATTGATTTTATGAACCTTTGGGGAGTTTTCTTTTAAAAAATTAACATTTTGGCTTGATATTATTTTAGTATTTACCACTCGGTATTGTCTTAGATGTCATCTTGGCAAAGGGCTCCTAAACAACTGCCACTTTTAGCACTGCTGCCAAAAGGCCCCCTTTCACAATAAAGCATGCTGTGCTTTGGCAGGAAATCAATAAAGTGAAAATCTGTTCTCATCATCCATACATTTACCATCACAATCAACAATCAAAGGCAAGACCTGGGTTCTTTATCCACAGGCTCCAGCCTCCCAATTTTCTGCTATGAAAGGCAGCATAAATTAGAACCCTTGGTTCCTGTTAGCTGGGCTTAATGGGTATGATTTATGAACCATTAAATGAGGTTATGTAAATTGATCCTTAGCAGAATGCTAGCACACAGGTGACAGGTGCAGTACATTTGAATGATGAGTCCACAAGGGTTCTGTACAAATCAGATTTCAGTGACATTCAGTTTTAGGAAGGAGAAATATGTTGTCAACAAGGAAGTGATTTAAATAGTGCCCTGGGTTTGTCAGCAATTATGCTTTTCTTCTTAATTGCTGCAAACTATATAAATTCTAATAGGAAATAAATTACTGATTTACCAGTTAATGACAAGGGGGTATAGACAAGAATGGTTTAAACATTAAAAAAACCACATTTGCTTTGTGAGGCCATATTCAGTGATGATTTCATTTATGCTGTTAAAGTTAGCAGATGCTTTAAAGTCACACGACAAACTTTGACATGAGCTAAGTAAAATTGTTTTATTGCTAAATTAAAGGAAACTGTTATTTTGTTGTTGTTGTTGTTGTTGTTGTTGTCTTTTCCTACAGCAATGGTTGTTCTAAAAAGGATGAAATCACCTTTTTACATAGAAAAAATTTCCTTGATATTTTTGTTTGGTTGTTTTTCATCTTAATAACCTTCGCAAAATCAGACCAAATTACACTAACTAGATTTAATGCATACATATTTATATATATTTATAGAGACAGTGAAAATGATTACACCTAGTGATATAAGGTTGAACTCATTTCCTCCTCACTGCTTCCCAAAGGGACCAAAATGGTTGACTGACTACCTTATATTAAGGCTTCTATAGGAAAAAATATTCTTGCTGTTGTAGTACAATTAAATCAGTGGTGTTGGAGTTCAGGTTGCTTGGTCTGGGTAGGAGGGCTTCTGCAGAACTAGATGAATTTGTGAGATGTTTAAAGTCTGCCTTTCTCCAGCCTGTTTAATAGCTTATTCCTACTTGTGGCCCAGCACAGCTCAATTTAATGAATGTTTTAACTGAAATATGAGATAGTAGTAGGAATGAAATAATATGGATACATCTGTATATTACTCAAAGGCAGCAGTTCTGGAGAAAAGATTATACAGGAGGGTACTTGATATGCACAGGATAACAGGGTGATGTGAAAATACTTACAGAGGCTTGGACATATTAGGTCATTTTTATCTGAGGAAGAAAATACAGAAGATGAGAGGAAGCCAGAAGAAAAGCCACCAGTAAGCTGCAAAGTCTAGTATGATTTAAAGGAAACTCAAAGTGTTAACAAAAAATGTATTTTGTCAGTACACTCATTGGCTATGTAGCTTCTGTTTTGTTTTGTTTTCCAAAAATTCAGTGAAGTTTGTTCAAGAAGCAAGAATCATTTGTTAATTGAATTAGCTTCTCTTATTGTGTTTTACTTCAATAGAGGTTCCCTTCAAGGTTCAGCTACTTATGCATGCATTGTTCTGCTCAGTGCTTGTAAGCAGCTCTCTGCAATACTTCTTTCACTGAAGCTGTCACTTTTACCTTTGTGAAGAGGATCAACAGAAGTGAGTCCAGAGTATACAGTGTTTTTGGAGGTATGGAATGCAAACTAAAAGAATCACACAGTTGCAATGTGGGTAAGGAAGAAATTTGATGAACTTTGGTGAGGTGGTGAAGTGCTGGGTTTTACTCCAGGTATCAAGGAAGAAGAAAGAGCCCATCTATTAATGTTGTACGACCAAACTGAAACAAAAGAATGCAAGGACAAGCCACCAAAAGTTAAGGAAAACCTCACTGCTTGTTATGCAAGCCTCATTTAATAAATTTTGTATAGCTTTCATCCTGTAGGATCTGTGAGTGCTTTGGAAGGTTCTCTCTTTGTTTCGTACCTAAAGAAAGGGCTGTGTACACAAAGTAAATCAGTTAGTTTTAAAGACATTAGCCTGAACTAATAAAAGTTTTCCTCTTTCATCACACAGCTTGCCTTACATTGCTGTATTTAAATCAACATGGCTATCAAAACCCTGTAACTCAAGTCACAAATAGAACTCTCACATTTTTCCCTATGTCAGCTTGCCTCATTCAGCATATGAAGTGATTGGTATTCATGCAGTGGGTTACTGCTCAGTGTTTCTCAGTATCTACCCTGCCTGCTGCATATTCTATTCCCTATTTAATCTTTACCTGAATACAGAGTTACTAATTTCTTAATCTATGTTTTCTCCATCTTAGGGGGGGCTTAAGTTTGCTGGACCTTGAACACTCAAAGCACTTCATTTTCACAGTGGAACCTGCAAAGTCTCTAAGACACAGAGGCCAGAATTCAGTACCACACTGAGGCCCAATCATGATATATGGAAAATGACAATATAAAAATAATGTCCTTTTATGAAAATGTGTCTTGTGACTTTTCCGCATCACATACAATCTCCAGGGAAGAATTTAGGATACAGGACAATTTGCAAGAGAAACATTCTGTTGCCTTAGTCATCCAGTCACGCTATGTCCCTTCCTGCCTTTCCCTTCCTCTCTGTTTTCAGCAATTAATGACACTGGGATATTGAAGTTGTCATATTCTGAAGCACACAGCACAGATTCATCCTTAGACTAGCCCCGAAGGACACTATAGTAAGGTTAAGGTTATACTGAGAAAGCTCACAGAATGATGGAATTACAGTGTACACCTCTCCCAGCCTCCTCGAGATCTGCCCAAAGAGAAAATCTAGATCAGAACAGCTTAGAATATCTCCCAAAGTCACAGAGTACTTTCCTTATAGGGCATGAAAGCACTAAGGACCCTGTTTTCAATAGTGTCTTATAAGTATAAAGGATAATTGTAATTGGGTTGGGCTTCTAGGTTCCAGGCATTTCTACTGAAGCAAAGTCTGCCAGACCTCTTGGCATTATCCTGGTCCCCACATTCTTCACTTAAATTGAATTGCCTAAAATTCCTTAAATTTGGTTTTCTGAATTATTTCTATTTACACTGCTTTGGACACAGAGTTTTCTCCTCCAGTAAGACCCAAAGACTACTACCCACAAGCAAAAAAGGGCAGGCTGAAAGGGGTGTTAGAAAACCCTTGCAGTAGGAGCAAATATGGAGTAAGAACCCATTTATGTTGTCTCTGACTTTTTTCTCCTCGTACCTGTTTCTGCTCTTATTCTGCATCATTCATGGAAGAATCTATATGGACAGAAGACATTTATGTAGGAAGAGAAAAAAAAAACTACCAAACTGCTTACCTCCATCTTAGCTTTTTCAATAGATTTTTCTCCCCTCTGCTCTATGAAGTAGGAGGGGAACATGAATTATATACATATTGGTTATTAGCATTTATTTAGCCACTGCTAGGCTGCTGATTGAAAAGATTTCATATCCTCTGATCGTGTTACCTAGACATATTACTGTTAGAAATATTTTATTACCATGGTTCATACATAATATGCTCCTCATACACAAAAATGGTGGTAGATCTTAAGATTTATTTGCTGAACTTTCATTTTTCTTCCTGTTAAGAACAATTATAAAGTCATAAGAATGTTCTTTACCTGATTTTTTTTTTTTAATTTCTAGTGTTGAATGCTATCAGTTTTCTGCTTTTTCTTGTTATGCACATTTTTGTATCAAATGCTTATGCTGTATTGCTGTATTACTTAATGTATTACATTAAGTAAAATAATATCTCTTCTTCTAAAAAGAAGAGCTAAAATGGAAGATTTTTTTCCAAATGCGAAGAGATCCCAGTAATTCTTTGCCATAGAGTTACCCAGTTTAAAAGAAAAAATCACAAAACTGCATTTTCAGATATCTTTGGCAGCATACAGGCACTAATCACATGGTATTCATAGTAGCGTACATCATACCCAAGGTATTACTTGCATATTGGCATGCTTAACAACCAGGCTTTGTTCCTTCTCTTCTGGAGACCGCACAAAGTTTATGGAATGCTGTGATTCTTCATGGTCCTCATTAAATGTCTCAGATAAAAAAATGAGGAGAATCAAAATTGGCAATTTTTCATTCTAAAAGGAAACTCAAAGTATGTAATTTACTAGGATATACTTACCACCCTCTTCCTCAGTAAAGTTTACACTGGGAAAAGAAAAAATCTCATCTGGATATCTCTGCCTACTTGAGGACCTTATAGGCTTTCTGAAGGTAAGCAGTGTCTTTCTCTTATTTCTGCACCTACTGCTATCACATCTAAGCAGGTCCTTGCTTGCTGTAGTCTGTGACCTTGCTGTTCTGTCATTCTGTTATACTTTCAATTCCGATATGCTAGCTATGAGTGAAATTCTGAAGCATAACTCAAATGTTTGCTTTTGTAATGGTGATTTTTAAAAAAATCAGTAGAAATATTTAATATATCTAAAGTGTTTGTTGGAGTCTGAGAAGCTCATAATAAGCTGCAATGAAATTTGTTTCATAACTTCTAAATGCCTAAGCTAAAATAAATTAAAAAAAAAAAAAAAAGCAGAAAAAATAATGACAATTCCATTTAATACTGGATTTTTTTTCAGTTTAATTAATTTTTTTTTTTCCCCATTTCTAATGTACATAGTAATATAAAGAAAGGAACAAACCACTTGCCTGTGGCTGTTTTGCCGTTTGTGCAGCATCATATCTTTTAGCAAAATCATCAAAAGCTGAAGACAGTAAATACTGTTCATACATGTGGAAAACTATGCACAATGGAGAACAAGAAAGGTTTTAATTTAACAATCCCATAAACATTTATGTACATTTAATTCTGTTAATTTACTACGGTATGGTAGCAAAAATGTATATTAATATAGAAGGTAATTAGTATGTAATATATATCATGTTGAACATAAAAGAAAACATACTGTATTTCTTCTGGCAAGTAAGAGAAATCTCAATCTCATAATCAATACATCAATACATGTACAACAGTATTTGTAAAATCATTTTTATCTACTTAGTTACAATCTACACATCTATGAACTGCAATTACATACACTACAAATGGTGTTTTACCAAATGGAGAAGGAGTAGAGTCAAAGCAGTATTTAGTTAACATTTTGCACGACTGTTTAAAGGATCCCATTGTGACTTGCATTCAGAAAGCTTATCTCAGATAGAGGCGTTGGTTATATTTGTTTTTTTGTGTGTGTTTGAAATGTGTAGAAACTGGGTTCAAAATCAGTCAGTTGTGTGCAACCTGATTAACTTTGATTTTTGTGATTTCTAATGTAAACTGATTTTATTTCTGGCTTTGCTTAAATGCTGAAAAAACTTAAACATGAACTATATTAATATACTCATACCCACTTCAGAAAAACCTGGGGGGATGGAAATACTCTTTATTTCTGCGGGTGGTTAAATCAGGAAATTAAACTAAATCAACATTATTTTGAATTAGGTGATGACTACATGTGGCAGTTCTCATTAGTATGGGTCTTATCAATGGTTACATCATCCACCATGATATACAGTATTGAGGTCATGATGTGTCAAGTTGTGGATTATGTGAACTGTATAAATTCAGCTGTATGAATGTTAAGAAGAAACTTTTCATTCTGAGAGTGATGAGGCCCGGGGCAGCCCTATCCATGGCATAGGTTGGGACTGAGTAAGCTTTAAGGACTGCTCCAATACAAGCTATTCTATGAATTATAATGGTAGGATGTGAAGAGAGGGAAATGGGAAATCCACATATACAAGCAGCCTTCTGAACCTTGACTGTGGCTTTGTTGTAGCTCAGTGATCTCTAAATGTGATAGGAGTTCTTTTTAGATGGGGGGACATCTTATTTCTCTTTCAATCTATTGTGAAGTTGCCCAACAGCACCAGGAAAGATGGGAGAAGAGATGTAGGTCTTGAAACCAGCCCCTGTATGGTCATCTCCTCACCCTCTGAGGCTGCACAATAATATTTTCAAAATCCTCATTTCAAATGAGGGTCAAATGTTTCTATCCTGCTGCCCTTTGGTGAGGTGTCAGAAATAGTTTGAGGATTGCAGTGTACCCATTTCCACTGCTCTTAAACTTTCACTACAGCTCAGAAGCAGAATGCCAGTGCTTGCTTACTTACTATAATAAGTATATACTTATTCAGGCTAGGAAATTGCAATTAATTTTGTTAATGAAAGATGAAATAAAACAATTACTTAATCAAAGATACTGTACAAGATCATCAGAAAACACTACAAGAAAAAAAAAAACAGCAATAAAAAGGCAAATGACTCCTTGATATTGTTTCCAAGACTTTAAAATCCATCTTGGAATAAGGACAATCAAAAGAAAAATAGAACCCAAAGAAGTTTTTAAACAAATTATTTCATAATTTTTAATATTGTAAAATGGAATTAAAACTCAATAATTACAAGCCATTCTCACTCTGCACAGTGAACTGACAGATTTCATATACTGCCTCTGGGAAAGAGATAATGCCACACATTCAATCATCCTTCAAATCAGGGAAACAAAACTGTCCATAGTGCTTGAATGTTCTATCAAAGCTATTTGTATAAAATAAGTAATATATAATAATAAGTCATATATAATAATATAATAATATAATATAATAATATAATAATATAATATAATATAATATATATATATAATATAGTAATAATATATAATAATATAGTAATATATAATATATAATATAGAAAAACTATCTGGAAATGCTTGGACATAAAGCTGGAAAATGAAATAAGGTGAACACAAATAACATTAAAACCAGTGAGAAAAATATGCAATTGTAGCAAAACCATTTCAATTGAAAAAAGTTGGAATTCTTACTTGCTGCTTCTCATATCATGAAAATAAATATCTACCGAAATCTGCACCTACTCAAAGGTATGTGTGTGTTTGTGTGAAGGAGAATTGATCCACACATGTGGAGGTGAGTATAAATATTTTATTGTATGCTTTACCAAAGGCAGATAAATGTTTTATATCTTGTTATGAAAAATGTCAAACAACTTATACGATGTTTTACTGCGTTGCACCATTCATCAGACTGTGGAGTGGATTTATATACCTACAGCAGAAAGTACACTGGTAGAGATAGATGGCCTTCAAGAATCAGAAAAAAGGGGAACCAGCCATAGTGCTTGTGCTTTTCTTTAAAACTCAGTTGCTTCTGTTGTCACCAATTAGGTTGAAGTACTTTGTATTTACAGCTTGAAACTCCTAAATAGATTAGTTTATCACAGCATAAAATGATGACACTGCGGTATAAAGTACAGAAGACTTTATCTCTTTAATGGAAGTAAAGGAAGCTTTTATTTTTAAATTTCTACTACTAGATGCAGTACATCAAACAATCAGTTTTAATATCTTTAGGGTTAAGTGCACTCTTGTAATTTAGAACTAAATGATTTTTATTAAGCACTTTTACTGAATATCTACATGCTGTACAACTCTGCTGATTAAGTATCTGATAGTGACTGGTAAAGCAGACACCTCCGCGAATTAGGGACGCATTAGTGAATGTGTTGTGTCTATGGTCCTTAATCTTAGGGAGTATTTCAAAATAAGTGTGTTTCCTGTAAAATGTATCCGTAAAACTGCAAGCAAATCAACATGCTTGAAGCCTGGTGCCTGCATTGCACAGTAACATCTTTTAACAGGTTAAAGGCATTTTTCCACAGTGAGGAAATAAAATTTAAAAATTCCTGTGGGGTGAAAATCCCAGTGCAGGTTTTATGAAATGTTCCTATGTGCACTGAAACTTTATGTGAAAATCTAGCAAGCAATATCCATGTGTGATGGCAAGCTTGCCACTAAAAGCTTACATTTGAGGGTTGTTCAGCCAGACTGCCCACACAGGGCTCTGGGACCAAGGAATGTCCACTGCATACTGATGGTAGTTTCCTCTGCAGGCTTGCACAAGCTCCTTTATGTTGAGGGATGTTGTTCCATCTGCACTCTCATTAACTTCAATGGGGGCTGAGAATGCACAGCACCTTTGAAAATCAAGCAGCTCAACTCAGAGCTTCAGTTTCCCTAGCTATAAATTGAGACTAAACCTTTCCTATCGGCCTCATAGAGCTGTTGTGAAGATTAATTGGATAATGACCACAAAGCCCTTTGAACACGAAAAGTGCTAAGAATTGTTGTTACCAAATAATGGCAAAGATTGGGCTATTCTCCATTGCTGTCAAATAATAATAAAGAGATGTGCTAGTCTAAGGAAAGGAGAGGTGGGAAATAAAGGGCAATAATGGCTGCTGTTGTTTGCGCATATGGTACTGAATAATCTTTGCAAGAAGAAGCCAATCTTGTGAAAAGCTATCTACTGTAATGGTGCTAGGGTTATTGACAGGTCTGGCTATAAGTGCAGGTTCCATTAGATACATCAGCCACAATGTATTCGCGGCAAATCTCACTGATGATTGCCCTCCTGCAGAGGGAGAGATAAGACAAACTATGATTGAAGTAAAAATGTAAACAGTTAAAAAAGAAATAGAAGTCAACCACTGCTCTCCCACAGGGGCAAGGACCAAGGATTGTTGCACCTGCAAAGCAGTAATAACAGCAAATGTTAATGTGATATGTGATTGTAGCGTGGATGCTGCTTCAAGCTCTCACTGAAGAATTTATGTTGTTTAGTATTTTTATATGTATATTAAGTGAAGTGCACTTTCCTAGTCTGGGGCAGTGCAGGGCACAGTACGGGCAAGCTGAAGGGGTTTTACTCAAGTTGTGCTATCAGGAACATTCTTTGGCAGTATGAGTTATAGCTTCTATTTTGTACAGTAAAAGCCTCTGAACAAATACTGACTTCCAGAATCTCAGCACGATGGCATAAAGTATGTGTGTATTTGAAGTTTGTATTAAATCCACCATTGTAGAAAGATACTATTAAATATTGATACTGTGTTTTGACATTTTCTTTGGTGACAAGAAAGAAACTGGATGATACCTCATCCGGTGTTAACCAAGTACCTCCTATTTTCTCAGGGATGGGGGATGCAATACTAAATCTTGTTTGGATCTGAAGGGTGGCTGTATGGGAACTACTGAGTCATGGCCTGAACCTCTGATTGATCACCTGAGGCGAGCCATGAGTCAGCCAGAGGAGCACAGGTGAAGGCAATTCACCTGTGCTGCCGGAAGGGGTGGAGCCTATTTAAGAGCTGGCTACCAGTGGGGAAGGATCTCTTCTGGAGATCGCCTCTATTGGTGTTTTGTGGTGAGCCCAGCTGAAGGGTAAGCCTTCAATTTTATTCTCTTTTGTTATCATTGTCCGCTTTGCCTAACTCTCTTGATTATATTGTGATTGTAACATCTTGATATCCATTGATTATACAGGTGGCATAATATCCACTCTGCAGTTTTGAAATAACTGACCAAAGAAGCACTCTAAGTCAATCTGTTTGTGTAGCTTAATAAATAATGAGGTTCATGTTCATCCCAGAAAGCCAACCATATCCTGGGCTGCATCAAAAGAAGTGTGACCAGCAGGTCAGAGGTGTGATTCTGCCCCTCTCCTGCACTAGTGAGACCTCAACTGGAGTACTGCGTCCAGATGTGGAGTCCTCAGAACAAGAGAGACGTGAACCTGTTGGAGTACATCCAGAAGAGGATCACAAAAGTCATCCAAGGGATGGAACATCTCTCCTACAAGGACAAGCTGAAAGAGCTGGGAAGAGAAGGCTTCAAGGTGACCTGATAGAGATCTTTCAATATCTAAGCATTACCTTCCCACCTTTCCTCCCCACCTCGAAGCAATTTTCAACCTTTGGGTTAGTTGCAGTCATACTTACCAGAGGGATGGAAGTAGAAATTAATTTTCTACACATGTAATTGGGAAAAAAAAAAAAAAAAAAAAAAAAAAAAAACAGTCCTGTCTGCATAGAAGAGAGAGAATCTATTCATGGCATAGAAGATAATTCATTGTCTGTCACACAAAGCAGCAGCCAGCTCGTTCAGAGATCACACTAGCCAGCTCATCAGTGTTCCTGTGCCAGATTTGCTGCTTCTCTCCGGGCTGGCAGGATGAAATAGAGAGGCAGAGAGCATGGAAAGGAGAGAATATAGATAACATGGAGTTTTTGTTGTACTGGGCAGACAGGAGATAGAAAGGAGCTAGAGACAGGGACAACAGCATCAGTGATCAAAGACACTGGATGGAGTGCAGAGCAGTGGAAAGATGGAGGTATGGAACAGGAATGTGGCAGAACTCTGTTAGGAGACATTTAGAAGACCTGGAAAGAGCAAACAAAAGATGTAACTTCTAAGAAAATAAGATTTAAATCTTCTTATTACTCAGGGAACAACTTAAAAATACTGTAATGCTGTCAAAGGTTTAGTGGTCTGGAAAATATGTATTAGGCACTGACATTTTTAAATAAGCCTAAATAACATTTAAGTAGTTACTAAATATTGAGTGTCACTATATTCGTTTGAGACAAAATATGGAGGTAGAGAACTGAATGGGATCTAATCAGTAAACTTATAAAGACAGTACCATAAGCCATTTCAGTAAATGAGGTTCATGGAAAACTAGTGATAAATCTAATTATATCTTATCTTTTGATTAAATGAAAATACTTTGTTGCTACAGGAAGCTGCATAATATAACAGAGTTGAGATATTTTACCTTGTACTCTGACCTTCTAGTTAAAAGTGACACAACATAAAATCTGTGTAGCACATTTTAACTGGCCTGAAATTGCTGATATAGCTAAAAAGTAATTGCATGGAGGGCATCATTATATAATGGGGTTCCACATAGATCTATTCTTAGTTCTGTGCTATTCAATATCTTTATCAGTGAGATGGAAGAAAATAGAAACTTGTTGTTGGTAAAGGCTGCAGATGCCATATTCATATATAAGAAGTTAGTACGTGACCTGATTTTTAGAGGCACTAAGCATATTTAGGCAATCAAAAACGAGGATTTTGGCTCAGAAACTAAAACCACAGATACGCAGCTCTTGCAATGCCAAGTTTTTAAGCACCTTTTGGGCTAAACTCATCTCAAAATGGGCTTTATAGCAGATGGTAAGAGAGAGATGCCCAAGCTAGCTGTTACAAAGTGCCCTTGTTCTTCAAAGTTTAGGCACCTATTTCTGATCTGTTAGAGATCAGGAGGAATCTGCCTTTATCTCAAAACCCTACACTGAATTAAACATGTAATTTCTGCTTCACAAAATGAATCTAACTGTGATTGCTCACTGGGCTATGTGGGATGCCAGGGTTTAACGTTCCCCTTTTGTGTGAGCAAGCTGACATGTACATCTCTTGCACTCTAGGAAGGGGCCTACACCTGCAAGTTAATTTTGATGGAGGCAATTTTCATCCCTCTTGTTTGAGGGATGAAAATGTAGAAATGCTAGAAAAACACCACACATGCTCAGACAATATAAAAAATATTTTTATATTAATAATTTATATTATATATAAATTTATATATATAAATATATATTTATATATAAAATACAGAAAATATAATATAGCAATTACAGCATCTTCTGCCCTGACCAATTGATAGTGAGAAACAGATGACCACTGTCATAAAATAAAATCAGTGCTATCACACTTGGGGCAAGAGAGAAAATGTGAACAGGTGAGCAGAAGCTACATCCCATAGTTGGAGCAGAGGATGAACTGGTACTCCTAGGTCTTGCAATTTAACCATCGCCTAAGGGAACAGAAAATCTTCCTCACCTTCTCTCCCACTCACTATTTGACATACTCCAATCCAACCTGTTTATTAATTCCCCTTCTCAGGTAATTATTCCTGACCTTTTTAATTTTTTTCATAAAACCTTTTCTAGGCTTATGAATAAAGCAGTGGTCTGGCATAGGTGTTACTCCAGATAGCAGATATAAACATACCAGAAGATCAGGGTTAAAAAAAAAAAAAAAAAAAATCCTAAAGCAATTTATTAACAATGATCGTGAAGTTACGATAATAGAAAAGAATAGAAACTCCTTTATTTGTCCAAAATCTGGATTTCTAGGAACAGAAGTTATGTTGCTGGTCACGATGCAACTGGTAAAGCCCCTCTGGGATCTGCTACTGTGTAGGTAGCAGTTCTTCTGTGCTCTCAGAAGTAGTAGTAGTAGTAGCAGTAACTGCAGCTTGTGCTATCTCAAGGTGGCTTATGAAAAAATTCTGTGGTATCTACTGTGATTTTTAGCTATTGTTTTCAGGACCATCTTATGGCCCTGTTGTACTGCAAGAGCAAAAAGACCCCATGCCTGAATACGATCTTTAATCTTTGTGTGTCCTTATTCTTCTAACATTTAAACAAAAGTGTTTTAATGTTCTTTTGTAAGAAAAAAAAATGGCACAGTAACAACTTAGTTACAATGAGTCTTTATTGAGCAGGGAGCGCTTTATACATGTCTGGGCTACAGCACAGGGTGAAGAATGTGAACTGGCTTTAAATTATGAAGACGCAGTCTAGCCCTTCCAGAATCTTCTGGAAAAATACTATCAGTAGGAACTCTTGTGAGCTATCCTGATTCCCACTAACATTGCAGCAAGGATCTAAGCATATTTATATTCCCCAGTAAACATCAAGGAAAGAGTTTTCCTGAACTGGGAATTGGTGTATACCCCATTCCTGTTGTAACTAATGCCAGAGAGAGTTGTACTCTGAAAAAACAAAACAAACAAACAAAAACACACACAAAAAACAAAAACAAAACAAAAATCCCCAAAACCCCATCATCTGGAAGGCTACTATGCAGGGGTATGGCAAACAACTACAGCCCAGTGACCCACATCAGCCCCAACAGAAGCCAGGTCTTTTATTAGAAGCAGAAGCAGTGGAATTTATTTCAATTTTACCTGACATAATTTGGTGCCACTTTAAGTATTTAAATACTTCTTCGGCACAGAATGTAGTTCTCCTCAGCACAGGCAATTAATAGCTATCAGTGTGCAGTATGAAAATGTTTTTCTCATTTTGATCCTACAAAGAAAGCACACTGTGTATCACATTAACACAGTCTGATAGCAACAGATGACAGCTATAAAAATCCAACAGGAAAATGAACAATAATGCTTCAAAAATCATTGCTAAGGACCTGATTGTGCTAATTGATGTTTAGGATCAGTCATCCAATTAGTTCTTTAAAATAGGACTGGCTGCTGTTCTTGCATTATTGAGATTGCTATGTTGTAGACCTTTGACAGTATCAAGCAGTCAATGAATGCAAATTAATGACCGTTGACCCACAGAAGCAGAAACAATTACATCTATGTTATGTTGCTTCAGTGTCCCAGGGGGTGTCCTGACTCAGTGGATGCACTGCCTAGCCACTGACAGTCTGCAGGGACTTGGAGCTCTTTAGCTGATAGAAAGCAGGGAATCTCACAGCACCCAACCCTTCAGGGTACTGTGGAGATCTGTATGGGCTACACAAACCCAGATTCACCCCATCTTGCAAAAACAGGTGCTTGGTCCAAGCCACAATTTCCATCTTGCCTCAGATGTCCTGAGCCTCTGTGCAAAAACACAGCACAGATGTTTAATCTTAATTATGTCAACTGAGGAAGGTACAATGCAGCTTCTCATCCCAGTATGAAAAGCATATGCTTCTTTCTTGACAGAAGATGGATGGAAGAGACCGTATTTCTGGAGAGAGCTACAGCTATGCAGAGATCAACTCTTTGGGCAAGATAATATACAGGTAAGCTAGAGAAAAAGCTGATAAAGTTTTCAAGCAAGGCTAAAATTTCATAGAAATGATCATCTACACATAGACAGTTTCTAGTTACTCAGAAGAAAGCAGACTTTTTTACCCACTGAAGAAAGAGGAAGGCATCAAATTTTCTGCAGTCAAACTTTCAGAAAATCTGCAAATGATATATTCATTTCAGTGCATGCCTCTTTGGACCAGCAGAAACATTCATTGTGAAGGATCATAACACAGCTACAGGAAGATATCTATTCAAGGAACAGAGGTGAGACCACTGCCAGCAACGATGACATCCACACACTTCTTTGCCACAGGACAGGAGTCTCTCCATGCCTGAAAGAGAATAGAAGCAGGATGCTAAATGAGGGGCAATAGGACCAGGCTTGGGGGATCATGGTGGGAGGAAACAGGAAACTAAGCACTAAATGTCTTGGTAAAGAGATGCTGGAATCTGGCAGGTGCTTCCTTGTACTTTTTTTTTTGTGGTTATGTGAAGTGAATTCATGGAATGACTGTTGCTTTAAATTCTAGTTGCTATCTTCTAAAAAAGAATTGAGAAGAAATGTGTATAATTATACACAGAATATTAGTCTTCTTCCTGGTGATCTACAACTCTAGCATATTCATTATACTGGAACTGTGCTCAAAAGTATTTTCATCTGATTAAAACCGCTGATTCATCGATGCATGTAATCCTTTGCTAATAGTATGTATATAAATAATCTTAACAATTTGCACATCAGTTTTTCCTCCTTGATCATTGTTATTTGTTTTTTCTTAAATGCTAGATTCAACACTGAACTTTTACATTTTGATAGGAAAAGAGGGAAGGGCCTCAAGTTGTGCCAGGGGAGGTTCAGGTTGGATAAAAGGAAAATCTTCTCTGAAAGAGTGGTGAGATACTGGAACAGGCTGCCTAGGGAGGTGGTGGAGTCACTGTGCCTGGAGGTGTTCAAGAACCGTGTAAATGTGGCATCAGGGGAGATAGGTTAGTGGGTGATGATTTAGGTGGGTGGAGATGGGTTGACATTTGGACAAGATAATCTTAGAAGTCTTTTCCATCCATCATGATCCTATGATCTATGATTTTATGATCTAGACTTTTGGAGAAATTTGGATGAATGTAGAAAACCTATCATCTGACTTTAGCTGTGGCACCAGCTTTACTGTGTGACTTTGGATAAGCCTGTAGTCATGCCTGCACTGATAGCTAGGAGTCAGTTTTAATTACCTGCAATCCCAGACCCACATTTTTAGGGCTTGTGAATATGTAAACATGATGAATAGCCATCTAACTCAGTATTGGAAAATGTCAAACTTCATGGTGTGAAACTCACTGACAATAATACTCTGCGATGTTTTTCTCCTTCAGCTTGAAATTCGTGTTAGAAGATACTTCTACAGTCTCACCAGGAATACATCAGCTTGCCATTCCTTACTTCCAACTCCTCTGTACTTCTGTTTATAAAATGGAACCTATCTTAGAAGAGATAGGGCTGCCGAATGATTCACAGCAGCACTGTACAAGAAAATGTGGGATATTTCTTCCACATGAAAAAGAAATACAATGCAAACAGCTTTGGTTTACATCAAATGGCATGCAAGCAGGAAATACTGTCTCACGTAGCTCAGACTGTTTGATAGTAACTTCAAGGTGAACCCTAAATATCATTATAAACAGACACTTCGGGCATATATTTCTGAATTTATGCAGCCTCTTTCTTGCTTGCTGCATTGTTTTGAGCCAATAAACTACCATATCTTGATTCTAGGTACTTGGGTGATTACTACACACCCGTGGACTGGGTTACAGATATCTAAAAATTTGTAATGCTCAGTATCTTGTATCTGAGATTGTTTAGGAATTTAGCTACTAGGCCAAAAGTTTCTATTCTGAATATGCAAATTTCTACAGTGTCTCTGAAAATTAGATCTTCTATCTATCTAGTCAGTGCCTAATTTCATAGTTGATATTCAAAAATGCTTTCCCAACCTCTGTTTTTTTGTTTGTAAAAATGGAACATTAATACTTAATTGCTTCTCAAAACTTTGTGGGAGTTAATGTTTCTAAAGCATTTCAAGAATGAAAAGGACCACATAAACTGACAACTACTGTAATTAAGTATGAATTATTTAAAATGAAAAATTTGTATTGCAAATGAAGTGCTGGAGCAATATATTGAACAAACCACCAAAAACCTCACAAAAATTACTAACCAAAATAGAAGGCTTAGACATCATTTCTTAGCAAAGTGTTAAGCATTAACTGGATGGTAGTAATTGATCTCATGTGCAGATTGCCTCATTTTCATGGAAAGCAGTTAAACAAAAAATATTTTACTTTGTTTTTGGAACAGATAGGAGTATACATGTGGTCAGGGAGTCAGCATTGACTTTGGAGCTCTCAGCAGCAGTTTCATAGTGACTGTCCGTATCTGGCATTTTGCTCTTATCTTGTATCCTCTGTTATGCAGTGTAGAGATATTTTTTCTCTAGCAACACTTCAAATGTCAGTTCTGTGTCAGCTACTGTGTGATTATATGGACACTGATAAGATAGTTAGGCTTAAATTCCTATTCTGGCATATCATCTGGTACAAATAAATAACAGGTAGCACTCCTAATAGTAAGTTTAATGTATTTGAAAAAGGTATGACTCTTCAGGGCCTGTGTTAGCAAGTTCCTGGGTTTTAGCCTAGGTAGCTAAAACATACTTGTCTTGTCATCTACAGGTGAACTGGAAGCATTTGCAATACATATATTTGTCTGCAGTATTGTTGTATGTGTCTCCTACACCTAGATTTTCAATTTTTTTTTTTTTAATTTAGTCTAATTTTGAAATACTTCAAATGGAATTAATTATATATTAAGTAGCAAGGAGATGATTTTCTCTTTAAATCTGCTCTGTAAAGGCTGTCTTTTAATTTATAAGTCAATGTATTAAACAAAGCAATATAGCTCTTTTCCCGTTTGTAAAACAATACTTCTTTTTAAGGACAATTACTATAAATAACTACATGCAACCAGATATAACATGCAAATATGCATTTTTAGCCAATACCTCAAGTGAGAATTTTCAAGGTGAATCATAATGGATACTGTATGAGGAAAAGGAAATAAATAATTCATCTATAATATAGTATGACAATACAGTGATATTAAATAACAACATTCCGCTAGTAAATAGTTACCGACATTCAATGCTTCTTCTTAAAAGTACAGGTGCTATTATTTTGCAGACGATTTGCAAAATTATTCTATTCAGAAACAGACCTAATGGCTGGGAAAAGGGCAATGTAATGTCACAATTGAAGATAGATTCTAGGAACACTTCAGGTAATTATAGACCATTTAGTTTGGATGCCTTTTGGGAGGAGAGAATCTCAAAAAGCATTTTTGGAGATTAAATGGGTACCATTTAGAAAGCACAGCTTGATGAAGGATAGACAATATTACCTCAGGAATGTAATGTCATGCTTCACTCCATACTGGATTTCTTTAAAGTTATACATAAACAGAGCAACCAATAAATAGCATACATTTGATTTTCATATTCTAGAATATTCAGGAAAACTTCAAATAAATGATAAATATAGAGTATTATGATTTTGGTAAACAAAATGAAATAAATATTTTTTAAGAGGAAAACTTTATTAATCTGAAACAAAGAGGAGTAGAACAACATGGGTATTAATGATAGGACTTTGTATTTGCATTTTATCCAAAACCGCATTATTTAAGTTCCCAGAGAGTACTTAACTATATATACAAATCTGTGGAGATACTGAAACCTTATTGTTAAAGTAAGTGGAATTACACAGGTGCTGAAGTGATTTATAGAGAATAGAATGCTCAGCTCCTTCAAACATAAACTCACTGAATTCTGATGAAAACAAACATCATTTACAAGGAAAAAAATGTTTTTTGTAGCTTATTCACCAGAAGGTGATATGATTATTACACAGATTTTTAAATTCAATCCTCTCATCACTTCCATAGTACTGTGCCTTGACTTACACAACTCAGATCCATTCAACTTTCTCACTCTACCATTCACAATTTCTTGTGTTCCTAGTCCAGAAAATTGAATGCTTCCAACAATGGGAAAAAATGAAACAATCAAGAATTTCCAAGAACAGTTGAAGATTTTGATTATCTTTATGCTTGGATACTGGAGCAAAAATATTTGAAACACTTGCCCTATAGAAAATAGATAAATACTTGAATCTTTGAAGGTCAGTCTGATTTTAAAGAAGTCCCAAATTCAGCACAAACAAATGAAGACACCAAGACTGCGAGGCCACTGTTCTTGACATTTTTAGCTAAGATATACTGTAATTGGTACCAAAGAATAGTCGTGCAGCATGTTCAACAGAAATATATTTTTACAATGTAGAATTATCCCGTTCAGATAAATGGATATCAACCTAATTCAGAATGCTATTAAGTCTATTCAGTAGTTACTTACTGTACCATTTTACATTATGCATAGAAATACCATAAGACTCAAGAACATATTTATACAATGCATATTTAAAAGCAGAATATATTTAGTTAAAATTTCTGTTCTAATTCTTTCTCCAATGCTTTTTTTTCTTCTGCAATATCAGTAGCAGTTTGAGATTTCACCTCAAACTTCATTCTGAAAATTGCTATTAGAGAAAATATCCTCTAAACAAATTTATAGCAGACTGCAATTTTGGAAATCTTATGACAAAATAGGGAATTAATTTGCACAGCAGTATTTTGCTTTTCATTTCTCCCAGTCCTATGGGCATACACATTTGATACATAAATGATATAGTTAATACATTGGCATCAAATTACCTTTCAACATCTTACTTTTTGGAGTGTGTGATAAAGCAAATCCTAAACAGGAAAAACACGAGGGAGGGTAAAAGTATTAAAGTAATGAAAGTATGTAGGAAATTTTTTAACAATTATCCTTGACATAGGCTTTATCTAGAAATATGAGCACTCTCCAAATCACTTACCAGAAACAGTGCTCTAAAAATGAAGCACAAGAAGAATACAAGGTAGACGTCTTTCTTCAAGAGAACTTAGAAATCCTAAATGGTTTCAGACTAAAAGGAAAGGGATCTAGGTTGGACATAAGAAAAAAGGTTTTTTATGATAAGCGTGGGGAAGCATGCAGCAGGTTTTCGAGAGAGGTGGTGGATGCCCCATCTGTGGAGATATTCAAGGTCAGGCTGGATGGGCCTCTGAACTCCAACTGTACGTCTGCCTATTCATTGCAGAGGAGTTGGGCCAGATTACCTTTAAAGGTCCCTGAAATAATTCTAAGTTGATGATTTGGACAAATCAGTTTAGCAAAAGGTATCCCTGATCATGAGGCAGTAGGGGGTGGAAATAGATTCAAGCATCATATATGGAGTTTTGGTAGATTTTTCATGTCTAGAAATTTTACAATCACGAATAACAGCACATTTTCTGAAATGGGCTCTAATTTCAGAAGGAATTAATTTCAGGAAATTCTTAAATCTACATCATGTGGGAGGTCCAACTAGATAATTGCAATGGTTTCTGCTGCCTTTATTACAGACAATCTAAGAACCTGTGACTGAATAGTTGTTGCTGTACCACTCCTTCCTGGGGAATAAGCATTATGGTCACAATGTTCTTTCAGTTGCAAAGCTAATTTTAACTACCAGCTAAAGTAGTAGACCTTAAAATGAGACTGATGTTTTGTCAGTACGACCCATTCTGTATGGCTCTATGTATGTTTTTGATAATTTCACACTTATTTCTAGTTTTACAGAATCACTGTCACTGAATAAAACACAAATAATTATCAATATTTTACTAAGTGCACTCATTTTAGAAAAAAAATATTATGTTAGATCACACAGATATGTCATGTATAAATTGACTATTAAAGTTTAGTAATCCAGTGCTTAATGTGTAACTTATCTGTATATGTTCAAGTAATACAATCCTAAAAGTAAGCATTCAGAAATACTTTTTCTTATCCAGTATTACAGTTTTAAACAATATCCATAAAAGACCATGCATGTGAAGAAGACTGAATGTCACCAAGGGCTCAAATGACAACTTTTGATTAACAAAGAAGAAAGATTTTTCTGAAAGGAAAGTTTCAGAAGTTAAAAATTGGAAAATTAGGCTATTAGAGCATTTTCTGGTTACAGTATATAAGAGACTGCTGAAGTACATCACTATTTAAATATCCTGCTTACATTTTCTTTACCAAGACTGGTATAATTTTTCACTTTGGACACAGTTTTAGGATAGGGTTTATACATGGAATCGGCTTCTCTAGTTTTGAAAAGCACAAGTGTATCAGAATCTGTCACTGCTTTATCTTTGTGTAGCATGCTGCACTAAGCTGAATTTTATTCTTGGGCAAATGTAAAGACTGGTGAGGATGCAGGGGATCCCGACCTTTGTAAACACTGTTATAATCTGCAGAGGTACAAAGAGAGGGAGAAAGAGAATGAGAAACATTGGTGAAAGAATCCACAGTGCTTAGGAGCCCCAATTATGGACTGAGATCCCATTTCCATTGTTCAATAACAAAAGATGGTTCTTGTCCCAAAGCACTTACAATAAATGTGAATTTAAAATTCATTTCCAAGGAATGTGAGGGTACTTGCTGTGCATGGTATTTAATACATAGGCAGAACACTTTTGGAAATGACTTATATTAGTGGAATAAAGCCAGACTGAGCCTGTTAAACTCTGTTCACAAGATTAAAAAAAAAAAAAAATTATTGTGTGGTATTGGGCAAAGACATAAAATCTTCATTAACAAATTTCAATTTTTAAATGTCTTTCTACATTAGGTATAGAATTTATGCACCTGATGGTATCTGAGAAAGGAAAATAAGATTTTGCATTCTGTTACTAAATGACCTTGATAATCATAATAGAAATTATAAAATATGTTCTATATTCTGAAAAATGTATTCTCCAAAGTATTACAGTAATTAATTTTAAGATCATAATAATTTAACAGTCTCTCACTTCTTCAAGTACTCTGGCCTTGGATGATTGTTTGAACCTTCACACGCGTACTTCTTGCAAAATATTTGTGTACATTTTTTTATATCCCAAGTTCCTGACTTTCCTTGAAACATATTGAAAGATAGCATGATTTAATGAAAGGATAGATAAAGATATTTCATGGTCTTTCATGCCACAGCCTAAATAAAATGGAGCTATGTTCACAGACATATTTTCAAATGTTTTAATTTATGCAAAATCTTTTTATTTTCTGCTTTAATGAAAGAAATGAGCTTCCATGAAAGACACATCTTTCACCCAGAGCAAGAAGCACCATTGCTTCACTCTCATTGGCCTGGACAGATGGATAAAATTCTCCCATACTCCATAGGTCACTTCTTTGCATAGTCTTATAGTCTTATAATCTTATAGCATTATGTAAGCTAAGCTTAGTCCTTGTGTCTCAAAACAAAAACAAAAACAAAAACAACAAAAAAACAAACACATTAGGAAAGGCATATATCACTACCAACATTTCTGGAATCTTGCCATGCTTTTATGCACAAACCATCTCCCTTATAGCTGTGATGATCTATAGAACTATAGAACTCTGGAAATTTTCAGTCTTTCCCACATGCTTCTTTTTTCATACTTTCCACCATCTGCTCCTTCCTGTAAGCTGATATTGTGAAGCTGCTCATGAGAATAACTCCCTCAAACTCCCCAGTCTGTTTGGATCTATAGCATTGTAAACAGTGATGTTTCATGCAGACAATAAGCAATGTTGCATATAAAACTATTTTATATAGTTTTATATAGTTTTATATAGAGAACAGCAATGAATATTGATATAATAATGAATATCTCAGATATGAAGCGTTTTCTTAATTTCTGGTCCCCTAACTTTATCATTTAAAATAGATACCACGCCCAGGACTTCCTCTCACATTCTCTTCCTATAGTTGTTCCGTAGGCAAACTGAAGTTCTTAGATCTATAAATTGCAATGTTTTCCCAAACTTTCTTACATGATCCACCACTTGGTCCCTTTCTTCATCAGATTTCTTTCCTTCTTCAAAGTTCCTATTCTTCCATCTTTTGCATATGTTTGCACAGCAGGACCAGCAGGATCAGTCTGGAAGAGCCTTTATCTGCACTGTCTACACCAGGCATACACCTGCACTATCTACAGAAAAGAATACTTGTGTTACAGACAGGAGACAGTAAATATGTTGCTAGTTCTCTATGTTCTCTATATGTTTTCTAGCTACTACATTTGATTTGTCAACCTGAACAGTCAGGAAGGAGCTGCTGGATGTATCTGAACCTCATTGAGAAGAAAGCAGTTTCTGAGCCCAGAACGACATTATTCATGCTGCACTTCAAGAACCAATTCTCCTCTCCTAGTTGTCATAGTGCCACATAACCTCCTCCTTGACTCTAAAGAGTAGTCCTCTCTTTCTACAGCTTTTCAGCAAACCTGAGCAGATTTCATGTAAATTTTATTTGGGTACAGGTGATTACTTGTATGCTGAGAGACAAACTTTCTCATGTTCTACCGACGTCCATTCTTTGTATCCAACAATAGCAAATGTAGAAAGTGTTTCAGCCTTACAAGCATTTACAGTGAAATCAAAGCAAGACTTCCACCTGTCAAAGTACTATGTACTTGACCCTAAAATTTGCCAGAGGTACTTCCAAAGGTTATGCAAGGCCCTGATTCAGAGAAAAGGTGATGTGCATTTATGTCAGAAACTGAGCTATGCTCAGCTGTATATATTGACTCAGCTGCTGTGCAGACACCTGGCAGATACAGACCCTCAGCTGCCGTCTGTACTGCCTGCATTGTGCTATCACATCCCCATAATCTTGGAGTAAAACGGGAGAAGTAGGAGCAATAACTGTGAAAGAAAGAAACTGAGAAAGAAGAATATAGTAGATTTCATATAATCTCTAATATCAAGAACTGTAGGTCACAGAGTAGTTGATTTTGCTTACCACCAGAGCAATTTTCACAGTAGGTGATATGCAGAATTAACCTAGACTCATTCACATTTTTAGAATAATTGAGATTTACACATACCTAAAACTCATGTTATGTACAGGGCAGTAATCATCATTACAATAGGAACTGTCTGTCAGATGCCTGCTTCCAAAGAATCTTCTTGGATATTATGTGGAGAAGGTATTAGGATTTTGTAATCTGCAGAGAATAATAGACTCTGTGTGACACTTTTGGGAGAAACTTCTTAGAACAGCATCTCTACTTGCTGATAACTACCTCCTACCTTCTCTACCTAGAATGAAAAACAAAAATCTACTAGCAGAAAGAGGCTTTTTTCTTTAACACCCAGCTCTCTATCAAACACATAGGAACACATGTAAACAACAGAGATTTAAGACAGAGAAAAGAAATAATGCAAAACAATGTATTACATTGGTGATCTCCTTTTGCTTTTTGGGCTA
Source organism: Lagopus leucura (assembly GCF_019238085.1). Taxonomy (NCBI): domain Eukaryota; kingdom Metazoa; phylum Chordata; class Aves; order Galliformes; family Phasianidae; genus Lagopus; species Lagopus leucura. Next base: position 19,616,136 of record NW_024962250.1, on the reverse strand, counting down.
AAAGGGAGACAACCAGAGTATGATTACATTGAAAATTCCTAGTAATAGTTATTCCAAGAGGTAGTTAACTCTACTTCTTGCTTACTTTTCCTAGATTTTATAGAACTCATCGAAGTTTTCCAAGTTGAGCTGGGCTGCCCTCAATATGAGTAGGTTTCAGAGACATGCTATGTGGGATAAATTGAGTAAATTAGTAAATTCCCTTGTATAATGGCAATCATGCCTTGAGCTTTTACAATTGGGCTTTTGTTCTCAGCCCTTTTAATATGTCTTTTTCTTAGAGGTGAACTTCTGTGTGAGAGCTAAAGCAGGTCTCCCATAGCCCTCTGCTCCCAAGATATCATCCAGAAATAAGAAGATTAGCTAAGCATTTATTTCTCCTTTCATTTTCTTTTCTATAGCGCTGTATTTTGTTTCTGTATCTCAGTTGTTGTTTTTTGTTGTTGTTTTTTTTGGCTAAGTTTAGAGGCTATATTGAAATATATATTAATTTCCTAATTATATTTGAAAGATTTTGAATGATATATGTATGAAATTCTAGAAATGCATGTATTTTTAAATGGAAAATTTTATTTTATTTTACTTCCATTTGTTTTTTATTAAGTACTCATTGCACCCAGTATTTGGGAGAAAAGCAGACTTATCCTACATGTTTAGTTTATTTGATATGCAATGATATAATATCACTATTGAAACTATTCTGTAGTACTTAAAAATACTAAATCGTATTTCATAATCGGTGACAGTTTTTCCTAATGAAATTGCCAAGATAAGTCACGGGAACTTGTGGCTTTGTTTTGTTCAGTTGACTGTTTATTACATCTTAAAAATAAAAGATTTATTTCATTGTCTTCATTACTTCTAAAACCTTTGCATTCCTCATACATGAGCAGCTGGGAATTTGGCATTAACCTGGATGGTCTGGAGAGCTAAATGGATGGGGGCCTTAGGAGGTTCAACAAGGGCAAATGCAAAGTTCTTCACCTGGGGAGGAATAATTACATAAATCAGAACAGGTTAGAGGCTGACCTGCTGGAGAGGAGCTCTGCTGAGAAGGACCTGAGTGTCCCGGTGGACAACAGGGTGGCAGTGTGCCCTTGTGGCCAAGAATGGCCAATGGTTTGCTGGGATGCATTAAGAAGAATATGGCTAGCATGTTGAAGGAGATGATTCTCCCCTTGTGCTCTACACTGTTGGGCCACATTTAAAATACTGTGTCCAGTTATGGGCTCCTCAGTTCAAAAAAGACAGGGACCTCCTAGGAAGAACCAGTGGAGAGCCACAAAGATGATTTAGGGTTCTGGAGTATCTCCCTTATAAGGAAAGGCTAGGACTGTTGAGTCTAGAGAAAAGAAAACTGAGTGGGGATCTTATCAATGTTTATAAATATCTAATGGGCAGGAGTCAAGTGGTGGGGCCAGGCTCTTTTCAGTGTTCCCAAAGACAGAACAATGGGCAATAGCCATAAAATGGAACAGAGGAAGTTTCTCATGAACGTGAGAAAAAACCTACTATGAGGACTAAAGAGCACTCAAACAAACTGCCCAGAGAGGCTGCAGAACTCCCTTTCCCAGAGACATTCAAAAATCACCTGAATACATTTCTGTGTAACCTGCTCTAGATAACCTGACTTAGCAGGGGGGTGGACTAGATGATCTCTGCCAACCCTTGTGATTCTGTCACTTTTATTGATTAAGCCCTTCACCTAGTCCGTTATTGAATCAGGCACATCCTGTCCCCTTCAGAAGTAGTAAGTCTTACAGCTCAACTCTGCAGTTCTGTTCTGAGACTTCTATCTTACTGTTTCTCAGGGTATCAGGCAAGTCTGAGATGTGCCTGTATGGGAACTGCCTAAACCTCTGATTGATCACCTGAGGTGAGCCATGAGTCAGCCAGAAGAGCACAGGTGAAGGCAATTCACCTGCGCTGCCAGAAGGGGTGGAGCCTGGCTCCACCTCTCCTAGACCTATTTAAGAGCTGGCTGCCAGTGGGGAAGGATCTCTTCTAGAGTTTGCCTCTGCTGGTGTTTTGTGGATGAGCCCAGGATGGGGTAAGCCTTCCATTTATTATCTTTTGTTATCATAGTCTACTTTGCCTAACTCTCCTGTTTATTTTGTGATTATAACATCCTGCTATTCTTTGATTATACAGTGCCTCTTTTGCATGTTAGGCCAAGCATAATCACCTGGGCAAGCTTTGCCATGTGTGCTTTTCATTGTGCCTACAATTCCATGTAAGTGTCATCACAATTCCTAGTATTCAAGAGCTTCTGTGCAAGCTACCCACTTTAGTATTTAATTTACTGATTCATGAATATTTTAAAACACATTCCTCTTGAAATCACAGAATTAGATCCTTTAATTAAAAAGTTAGGTGACCATCAAATGCCTATAGATTATAGTCTCTTCACATGCAAGTTGTTCCAAAGACAAGATCTCCAGTGAACCTCAGTTGCAAGACTTGGGAAAGACTTTTCTCACCCATCACTTTAGAAACTCAAACTTGCTGTTTACATTGAATTGGGAAATTGGTATGAAATCATGAAGTGCTTACGAACTTTGATGCTCTTGTTCACCTAGTTTACTGCCTTCTTATCTGCCCTTGTAGATTACTTAAGATAGAAGCTGAAGAAAAGGCAGTTATCCTGCTGTTGTCTGTTTAGCTTTTACTAAGTAAGCTGGTGTGTAGATCATACTCATTCTCAAAACCAGCCCATATCTAGAAGTATTTACGTAAGCTTTTTGCATTGTATACCAACCTTTGCAACACTAGTATTAACTACTGACATCTGCCAAGGCTGACTAGCAAGTGCTTCACAGTATCAATTCAACCTAAGCAAAAAGCATGTGTGAGTGCTGCAGTGCTCTTGTTAATGTCAATAAGAAGTATCAGAGCTCATATGACACCTAGCAGAAATTAGTACCCACATTCAAAGAAAAGCTTTTGTTGTTTTCCAGAGTATTATGTGGACTTTATTGAGATGACTGCATCTGACACCTGCTGTAATATAAAATGCAGCTATAATTAGCCAACTGATGCTCTCTGCAGTTTAGGTCGAAACCCTTCTGTGGGAATTATGCTTTAAAATATTCAGAACTCCAAGTGGCTCTCATTACATTTAATTTTTACTTAGAATTAGGTGGTCTAGAAAAAAAAGTTAGGATTGTAATAGCCCCCCGCTGAATGCCACACAGCAACGTGAAAACCCATAGATTTTTTTTCCAAATAAAAAAATGAGAACAGCAGACTACACTACAGCCTTCAATTGAAGTCTGGCTTTGCTTAATTGTACTTTTTGCACTCATCAGTCTCTCCTCTTCAGAGCAAGCTACAAAAATTGCCTGAATAGCCAAAGAAAAGTTTCCCACAGTCACTGGCCACAGAAAAACACCATTGTCCTTCCTCACAGTTTGATGGACAACATTTCTATAAATGGGTAGCCAGTCTGTCAATGGTACCCTCACTGAAAAGGCAAAAGAAGAGAACAGATTCTGCCAATATCTGACAAAGCATGTTAACACATAATCAGGCATTCACTAGTCAGGCAGCTGCCCCTGGGACCTTCATAACACAGGTGCCTTTAAGCCATTTCCTATTCACAGATAAAGGAAACAAGCAGGAGATACCTGGGAAAGGAGCAGTCTATTGTGGCCTGTCAAACGCCCATCTCCTAGGCTGCTTGCATAAAAACAGAAAGAACATAAAGGAAATTTCAGCATGAACTGCTAAATTATAAAACAGCAAAATACTCTCCAATTCCATGTATTTTTTCTTTGTTTAATAAATAAGAATAATTAACGAGTTGCAAAGGAGCACTGTACCTTATAGAGGTATCTTCTTCAATCACTTTATTGCATGAAAGTGACCAAAAGGTCTGTCATGTCCCCAGCTCCAATAAGCTAGAACAAAATCAGCAGTGGTGGTCCCAGGACTACAACTTTCACCCTCTGCGTTTTTGATATGAATTTTCTTTGCCTAATCTGCTTACTTCTTCACCCAATTGGGATTATTAAATTCATCCTGTAGCTGAGAAAACAGGACATTTTTGATGGGCTGGTCTAGTGTGATAAATAGTTGATTAAGTTGCAAAACAAAGGCCCTTTCCCTATTTTTTTTTGCCAACTTCATCTTAACATCATCATCTTCCTAACAAACTAGAATCAGTGAGTGGAACAAACAGGTGACATTTCACAGCTGATATTACCTAAAGGACACCAAGCAGAGTGACAGTTTTAGCACGGAATAGATCAGGATCAGGCAACAATCACAGTTAGCTTTATGCAAAAGGAAATGTTTATCTTTTCTGATAGCACATAAACATCTCCGTTTTATACACTCAGCATATTAAATGACAAACTCTATACAGCTGGGCAGGATTTTAGCTTACATTTATGTAATCGCCTTGATGTCTCGCACCAAGTTAAAAACTTAAAGCAGTGATTTTAGGAGTGTTGTTCGCACATTTGATGTCAAATGCTTTAAAAACATTATCAAACTCTATCAGAGTTCCCAGTGCAAGCACCTAAAAGAACTAGTATTATTGGGTGCTTGGCTCCTGCAGGTGATATGCTGCCTCTGAGAACATGAAATGCTGCAGTGCAACACAAAGTACTTGCAGGACAAGCCAGAATGTGGCATGGTGAGAACTACCAAGCGTGGAAAATCTTTTCACATGAAATAGTGCTGATGTCTTGTCTTCTCCTCAGCAAAAAAGTTTGAAAGAGCACAGATATGTCTTCTTACAATTATAATTCTCTAACTAGATCCACTCTTTAAAACAGTCTATGTAAATACACACACATTAATACATACACACACAGATATGTAATATATACGTATGCTTATATGAATTTTAAATACAGACGCTATTGAAGTCTGCCAATACAGTGATTCAAATGGAATTCATTGCCATAATGTAATTATGATGAAACCAAGAGTTAAAAAGATTTAGAGAAGATGCAGTGTTGTAAAATGTAAACAAGAAAATATATGAGATGCCTATTGTCATTTCTTCTTGCTCAGCTTAGAGAATTCCACGTGTACGAGCTTTATTAGTATCACCCATACCTGTGCAGCAAACTGGAGTTTTACTTCTCAACATTTAAAAAGGGCTACTTGTTCTCTGTACAATCAGCCTCAGGTCATTATCAAACTTACAACCTAGGCCCAGTCTTGCAAAGGCTTTTACACACAGGCTTAGCTGTATGCACATGAATAGTCCTTTAGAATTCATTAGAATGATTTGTGCACAAAGTAAGCAGGTGCATGACTAGCTTCACTGAAGGATTGGGACCCAAAATGTCAAAGACTCCATATTCCCTACTAACAAATGCCTCTTCTGCATTAGAAAAAATACTGACAGTGTAAAGATGAGTGTGATCTTCTGTTTTGTCTGATTGCTATAATAAAATGGAGAATCACTAAATTCTGAACTATTGAATACGTTCAAATAACTTTATAGTTACTTGATATCGAAAAAGAGCACTATGTATTTTCTTGTACAGACGTAGAACCTGAAGAATACTGCAAGTGGTATAAATAAGGATGGTATTTTCAGAGGAGCTTAAAGGATTTAGGTGGCTATCTTATGTTGCAATATCTTAAGGGATCATGAGAAGCTCAACTTACCTATGTCATATAGGTCTCTAATTTCAACTATCCCTCACAAATCTTGTATCAAATTTCACATCTTGGTTTGATTCCTCAGTAGATACTGAATGATTGATCAGACCAGTAAAGTCAGATGTGGTCTATTAGATGATAAATGTCTAACCACTGTGGTACAGCAATCTATAGACTAAATCCCTGAAGTACAAGGCCAACTTAAATTTGAACAGCTTCACAGTTCGGCAGGAAAGTTTAGGAAGAGTGTATGTTTAGTAAAGGATTTGGCTCCAGACAAGCTGAACTGTGAAAAGCATGTACATAGCACAGCCGAAGTACCTATTTTAAATATTCCTAAGCACCTATCACTATTATTTATTTTAAAATAATAGTTCAATTACGCTAATAAAGATGCAAACTACAGCTTTTAAAAATCAAGCACTCAGCAATCAAGGAATCCCAAAAGTTAAAATTCCTCTGAAGTAAATGTGCTGCATTTCTATTTTTCTGTTAAATATAGATTTTCAAGTATCCCATTAAACATGAGGTAAATATATGTGCAGCATGTACATATTAATGCAGCAGAAAAGTATTAATTTTTAGAATATCTTCAGGTATGAGTGCTTAATTTCACAATGCTTGTGTCAGTTTACTAACAGTTCACAGACATGGTGAGCACACATATCTGCTTTGCAAGATACTGTCTACATTTTCATGTTAGAGTCTCAAAAGGAAATTATAGGAAGGAGGTTTATAATCGAACCTTTCAAAGTAGCTACAGAAGTCTAAATTTGTGCACACTAAATGATTATAATAACGGTTCACAGACTTCTAAGAAGAGCTATTGAGCTTGGCCTTGCAAAGGTGAGTACTCGATCCCAAATTACCTAAGATTTGAGTTAATGAACTGAAGAATTTTGCAGATTATGCAAATTTTATTTCCCTGTTGAGAAAGAAAGAGGGGACAGGTAAGGAATAAAACTTAAACATGGTAGTAAAATGAGCAAATAAAGCATTAACAATAAAGACCAAAGCAAAGCATACAGCATTATAATAAAAGGTAAAACAAAAGCAGGATTCTGACAGGAAGAGCCATGTGTCTATGTGCCTGTAAGGGTAAGGAGATTGAATATGAAGCAGGTGACAGCTAAATAAAGACTCTGTATTTTGTTAAGAATTATAACATTACTACAAGTCATAAGCATAAGATATTTATATACTTTTTTGTTGTTGTTTGTTGTTATTTCCTTTGAATGCAAATACATCACAGCATATCTCCCACAGCACATTTCACACAAATCCCACTTCAACCATGATGGAACAGGGCTTTTTAATTTTGACAGCATGAGCAAAACACCAAGAGATCTGCAAAGTGCTGGCTTTTGGAGGAAAATAGTTCCTATTTGACAATCAATTAAGTAATTTGATGTTTGATGAAGTGATTAAGTGCATGGCTACATTTTAGGGAAGTATGCTATACTTTAGGGCTACTGTATAAAATTAGGCACCAGCTTAAGCATCTTGCTGAATCAGAACCAGAATATTGTGTTGGGGTGATGCTTCTTCCTAGATACCTTGGCAGCTACAGAACAAGGACTTTTTCTTCTGAAATTAATGTTTGGAAATATCAATACACTTTTATTCTGGAAGGATCTTTGTTATGTCTATTTCTATTTTAATCCAATAAGTAGGTTACTATCAATTGTCTACTTGTAGACTGAAATGATTTAGGACATCACTAATAATCTAACAAAAACACCACCTTTACAGCAGTGAGCACTGAGCTGCACCACTTTCCTGAGGTTTTGGGCAGAATTCAAGCTATTGTTTTATCTATCAAGTTCCAAATAATTTCAGTTTAATTTTTCTTTAGTGCTTCTTTTGCCTTTCTGTGGTGCTACAGCTGACATAAGCAAAAGTACACCAAATGAGCTTTTCAATTCAAGAGAAAAATCTGCTCATATGTTACAGAGGCTCCTTAGATCAGCACTTCACTCTTCAGTACAACAAACTTCAACCATTGGTTCATTCTGCAAAGCACTCACCTTTCTTTTGGTGCTAGCGGGGGACAAAATTAAAGTCTGAGTTCAGAAATTATGTAAACGTAATGCTTAGCAGAAGAAATAGTGCTAGTAATTATGACAGTGCTGATAAGCAAATATAAGTTATATCAATTTATTAAACTTTACTGGGCTCTTAATGCCTTAAGAGGCATCTAGAGTTGGAAAGAGCTATATTATTTCACAAACAAGATCAAAAGAAGCAATAGCTTAGTAAAAAAAAAATCCTTTTTCATTTTAATAATCATTTCCCCCTTTTTATTTCTTCGTTTGTTATTGAACAACACTGTTGTTGAGGTTACATTTTTCAAGGTGTGGGGCTTTTATATGCCTCAGAGATCCATTTCAGGGATCAAAGCTGTGGAAGACTTAATCTCACCATGACGGCTCTATGCCCGAATGCTCAAAATGGTTTCTAGATTACTATTATCAGTCAAATCATTAAAATTGCCAAAAAAAACCATTAGTGCCAACTTACACATATTTAAATCTTGTGATCCTTCTTTGTAAACTAGTATCTCCATCGCTGGCAATCCACTATTTGCCAGTCTTTTTGCAGATACACTGCAAATTAACAGCATCTTCCAAGCAATAAGAGCTTCCAATATTTTATTGTGTCATCAGCTTTAGAGTGCATGCCATGTAATTTCCTCTGTTTTTATGTGAGGCCTGAATTTACTGTGGCCAGTTTTACTGCCAGAGGTGATTGCAAGTGCATTCATTTTCACTGCGCACTATATTCAGTGAACGTATAATCATCTTTTGGAACTGTTCTGCTCTAATTTCTCTCTTCCATTAGATATGAATGTTTAGCATAGTTTGTTCTTAGCTGTATTTGTGCGTTTTTCCCTATCCTAATTTTCACACATGGTATCATCTTTCCAATCTCTTAAATCACTTTGAATTATTGCTGTTTCTGTTCATGTTTGCATAATGTATTATATAATTTAATCTGTGAAATTTCAGATGATAACAAATTTATTCAGTTAGCAGCTGCAACATGGATTGAGGCTTTCTAAGAGACTGAACATAGGAAGAAATTCTGTAGCAGGAATCAGCATTGTTTCTCTAAGAGAAGATCTAGTTTAGTTTAGGTAAGATATTATTGTAAAGCACATATCTCCACGAAATATATATTTTAAATCATTACTTCTCAAGTCAATAACTTGCCTCTGGAATTGAGCCAGCTTTCTCTTTCAATTGAAAGTCCAGAACTTGCTCATGATCTCATAGAAGTTCAGACACATTATCATTTTCCAAGGTTTAAGTCAGCCACGTCAGCTAGAAACCTGCTCCTGTGCTGCAGGAGTTGCAGCATCACCTAGAAAATTAAAATCAAACAAACAAAAAACCAAAAACAAACAAAACAAACAAACAAAAACAACAAAACAAGCGTGATGAGACAGAAAATGAAACAAAACTAAAGAGTTCAGTGCTTTCCCAGCATCTCAGAAGATTTAATAACTTATGAAAAGGAAAACATACATCTGGTTGATAAGTGGGCATCCTCTGCCCATCTTGTCTGTTTGCATTTTTTTCTACCCTTAATATTCTTTTGCTGTTTACTAATGATCTCTCTTTGGGCATGAAAAATGCCTGATGGGGAAGAAACCTAAAATGTCAAGACAGGTCTATCCTGCACACCTATGTGGTCTCCTTTATAACAGGAGAATTGGCTCATAAGCCTTGGAAGATCATTTTCAAGAGACAGGAAGCATGAAGAGAATCAAGAGAGAAAACTGATTGTAAAGGAAATCCTCTGGGGGAGGGAACAGGAAAATGCATGAAGCCTAAAAGATAGAAATTAAGTGATAAAAGAAAACACCAAGTAGAAAACCTTTGTCAGTACTGCTGTGGTCCTAAGAAAGAAGTTGAGCAGACTGCATTTGAGGAAGTAGTCTATCCGTACAGAGTGTGACAAACTTGTTCCTCAATGTCTGGCAATAGAGCAACCCTTCTGCAACCTGAGGAGTCAAGGCTTTGAAGAGAAACTCATGAGTGTACAAAAGTTAAGTAATCAGAAAAGTAAGGCTGAAAAAGAAGTGCAATAATCTGGTATGCTTAGAATTAACACATGTCCTTCCCTCCATGAATGCTCTCAGTCAAGGCACTGCCACTGTGGATGCAGCTGAAGGGTAGGAAGGAACAGGAGGCAAAGTGAGGAACAAGGAGATGAGGTGTCCTTGCAGGGAGACGATGTGCCACAGAAGCAGCTGCAGCCCAGGTTTAAAGCCTGGTTAAAATCAAAGGTGCCAAATCAGCACACCGGCTAGGCTGTGCTGCTGGCCCAACATGCTGTGACTTTGCGGCCATTGAGATGGTATTTTACTAGAGAACTGCAATGGACTTGAGCTGAGAAAAGCTCGTAGGGAGACTTAAAAAAAAGGCCGCAGTTTTGGGAAAGCCATGTGTTTGACACGTGGAGCCGCACACAGCATGCCACGCCAAGATGGACGGGCACGCGTCCTTCCCGCGGATACAGGGGACCAGAGCAGGACAGGCAATGTCTGGCCAGGACAGCCAGCCCTGCCACAGCTTCCTCACTGGGGCCCTGCTGCGCTGCGCACAGACTCTCCCTGCAAGGATCGCGGCTGCAGTCGGCAGCCATGAAACTCCGCACTCCCCTAGAACCGCATCCACGGCCGCAGCACCGTCCGCAGCACCAGCCTCCGCACCAAGGCCCGCGATTGGCTGCTGCTCCCGTCCATCATCGCGTGGGGGCGGCCCGCGGTCACGGCCGCACGAGCCGTTCGTCATCGCTGAGCGACGCAGGGGACGTCGCTGGCGGCTGCGGCCAGGGCTGCTGTCATGGCGGCGGCGCCAGGCCTGCCGGAGCTCGGCGACGGCTCTCCGGAGTCCGGGGCCGAGCTGGCGGCCTCGGAGGTGGCGAGCAGCGCCCTGCGCTCCCTGGCCGGGTTGGCGGGGAAGGTGAGTGCGGGGCGGGTGGAGGGGAGGCCCGAGGCCGGGCCGGCTGTGGGCCCGATCCCGCCGTGCTCGCCCCTTTGAGCGGGCATCTCTGCTTCTCCCTGTTCGTGGGAGTGAGTCTTCGGGGATGGGCTTAAAGTATAGGGAGGAAAGGAGCCCGCAGTAAGTACGGGAGGCTGTCACGCCTGCAGGTGATAACGGGAGCGGTGGAGTTGTGTGCTCAGAAGTGGCGTTTCTCTTAGGCTGAAACACCTGTTTAGGGATTTAGTGGTGATGAATTATGTAGCAGATAGCGCGGCTGTGGTGGGAGGCCCTTATCAAGAGAAGCTTCCAGCAACAACTTAATCATTGCCATAAATAATTTACAAGTTAACTCGTCTTCCTTTGTGGAAGCGCAGATGTCATTCTGTGCAGGCAATAGAGGTGCAGTCGCACTTCTGCAGTTAGGCAGCAGTTTATAGTCTGGGGTCAGGTGGTGAACTGGTGTCCTGGGGAGGTAGTACAGTTGATATTAGAGTTGCTGCATGCCCTCAGGTGGGTTGCAGTAAGTATGGAGCAGAATAAAGGTCTTTGGAAGCACTGGTGTTTGGAGCGTGTTCTTTCTGTGACATCTTAAAGCAGTTTCACTGTGTGCTGTACCATGGGTAGGTTGGGGTTTGGTTATCCTGTCTTAGCTGATGAGATTCTTCTAATTGCTCAGTCAAGGTCATTTCCAGCTGTCAAGTTACATTCTTACCTGCCAGCACTTCTGGTAGACTGATGGTGTTTTAGCAGCTTATCCACTTCAAATATCTGTCTTGCACTTTAGACTGATGCTTCTGGTCCCCTTCTCCCTTGAGAATGACCAAGATGAGATGGCTCAATATTTGAACCAGGTCTTCATCTATCACAGTTTGTGATCTGTCATAGCAACTTAAGTTACATTTATGGTACCAAGTTGCACTGGAAACAGGAAAAAAAAATTATATATATATTTACTGGAGCAATGACTTGCAACACAGTGATTAGGAGGACAGCTGGAGATAACAACTATTGGAACCAGTATGGCAGATCTTGGAACGTTCTTTAAGTCTCAAAGAATAATTTGTGTAGTTCATAAAAATAATTTCAAAGAGCTGAAATAACTTCTGTTTCTGCAACTTGCTGTTGAATAGACTCAAGACCTCTAAATCCACAAAGGTTTTGAGGTTATCAAATTATATAATTTATAATCCTTCTTTTTACAGTTCTTACAGGATGTAAAACAGAAAAAACAAGTGTGCAGTTTTTGAAACATGTTTGGTTGCAGAAGGAATTTGTCCTTTACATAACAGTGTGTGTAAGTTTATCCCTTGCCTCTAGATTCTAAGTCAGAAGGTATTGTTTTTGCACGTTGCAGCGTACCATTGTATGATACAAATGTGCACATCAACTGATTCATTTCAGAAAAGGGGGCTTAGTAGGCCATTACAGTAGGTCACGTATTTTGTCTCTTATGGTAGTGTACCTCTTTTGTCCTGTCAGTACTCTTTAGTGTAGCATGTATTACTCTCAAAACTTTGGGAAGAAATACTTGCTTCACATAGTGCCCTTTAGATGATTACACAAGCAGAGACATTTTACTTGTAAGGTGAAGTTTTATTCTACTAAATTCTTAATATGTTCTTATGTTTCTGAGGTTCCATAACAATTATTTACTAAAACATTATTTTCCTTGCCTCTTATGTAGATTAAGTACTAAGTAAGAATAATAATGTTTGTGAAAATGAACTAAAATACATTATATATCTAACTAGATAAAAAACATGATTCAGTTGTTATTTTGTAGTGCATTGGAAAACAATGCAAATCTATTTGTTGTTCCCCTAGGTGTTTATTTTTTTGTCTTTGAGGGTCAGTAGTCTTCCATCTCTTTTACTATGTAACTGATCTGTAATCTAACACTGGATTTAACAAGGCCGTCCTATGACTAAAGAATGAGGGTTCAGGCTTGTCCTTCTTTACATGCGATGTTATAGTATTGCTTGGTTCCAAAACTGATGTAGAGCAACCTCAGGTTCCACTGCTTTGCCTTCAGTGTAATGGAAGCATTCTTGATTTTTATTTCTGTTTCATAATATGCAGTGCTATGAAACAAGTACACGTGCATTTTGTGTTCATAATATTTGATGTTGTTGGAAGACAACATCAAAAAAAATCTTAAACATCTAAAATCGTAACATCTAAAAAGTTACTTTTTAGACCATGTGTTCAAGGTCAATCTTATCATCGAAGTGGTACTTTTTGTTTTTAATTTATTTTTTTAATGTGATAGGAGTGAGATGTAGGTGTACAAATTTGCTCATGACTTAGGATTCTGCATCCGAAACAGAGCACCTGTAGGTCCTGTTCATTTAAAATCATTTTTTTATCTGTATTTATAATTTGGGAGATTGCTTGGGGATGTTTGGTTGGAAAACAGCCTCACTGGCTTGTGAAAATGAAAGTTTTTGTCCCTTCAAGATCTCAGAAAAGCTTTAGTGTAACAAATATGACAAAGAGCTATGTGGAAGTACATAATTAATTAGTGATTATTAACAATCAGTTTTGTATTAAAAAGTTAAACTGAATTGTTAGTTCATAGAAGGTACATCATTCCTATAAATGTAACTTCAGGTTCCCTATGTGTGTTTCTCTTCATTGTTTTGGGAGTTAAGTGCTGCCATTTCTCAGCAAAGACAATAGGATATGGCAATTGCTATTTTGAATGCTCATGAAGGGAAATAGGGATTTTGAAGTGGCTTGGCAGTGATGCTCTGTAGTTCAGAGTTTGTTTAACTGGAAGATTTTGTAAAGACTTTAACAGTATTCTTTTTGATATAAAGCCTGCTTTGAATTAACAAGTACAGATGGCACAGTATCAAGACTCTGGTCATACAGCCTTGCACATTTAATTCACACACACATGTATGTACAGGAGAATGCCATTCTGGGTGGGTGTTTCTTCTTGCTGCTGGTTCTATTATCTGTTAAAGGAAATATTTGTGTAATTAGCATGAGCAGTATGCTCAAGTACAGTGGTTAACTGCATAGAGAATATACCAAAGTTCAAATTAATACAGTGAAAGTGTTTAGATAGTTAGAATTTTCTAAATTTTGAACATATTCTCCTAATACTAGCTTACTTTGAAAGTAACACCTATTTGAATTGTAATTAATGTCAAACCTATTCTGTATCCCCACATAAAGGTGGGATCTGCATGAGATTGAGTGGAATTGTTGTCCTGTAGGTCTCCTGTATGCTTTTTTGACATTAACATGGCATAATGTACTGTTTTTTTGCGGTGTTTGTTCTTCCCTGTGGAAGCTTAACCTTGGAGATGATGTCGTGAAAGTTGTAATCGACTGGAGCAAGCTTCAGAGCACATCAACACTTCAGCCAACATTGCTCTTTAGTGCACTTCAGCAGCATATTTTATGTTTGCAGGTAAATATTTCATTGGACACCTTCAACTTGACTAAAGTGGTCAACAGCTGAATGTAGCCACACTACCTAGACTGAAAAATTGTAGTTGTTTGATCTTACTGCTAAGTTCAGCAAAAATGGGTTCACGAGTATTACACACTTGAAATCCTGGTATGCTTCATAGGTACCTGCACTTACAGATTTTTCGTATTAATGGTGGGAATAGCCACTGTAGGTGAGCAGGCTGCATAAATGCAGCCTCATTGATTTCTAGACTTGCATTGTAAATGTGATACATTTCCATCTATGGTGGGTTATAATTAAGCAATAAGACACGGCAGGTGTGTGTCATGCTATGATAATGATTCCATGCGTTGGGTGAGTTTTGAGGCTCATGGAGTGCTTTCAGTGGTTCAAGAAGTGGCATTATCCCAGCATGACACATCCTGGAGTGTCTTACTGCAATTAAATATATTTTCAGCGTAGGTTTTTTGTTTTTTTCTAAAGAGTAATTTCTTTGACATTAATGTCTCATCCTGCCAAGTAGCCAGTCACTATTGCTGTCATTTCTTTTAGCTATGTGAAACTTTCCAACCCTGTCAAAAGTAGCTATAATTTAGTTCCATGGTGGTATCAGCTGGTATCTGAATAGAGTTCTGACTTTGATAGCTGATATGTAAAAGGTGGGAATTTGAATATCCGTTTTCCCTTCAGCTAGTCAACAATTATTTCAAGAGTGCAGTTCTGAGAGAGTGAAAAATAAATAAAATTTCTGTATTTGCTTGTCTACAGGTATAGGAAAATCCCTTTGTGTTTCCCAGATAAGCAAAATCTTTCTCAGAATAAACACAAGGAGAGAACAAGCCAGATATAAGCAAGAAAAAATTATTTGTGGTGTTCCTTCAGTTCAGTGGAGGAATTTCATGAAAAGGCTTGCAAAAATCAGGTGGTATTTAAAAGAAATAAATCTGAATTTCTGGAGGGAAAACAGAGAAGTAAATTTAGATTGGATGAAACTGGTAAAAACAAAAATGAGGACGTGTGGCTTATATATAGATGTATGTACACCAAGGTTTTGCTTTTATTTTGCTGCTAGAAATGTTAGTGCGCCATTCTGTCATTTAATTTCATGACCTAAGTAGATAATCAGCCATGTCAAGAAAAGCATGTGTTGTGGATAATACCTATATATTTCATATCTGTGTTCTCTCATTCACTTGGGCAACTGCAGTTTCAAGTGGAGAATGTTGTGCTCTGGTGATAAAGTAAAGGCTGTACAGTGTGAAAGCACTGGTTTTTGTGTTAAGAAGGAAGGGTACTGAGCCTCACAGTTCTGAGTAGGCATTTGAATGACATGGTTGTTAAGTGGCACTGATGCCAATGATTGAAGCTTTTGATTTAGCTGCTAACATAAGAGTAACAGATTTTTCTCAGAAATTTGGGAGTTTTCCTGTACAAGTATCTGAAAGACACAGGTCAAAAAGACCAAAGTCATAGCATGTGCAGTGTTTGGAATGACAGATTTTTATTTTTTTTTTAATTACCATCCTCTGTCAGAAGTAAATGTTGCATTTCCTAAAATAATTTCTATCAGTCTTTTTTAGAACTTTTAGTAATACTTGGCCTTTTTTGTTTGTTCCCCCCCCCTCCCCCCCTTCCCCTTTAACCCTAATGTACTGTTTTCTTTGTTCAGCCTCTTTTAGAAAAGCTCCAGTCATTGATTAAAGAGGAAAGTGTAGGTCACGCTGAACCTGCAGGTAAAACAGAAGACCAAAGTTGTGAAACAAGTTTAAATGTTTATGATAATAACTCTCAGACTGAAGAGAAGTATGCAAGTTATGACTTGGGAGATCTGAAGGATGCTCATTCTAATTTTGATCCAGAGGTGGTCCAAATAAAAGCTGGAAAAGCAGAAGTAAGTGATTTCCCTAAATTAGAAAAAAGAAAGGTCTTTTTCTTTCTAAATTTTACATTTAAAGAATGAAATAGATATATCCCATCATGTTTGTTACCTACAGATTGACAGGCGGATATCAGCCTTCATCAAGAGGAAACAAGCTGAGATCAATGAAAATAATGTCAGGGAGTTTTGCAATGTTATTGATTGTAATCAAGGTAACTGGCTAGCCAGACTTTAATCTTCATAGCAATTTAAGTTTATTGCTTTTTTTCTTTTTAATTAAAAAAAAAAAAGTATTTTTCAAAGGCACTATTTTATATGTAAAATACAACTTTATTTTAAGAGTAACTAAAAAAAAAAGTTAAGAATATGCACGTGCTCTGCAGATGTGTGCCAGACAGGTTAAGGCAAAAAAAAAAAAAAAAAAAAAAAAAAAGGAAATGCTTAATGGATTCTGCAGGAAAGCTTACAGCTCTTACTGTGACCAGATGACTTCTGTAGCTGTTGTTCTCAATGTTTTAGCTAGATATTCCTTCCAAAGTTAACAGAACTGCAATTCATGTATGTCTTGAGAATTGCATATTTCAAATTGAAGTTAGTACTGGCTGAATTACAAAGAAATGCATCTGTAATCAATTTTAATTATTAAGTACTTAGAATTGCTATTTTATTTCAAAATAACTCACGCTATTGCTATTTTTAATATACCACCTGGCACAACTGACTATTTCCGTAAGCAGTCTTAAATCCATCTGGTGGACTGGATCCCACTTGCACAATTAGTGCCTATGTAACCAGCAAAGACACTTTTATATACAGAAGTAGTGAAAGAGGCATAGATTTTGCAATGTAACTATGAACCCCCATGTGTGTTGTCTCTGTGAAGTACTTCATACTGTTAGAGATCAAAGCTTATTTTTCCATAAGTTTCACAGAGAATCTGTGTAGAAGACGCTAGCTGGCAAAATACTGCTTCATAAAATTTAAGTTACTGTCATTTCTTCAGTAACTTAAAGTCTTTCTTCTTGCTCAGCCATAATAAAATACTTGTAGAGCTTTGGTATATTTATATTTAAATAGAACCATTAGAATAAACTGAATTGGCTTGGACTGACAGATTTTATGTCTAAGCAAATTAAAGCAGCCACAGGCATCAGAGTAAATGCAGGAAGGTGAAAAAAGGATGCTGATCAGTAAACCAGACCAGGTTAAAAATAGGGGGGAAAACAAAAAAAAAAAGCAGTTTTAAGAAAGGAAATAGAAGTAAAACAGCACTGGTGTGCAAGGAAGAAACTTCTGTACAGGAAGAAATAAATGACAGAACAACACAATGAAAAGTAAAAATTAAAAAAAGAAATAGATTAGAAGAAATTGATCCTGATCCAGTAACCTTGTGTATGTGTGTGCCTGTGTTCATGGAGGTGACTTAGCCAGGTGAAACCAATCAGTCCATGCAAGTGCGTGAAATTAGGTATGAGCATGTTTTCATAGGATGAACAATGTCTGATGCTTTTGTTGTTTGAAAAACTTTAATTAGATCAGATTGGCTTAAAAACTGGTTAGAATATTTTAAATTGTAAATACATAATTAGGGCCTCACTGTTTTGTTTTGTTTTGTTTTTGTTTGTTATCACTATTTATTTAGAAAATAGCTGTGCCAGAACAGATGCTATTTTCACACCCTATCCTGGATTTAAAAGCCATATAAAGGGTAAGCAACTCTTTTAATGTCCATTTATTAAGAAAGTTGAGATAAGGCAGTACTCACAAATTTTGGCTTTGACTCTTTTTACAGAGTTCTTAGAAGTAGAAACTTAACAAATTGATTTATGACTCTAACAAATACTTTAAATTTTCTCTTACCTCTTCAAGTTTTCTTTTTTTATCCCACAATTTTGTCAGTAGGCTATTGGTTTTGCCCTGAATACCAAATCCTTTGATGAGTAGCCTATTGTCATTGCCTGAAAGCAGAAATGAAAAACATAAAGCAGGACAGAGAAACTGAGCAATTCTTAGCTTTTCTTCTAAGGTAAGGCCATCAGTCCAGTTAAGGAATTGATTAATTTAAAATAGAAGATAATTTTATTTAATCTCAATGTAGTTTCATGAAATTAGAAAATAATCCAGAGGCGCAGTGGAAGTTTTAAGAGAGACATAGGAATTTGAGGAACAGAGTTACCACTGCACTATTTTTTGCAAAGGATTGAATGCTGTAGAAGTTATTGTACAGCAAATATAATGTATGAAAGGTTGCTTGAACACAGGTTACTCTGTGATTAAAACAGTCAAAATCCAAGAATGGAAGTAACCTTTTGTTCCATTTTTTAAAGAAACTGCTCTGAAGCACAATGCTGGTTGTAAGCATTAAGGGGTCTGGTCAGTTGAGGTAGAGGGAGAAGTAAATTTGAGTCAAGAATAATATTTGACCTTCTTCAGCAGTTACTTTTTAAAATTCCAGCACTAATTTTTAACTTGAATTGTAGCTTTGTGTGGGGAAAAAAAGATTACACTTCAAGTAACTGAAACCTGAACAGTATCTGAAAGTTTAATGACACAGAGAAAAGAACTGGGAAGCAAGAATGTAACTTGGCCATTCCAACCTACAGTATGTGGTGTCAGTGTGCTGCAGTGTTTGTAGTCACCAGTGTAGTCTTTAATTCTGCAGTACCCTGCAGCAATCCTATTTGAAGGGATGTGAGAGGTTACTCCAATTGAAGAGAAGTGACCAAAGTCTTTTGATGAAGATGCAGTTCAACGGGGGCGAAAGATGAAGCAGGTGAACATTCAGTAAGGCTGCTAGCTGGGTAACAAAAATTGGGGAGAACTTCCTGAGATTTATAGTTCTTGTAATTGTGTCTTCCCTTGTAATTGTGTCTTCCAATGTATTTATGGTTCTGCTTGTAATCATAGGTCTCCCTCTTCTTTGCATTCACAACAGCTCACACATGCAGCTCCTATCGGATATCTATTTTTCTGTTGTTTATCTGCAGCTGATGATATGAATGTGATTATTTTTTCTTCCTTCGCAAATGTAGGGTGCTAGGTTTTAATTTACTTTGGTTACTGATATATTTAAAAATAAGGACTTACACTGAACTTTTGATCTGGGTGTTTGTGAGACCCTTCAAATACAAGATTAGTGAAATAGATTCAACACACAGCTTTTCAGGTTTTAGTAATGTTAATTATTTAATGTTTTTTTTTTAAATTACACTTACTGATATGTTTCATGTGCATGTGTGTTAAATTTGTGTTCTCTTTACTTAGTTTCTAGGGTAGTAAATACATACGGGCCTCAGACTAGATCTGAAGGAACACATGGGTCCAACCATAAAGCTGGTGTACCTGTTCGTGATTGTGGAAACCAAGCTGTTGAGGAGAGATTGCAGAACATTGAAGCACACTTACGGTTACAAACAGGTTTGTACCATGTTGAAGTTTTGAAATAGATGTGCGAGTTTGTGCTACAGTTATCATTCCTGTAGTAAAACTGGGCAAGTCAGTAAGTGCTGTGACAGTAAAAACAGTAGGCTACATACATTAAAGATTTCTGTCACTCAAATACTGTAGTCTTAATATTTTGGACCATATGCCCAAAATGAAATCTAAATTTATGCCCAAATTAGGATGCTGAGTTGATAAATATGCATGCCCTGGTCAGGTTTAGGTTGTCATTCTAATTGGAATACCCAGCAGTTGTGATAAACTGTGATTTTGTAGAATACTACATAGCATACATTATGTGCATTGTAAGGGTGATTTTTTTTTTTGCTCACTTCCAGTCTTATGTGGGAAAGCAAGCCCAAGCTGCTTCAGTACAGCTGCCAACAGCAAGTGGCAGGTTGATGGGTTTGTTTGTTTGTTTTTAATGGTCTGTTATTCCATTCACTACACACATTTCCCACCCCTGTTTCTCCCATTCATGACCAGGTAAGTGCTGTTCTTTGTCAAGCACAACTTATGGCTGTCCTTCAGTCTTGATACTCTGTAGGTAGGCTCCCTTAAAGACAGTCTTGCATAGCAGTGCTGAATTTGTGTATTGTTTGCCATCCAGTGTGCTTCCTCTTGCTGTGAATTCTTAAGTGGTAACATTTGGTGTTTGACTGTATTTTAAGAGTGATTATTTTTTGTTACGGGGACATTTTCAGATATATACTCAACTTTGTGTATGAAGTTGTCTATTGCCTTCACAGATTACAGTGGCTTATCAACCATATTTTACTGTGATTTATATTAATTGCCCTTCCCTTTCATTTTCCCTCCAGCTTGTTAACTTTCAGGTGTTGGTTGCTAGCTGGACTCAAAGAATGAAAAACTTGCCACCTATAATTTAAAATGTCATTTAAGTGTTTTTCCTGATGTTTCTGTGTTTGTATCGGCGTACTTAGGTGGTCCTGTACCAAGAGACATTTATCAGAGAATTAAGAAGCTTGAAGATAAAATTCTTGAGCTGGAAGGACTGTCTCCTGAATACTTTCAATCTATAGTAAGAATTTTTTCTCAACTTATATATACTGAAGTAATTGTTGTTTGATGGACAAAAATGAAATAGGTGAGAGTGCATTTGGGAGGAAAGAAAGCAATGGTGGCAAGATTAGTATTGTGGACTGATTGCCTTTTTTTTCCTCCCAGAGATTTGCATAAACACTTGTGTGGATACAGGAAAATCTTAAAAATATTGGGAGTCTCAAGAGCTGGATATTGATCTTTGTTTTTACTGAAGGAAGCTCCAGTTAAATTGCTGGTAAACATGTTAGCTGCCAAGCACAGAGAAGCTTTGACAGCTTCTGACTGCTCTCCTGTAGTTTTTTTCATGATCTAAAGTACACTTAATATAAAAAGATTTATTTAATCTTTGGAATGGCAGTTAGTGTTCTTTCTGTACTTTTAAGACACTTGTCAACATTGTTATACACTCTGTAGATTTCAGAATTACCTGCAGTAGCAGCCTCTGTCAGAGTAACATTAAGTCTGTTTTGATTATGTCTTTTCTTTAGAGCTGTTCTGGCAAGAGGAGAAAGGTTCAACCTCCTCATGTAAGTGTTATTAATTTTTACTTACTTTCAGTTTAGAATGTTTTGAGAAAGAGAAGTAAACAAGTTCTACCAAGCAAATATCTGACTTCTCAAAAATAGCTGTATCAGTATGGGTAATTTGCTGCCAAAGAAAGGCAAGAAAGAAAGGAGAAAGTTTAATAGTATGTCAAAATGAAATGAGTCTTCTATAAGTTTGTACTAGATTGGGTGTATTAGTGTTTTCACTGGTTAAAAACTAATAAATTAACTCTGTGATAGATACTAACTAGGCTGGAAATAACAAGTAGTTTGTAAATTCTGTTCAGCTTCTTTGTAACATCTTCTGATTTGTTTGGTTTTTTAATTATTTTATTAGTTTATGAAGCGATGATAAAAGTGGAGATGGTAGACTCAGCAAGAGTTCTGGAGAAAAATCTGACTTTATAGAGGATTTAAGCTTAAGTCAGTGAGAATTGCTGTTTTTGCAACACTGTCACATCAGATACTAGATTAATACATGATCAAATTTCTCCTTAATCTAAGGGAGACCAGAGCTGGCACACAGTCTGCCACTCATCATCACACTTGAAGACAGGTGACCGAGAGAGCACTTAGAAAGGGATGTGGGCCATATAAGCCTTGAGGAACTAAGCGTATTCACACACACACAAAAGCTTTAGTGTGTGTAGGGGAACTGTTAGGTAATGGCTTAAACTGGTGAAAGAGCATGGCTGGCCTAGGAATCACAGGCAATGTTTGCACTTTTGCTTCCTGTGTGACCAGAAGGGGTGGACCCAGGATGGAGCCACCCTGAGCTCCTACAAGGGCCAGCCCCTGAAGGGAGAGCTTCTCTTGGACCTAAGGCTGCTTCCTGAGGAGTACTGAGTAGTCAGAGAGCCTCTTCACCAGTTGGATGAGTTCAACTCTTCTTTCTGTGCATGTCTGTTGGACTACTTGCATATACTTTGCCTGGTATTGCCAACAATCTGTCAGAAGCTATTTTGCTTCATGAGCAGAACAGTGTGAAAAATCTTTATTAAATGAGAAATGACTACTTGTTCTTATTTAAGAAGATGAAAAAAGAAAAAACAACTGTCAGGTTGTTCAGAGAAGGTTGATGCTGGACAATAAGATAAAAACCCTTCAGTTGTAAAGCTGAGCTCTGTGAGCCTCAAGGTAGTCTTGTCCAGTTTTACCATCAAAAGATTTTTGTGTCGCTTTCTTTTGTCATCAGAGTAAACAAGCATCTAATGAAAGTAGCATGAATATATTGATACACGATCGATACTGTAAGTTTTTTCTAACTTTACATTCTTCCCTGTCGAGATTAAATTGTCACAGATGAGTCAGACAATTCTGCAAAAGTTCTTTTGTCATCAGGTGCAATATGAAGTGATCACCAGTATCTAGTACAGGGCACTCTTCTAGCAGTTAGAAGATGTAAATACGGTTTTTATTTTGATCTTCTAGCAGAACTATTCGTTGGTGGAACTTGATGAAAAGATCAATGCTATAAAACAAGCACTACTGAGGAAAACAAAGGAAAGCAAGTCCAGGGAAGCTGAGCAACTTCTTGGATAATTAAGAAGTCTTCAGAATCTCATCGTGTTTCATACCTAGCCAAGCCATAGACCAAGTGGTGTTCATAAAAAATGACTTCAGCAGTGAAAATAAAGCATGCGTGTATAAGCTCCTTTTGGATATTTTTGAAAGCTTGCTTTCTGAAGAACTCATTTAAAAACATTCTTATGAAAGAAATAGTTCCTTTAAAATGAAGAATGCTTTAGAAAATAGCATTCTAATAATTCACTCCCTTCTGTTATAAAGGAGGATTGCAGTATTGTTGTTACGAGGAAGGTCTTATCCGTCATACGAAAGCCACATCTCATATGTACTTCTTGATAATCAAGTATTCAGAAGGGGCTATCTTTTAATATTTTTCATGTAAGTAAGTAGTTTGCATAGATTGTGAAACAAAATGAAATATGTTCTCATAACTGTCGTAGTAGAAAATAAAAAAAGATATTACAAAAGCTGCAGCATGTGTAGTTATTACATATTTTCTGTTTGTCGTTGTTTTCACAGCCACTGAAAATTACTTTTTTCTATATTTCAAAGAAGGGTGGTTACAAAAATCCTGCATTTGTGAACAGAGACAGATGCCTGTTCTTCACTTCCTGTGTCCTAAAAGAATACTAAGTTCCCATCTGTTAGAAGGGAATGAAGTATTTAAAAACCATTCAAGGGGAGTTGGTAGGAGGCACCAGCTTCCCTTCCTTCCATAAGCATGCTTATATCAGTGCAAAAGCATAGATGCTAGGCAGATAATTTATAGTAAAAATCAGCTCTTTATAATCACACTTCAGCATGTAGGCATTTATTTTTTAAGCAAGTTATTTTCTACTTATGTCAGTTCTCTTTTAGTTTTTTGTTTGGTTGTTTTTTCTGTCCTTATTCTACTTCAGAAGAGAAATGACTGATACGGATGTTGTCTTCATAGGGGAAGCATACTGTTGACTACTCAACTTACAGTGGTTCTACTACTGACATCTCTTGATCAGTGGCTGTGAGAGGTGTTAAGAGTAATAGTGGCTGGACACACTCTTGTCCTTTGAACAGAAGCCTTTTCTGTAGCAGCATCTGTTATAGCAAGTGCACATAATGCTCCTGTGTAAAAGAACCAGCAGATGGGGGAAATGAAAATTTGCCTCAGATTTGCTCTAGGCAAGAGGATACAAAGACTGCTCTGAAAGTAATGCCTCCTGTTTTATTATGCTGACCTTTGACAACCAAGTCAGATGTTGGTGATATGGCAGTAGAGGTTGAACCTTCCCACCAATATTCCATTACTTTTTGTTGCCATGTGACAGATGGCAGCAGAGTGGCAATCTGACAAAATGGTGTCTGACTTGGAAGTGCAGCTGAAGCAAAGATGTGCAACTGAATTCCTCCTTGTTTAAAAAATTGCATCCATTGATATTCATCAGCACTTGCTGAACACTTATGAATACCAAACAGTGGATATGAGTACAGTGATGTGGTGGGTGGTATGTTGCAGCTGTGGAGACCCAGTGTGAAAGACAAGCCTCAGTCCAGAGAGCCATGCACAGTTGTCTCACCATGAAATGAAGAGCCTCTCTATTAGCTCACCTGTATAAATTGGCTGCTGGTGGTGACTGTTGAAAAATAGCATATGGTAGCTGAGAATTTGCTCTATCAAAATGTGGTATTGCACCCTTCATCTCTGTTGTGATTTCCATGCAAATAATAGTAGGCATTGCTTGCAGAGCAACCCACACAGAGTGCTAGTTACCTGTTCAGATCCTTAACATCAATCCAGGAAGAAAGACCTGTCTGTGTGTGGAACCATTGCTCAGATTGTATGCTATATAACAGTAGAGCATAAGACACAGGTTACTTTTTCACACAGTATTGCCATTGCTTTAAGTCCTAGCAGCTCATATTATGAGGGATAGTGTGGTGAAGAAGCAAATTGTACAACAAGCAGTTAAGTTTAATGTGCTTCCTACAGTACATATGTACTATATCTGAAGATGCAGAATTTCAGGAAAAGCATAATAGAGATAACTAGGCCTGACACAGTGCATATCTCATGGTAATACTTGAAATATAACTTCTCCATCCCAGCAATAAAGGGTGACAGGGACCATAATTGCAAGGATTATAAAAAGTAGCGTCTTTATTCACCTGCAGCATAATTCAACCCTTTCAGGCACATATTGCTTATGTCTACTGTATTTCTACTATGTAGTTTTCTCTGGTAAATTAGAATGTGGCCCTACAGGAAACTAACCTGGGGCAAGACTTACCTGTGTTAAATTTTTAGCTCACAAGTTACATTAAAGCAAGTAAGTACATGTGTATTTTATATGTATACATACATAATGGGGAGGAACTTCAATCTCCTTTCTGCTTACAAAAAGACTGCATTAGCAATTTTGAAGTGGCTTTTTCTATAGTGAATTGCCCTGCTACTTAAAAGATCCCTTGCCATGGGATTCTCCTCCTCTTTTTCAGGATGGCAGCAACATAGCAGTTAAGGGTTAAAAGCATAATGAAGATGCCTTATAACAAAACAATATATAGAGAAGCAATAGCAGAAGTACTGTGGATGGCTATTTATTAGCCCTATATACTTTGCCAAATAAATGGTACAGATACACTTAAACTGTTGAGGTATTCATCTTGCTTTGTTAGTAGACTTTTCCCATCCTTTGGCTTTAAGTTGTTAACTTCTTGTGCAGCTAATGCCAACGTGCATGTCCTTTAGAAATTCATTAGAAGGATGTTCTCTGTTCTCAGTTGCATATTAGAAGTAGTTGAAGAATTTGGAGGGCTTCCAAGCTGTTGGAAGTTTCCCTTTCTCTGCTATGTGTATATCAATTTTGTGTGCATCACAGAATGGCCCAGGTTGAAAGGGACCTCAAGGATCATGAATCTCCAATGCCCCTGCCACATGCAGGGCCACCAACCTCCCCATTTAATACTAGACCAGGCTGTCCAGGGCCCCATCCAACCTGGCCTTGAACACCTCCAGGGACACGGTATTCACAGCCTCTCTGGGCAGCTATTCCAGCACCCTACCACTCATAGTAAAGAGCTTCTCCCTGATATCCAACCTAAATCTTCCCTTCCTCAACTCAAAAACACTTCCCCTTGTCCTGCTCTTTTCTACCCTTTCAAAGGGTTGGCTCTCCTGTTTGAAGGCTCCCTTTAGGTACTGAAAGGCTGCAATGAGGTCACCCCACAGCCTTCTCTTCTCCAGGCTGAACAAGCCCAGCTCCCTCAGCCTGTCTTCGTGGGGTAGGTGCTCCAGTCCCCTGATCATCTTCATGGCTCTCCTCTGGACCTTCACCAACAGCTCCCTGTCTTTCTTGTACTGGAGTCTCCAGACCTGGACACGGTACTCCAGATGGGGCCTCACAAGAGCAGAATAGAGGGGGACAATCACCTCTCTGTCCCTGCTGGCCACTTCTCTTCTAATGGATCCCAGATACCATTTGCTTTATATAGCTGATCATGTTTTCAAGGTGCGTGCTTTGAAGGGAACGCTTATAAATCTGTCACCACAGGATTTGAAATGATAGCTTGGCTTCCACTAGAAGAAGTCAAGGAAGTCTTGCATCCCAGCTGCATTACAGAAAAACTCAGAATGTCTTCTAACTTTTGGTCACCTGGAAGCTGATCTAGAGCTCTTTCCAGGTTTCCTCCTCTACACAATATCCCACATACCCTGTCCCGCACAGTTCACCTTAGTGAGGATTTCCAGTTAAAAAAAAAAAGAAAAGAAAATAATTCTATGGCACAGTAAAACAGGCATTATTTGAGGACAGTGTCTAAGCACCACTTTTAAGCCCCCCCCCCCCAAAAAAAAATATCTCTCTTTGGAATGCTTAACATTTCTGTTTAGCACCTTGCACAAGGGACGTAGCAAAACACTGGATCATGTGTTACTGTGCAGTTCTGCAATGTGTGCATGATTGGTTTCTTTGCTGCAAAATCCCCTGAGCAGGGAGTGATTCACCTCTAGGAGGCTAATTTCTTAGAGTTAAGTGTAAGATTTTAATAAATAAACCCAAAAGTGAAGTACCCTTTTGAACAGCCCTCATGTCAGCAGGTAATATCAGTAATTTAGGAAACTCAAACCATTCACCATTCCAGTACCAATCACAACAATACATTGGATAGATTTTTGCTTTTTAAAATACATAAGCTATCTCTTGTTTTAATTAAGGCTTTGCAGTATTACTGAATAATTTGAACCCCAGAATACTGGAGATATGTTATTTAAAGGAGAAGCAGTCAAATATACTTCCAATTGATTACAAGTAATTTGCAGCAACAAAAACAAACAAAAACCATTTTCTACTGCAACACCATCCTCTCCTGGATGAGGATATGGAGAGAGGACTTTGAAAAAGTCCCTAGAAAAATTCCCTTACAGGTATTTTTCCCTTCCCTGTTAAAAATAAACATTTCTCCTCACCCTTCCTGTTAAGACTTTCTTCAGGTTTTGTAGCTTTGTCAGACTCTGTCCTCCGATTTTAGTTGTGCATGAGCCCATGTAATCCTCACAATTGTTTGCTATCTCCAGGCGTGCCAGAAAGTAGCTGAAAAATCCATAGCCAGTCAACCTATCCAGAAATACTATCCATACATTGTCTTTGCTTCCAGCATTGCTTTAGCCCAGACAGCTGATTCTTATGGCTGGGAATAGGATTTGCTGTCCTGATAGAGAATCTATGCCACCCAAGAGCAGTGAGAGCAATTCAAGCTGTCTCCAAGGGATGACTTTTCTCGTCACTACTTGCTAGGATAAGTGGACTTTATTTCTCCTGACTTTAAGGGAGAGCTTAATGGAAGTCAGATGGGAGTATGTATTGTAGAAAGTCTGATGATGGAAAGAGAAATTAAAAAAGAACAACAACAAAATTAAAAAAACAAACAAACAAACAAACACATACTTAAACAACTACCTCTATAGTATCTTCTAATGAAACTACGCCTTGTCACGGACAGAACACTTAGAAGTAACAAAGAAAAGAATAGGCATTGTTTAAAGCTATTATTTATAAATCATCTAAATTTTTAAAGGTTAATTAGTGTAATTTATCCATTTTAATTATTAAAAAGAGTTATTCACAAACAATAAATGCAAGAGTTCAATCTATTTTATTTCCACAGTTGATTCATCCACATCTGTTTAGCTTTTTATGACCATCTAATTGATTTGTAGAATTCTGTCCAGTACAGATGGGCTACTGCTCATGACTATTTTCATACCATTTATATTATTGTTGCTTTGATTTTTATTCAAGGCCAAACAGAGGAGAACAGGAGTGCAATGTTCACCTAAACATAACAATGACATTAAATTTCTATTTGGCTCTGAGACAAGAATAGATTTGCAGAGACAATCCACTATGAATACAAATAAGTTGTTTATACCTAAGTATAATAAGAGTTCTTACTTAATTATGACCTATTTTACCAGTTCTACGCTATGCTCTCTTATTACTAAGTTTTGTAGCAACAGCCAGGCTAAATCAATTGTCACAGACTCATTTGACTGAAAACCAGGATTACACTCCTACTAGTGAAAGAATAAGATCCCCGTCTCTGTAGCCTGCTCTGTACCTGTGGTAAGCCTGCACATAAACCTACAAGGATGCCTCATGTAGCTGTACAGGTATACACTATTGTAATGCCGTAATGCGACAACATGATGGAAAGTACAGCAGAGTGGCACAATCCTAGGCTGCAGCAAATGAGAACAAGCCCAAATGCAGCAGCCATGAATGCAGAAGCAAAGGAAGAAAAACTGCTTACCTTTAGAAGGCAGGGATCTTTAGTGAGATGTCCTCACTTCCAATGCCACCTCTTAAATGAGGCCTGGGAAGGGCTGTACCCTGGCTCCACCCCTTCTTGTCTCTCAGGTTCATTCAGAAGAAGCTCATTGTATGCAGGTGAACTCCCCTGGGTTGGCTCTGCCTTCCCACTAGGTGCTCAATCACCATTTCAGGCTGTGACTTAGTATTTCCACTACAGCTATTTTGTATACAGTTCATACATGCAGGTTTTTGCATGCAACTGATACCCTCCCCTTTCTTTTGAATTGTCAGAATGATCAGGAGCTGCCTAGGTGTTCTCCACTGTACATTCCTCTTTCTTGTGGAAGCACATGACATGAGCAAGGATTCTACAAGCCAAGCCCTGCCCTGCAAAACTAGCTCTTGCTGTGGTTTGCATTTGGGGGTCTTCTGGATGTATAAGGGAGAAGCTTGAATAAGCTGCATTTTAAGTGTCTTTAGACATAAGGGATTGTTTTTAACCATAGACCACATATTGTCCAACTCATTCAATGAATGAAGAAAGCATCCTTATTCACTCAGTAATCCCAATCCTGTAATAGGTAGTCAATAGTTCATGCATGTCAACAGCCAATACTAGTTAATCTGAAGAAAGCACGTAAATTTTTAAGGGCCACAGGCTTCTGTTGCCAAGAGGGTACAGTGAAGCAAGTTCAAATCCTGAGCCCTTTCAAGAAAGCTTTATGAAATTAAACAAGTTGCACGGGTAATTGGCTTGTGTATGTGCCAACTTCTCAGAATTTGTTGTCACCAAAGCAGCCAAATAAAGGAGCTCCTCACCACAGCTGGAAAGCCCATATGACAGAAGTATTTCTTACATTTTTGAATCAGAGGTTCTTCTTTAGAGAGGTCACTATCAAAACTAACCATTTTGTATGCCTCAAATAACAAAGGAGGAAAAACACTACAAAGCTGAGATGTTTTGGAACACTGAATCAACCAGAATTCTAAAAGGTGCTGAGACCAATTTGCTTCTTACCTACAGACAGCAGGTGTTGATCCACCCTCACATTGAGTGAAGCATCAGTTCAAAACCTATACTCAGAGGAAGTGCTTCACTTCTGCTTTGATTTTACAGCAATAACACACAATGAGCAAATCATTCTGACCTGCGAATTCTGCTTTAATATAGATCTGTATGTGCAAACGTTATTGTACTGTCTTTTATCTATGTTAAAACATGCACCGCATACATCTAGCCTAATTAATAGGTAAGCAAGCAGCAGAGAATGAGAAAAATTAGTACAGCAAAGGTGAAAGGGTATTTCAAATGTAATTTGAGAAAAGGCAGAGTCAACAAGAGACAAAATAAGCTTGTTCCAGATGGCAGAACAACAGAAGAGAAGATACTTAGCCAGCAGATGCAGCCACAATGATAGGGAAGAGACCAAAATGATGCAGCCTAAGCCAAAGGAGAACACCATGGTCCAGCTTCACATGGATGCCACAGGCAAGCAGATGAAAACAAAGGAGCAGCAGTTTGATGAGGTAAACCAGTACTGGTTATAGGACTGTAGCAGCAGCTAGGCCATTGGTCACACAGATCAGATGTCTAAACGGTATCTTGTCACTAAATACATAGCAAGCAGTTTCCATGCAGGAAAGCACTATTCGTCTGTGGGAACATCTCAGTTCAAAGGTGTTTCTGATGACTCAGGGTTCTACTTGCAGTAGCAGCAGGTCTCAGGAACAGCCTTTCTCTCAGTTAATACCAATATCAAGTCTTACAACCAGAATACAGGATTTTGAAGAACCTAAGGAAGGAATCAGCTTCATAATCTAAGCTTTACGGAGACCATTATGGTTACTTCTGTAACTATCGTAATTTAGTCAGTTACAAAACATTTATAAAATCTCTTCAGTCATTCAGATGCTGCTGCACAGGAACTGTGAATTTTGCCTCATTGCCTACTCCTGAAGAATAGATTTAGTACAGCATTAGAAAAATAGGTTTACCAGCTTTAACACATCAAAAATAAACATACACCTAAACAAAAACAAACATACCTTTATGCCTAGAGCCCCCTTCCACCATCCAGCACCCCTCACCATATCCCAGCATACCCTCTGTGACCACAGCTGCTGTGATTTATTTTAGTCACTCCCATGCATGGCGATCCAGCTGTGTAGCCACAGCTACCACACCCGCTCATTCTCCCTTGCTGTGATTGCTGCTCTCATCTTTCCCTCTTTGGCCATGCTTTTGGTGGTCTTCCCATTATTTAGTGCTTTGACTGTGTGAAAAAGTCTGGTGGTCTTTTGTTATGGTGACATAGATATCTCCATTTTACAGCAAGTTGCCTTGGTTTTGTGTATGGTTCTGCAGTCAAGGAGTAGCAGCAAAGGGAGCAGGGAAAAAAACCACAAAGAATTCCCTTAAATGAATACAAACTTTTAAATTCTGGAAGAAAAGATGTTCTTGTGTTTAGTGCTGTTGAGATTTAGCAGAGACAAATCCTGTTCCCAGCACACCCACAATTTACCAGTGAGTCTCTGTACAAATTGTTTGACCTTTCCATGCTTCATCCTTCAGCTCCGTGTTGGTAAATGGGAATCACAAAGCTTTTCTGTCTCACAAGGTTGCTGTGATGATACATCAAGATGTGTTCAAGGATGTGTTTGGGTCCTTCAGCACTTAAAATTGTGCTACAACATCTAGCATTACCTAGAATAAGCAAGCATTCTAGTAGAACTGTTTTAATAATTCTGCAGAATGAAAAATGCCTGAGAGAAGCAAAAAAGAAAAAATATGTGCTTTAAATACCAGTGTTTATTTCTCTGAAATAATGTTTCCAAATTGAAAAGAATAAAGGAATGCAGAAAATATTGAAAAGTCATGAATCAATTTCAATCAATTTTAATTCCAGTATAAGAGGAAGTAATGCCACTTGTCGAAAACAAAGCAATCATTTCTGACAGCTAAATTTGCAAGACTTACTGCTGTCTGGAGAGAGGTAAAGCTAGATGCTTCTACCTCTGCATTAATTGACTTTCAGCACTATTTGATTTATTCTAATGAAGTTTCTCCATCTCCTGCAACTCCCACTTTTCTTACTTTCAAGAAGCATTTCCATTCAAAGAAATTTCTTTTATTTCTTTTATTTTCTCTAGATTTTAACTTAAAAAAAAAAAGCAAAAGTAGATATTTCGTATGATTCCATATTCTTATGAAGTGAGAAATTGATTTAGAGTTGTTACGTGTATAATCAATGGATATTAAGATGTTATAATCACAAAAAAAGAACTAGAGAGTTAGGCAAAGTAGACTAAGATAACAAGAGAGAATAAATGAAGGGCTTACCCATATGCTAGGCTCACACACAGAAAACACCAGAAGAAGAGATCTCCAGACAAGATCCTTGCCCACTGGTAGCCAGCTCTTAAATAGGTCTAGGAGCCAGGCTCCACCCCTTCCAGCAGCACAGGTGAATTGCCTTCACCTGTGCTCCTCTGGCTGACTCATGGCTCGCCTCAGGTGATCAATCAGAGGTTCATGCCATGACTCAGCAGTTCCCATACATTATGGAATTTTGGTTGACAGATGGCAGCAGAGGGGCAGACTGACAAAACTGCATCTGGCATGGGAGTGCATATGGAATACACACTGAATTTCTCCAGGCGGAAAAAATGTCACCCACAGCCATTCATCAGTGCCTGCTGAACATTTATGGGGAACAGCCAGTGGATGTGAGCACAGTGAGGCAGCGGGTGGTGCACTTCAGCAGAGGCAACAGCAACAGTGGGTCACCTCCACTGGTGCAGATTTTTACGAGTATGGCATGCAGGCTCTTGTTCATCACTTGTGAAAATGCATAGCTAATGGTTGTGACTAAGTCAAAAAACAGTGCTCTGTAGCTGTGCATTTTCTTTATCAAATAGTGTTATTGTGCTCTTTGTATTTGTTATCGTTTCCATGGAAATGCATAGAAAGAATTACTTTCAGAGCAACCTACATGGATCCGCAATATTGGCTCAGTGGAGACATGATGACTTTGTTAAGGACGACTTGAAGCTCCCAGTCTGCTGCTGAGTGCCACTCAGAGTGGGGTGGACAGCCAATCTCCTTAACGATGACCTGTGCTCCTTTAGTAGAGACATACAAGATATTGATGCATCCCTTTCCAAGACAGAAGCACTCTTAAAACACAGCTAGCCAGCCCACAAGGAGCCAGGAAATTCCTTGCTTGTCCACATTCAGCATGGGGAAATCCCAAAGGTAATGGCAGTAGGAAAGCCTGAGAATTCAGCTGGAAATGCCAAAGCTAAACAAAAAATAAAACTAAACAAAACCAACCAACCAAACAATAACTCTTAATTCATTTAAAAATACTTAATTAATAATCTATTTAATTTCATTTTAAAATTCCATTCCTCTAGATTATACATCAGCAGAAGATCCCAGTCAGTAAATTTAAAGATTTTAAGAGAAATTCAGTTACTCTATTCAAACAAGTGGATATAGATTTAGCTCTGCCTTTTGTACAGAATATGTTTTACACGTTTCTTCATTCACAGGAGGAAAAATATCTTGATCCACCAACGTGCCCAACACTTGTAATTCCTTGCAGTGCAATAAAGGAGGTTGCAAAGACTCTGTGCATCATTAAAGACTCATAGGAGTGGGTCTACCCTTTGTTACGCATGTTGAGACTGAGATCACTGTAACAAGGAACTTTTACAGCATTTAAAATACTGAGAAACAAGTATTTCATCTTAGATTTCACCTCCGATGTTCATAATTGCCAGTTAACTAATAGTTCCCTCCAAAGAGAGTCCACAAAGCAGAAGTATATTTTCAGACATTCAAGAGCCTGTCAACGTGACACCCAGTCTTCCAGGCAAATTCATTAGGCCAGAATTAAATACTTACTTTGAGGAAAATATAGGAAGAGAAACTTCATCCTTTGTCAACCACACTTTTGTTAACCTAGACTTTGCCACATTTGCAGCATGTCAAAACTGGTGCTTTCCTCAGCCATTGAGGCACCAAGAATGCATACTCATTGTTAATAAGTAGTTTCCGCTTGCATGTGACAAAACAGCTAGCTGGCTAGTCAGCCTCAGTCAGTGTCTATTTATGGCAAAATGTCAAAAAAGAATGTCCTGCATTTGTGGCTCAACAATAATGAACATGGCTAAATCTGAAAATTAACAAAGGAAAGTGAACAGCTTTTTAAATTCTGAAGAACATTAGATTCTGGTGTCCTTTTT
Source organism: Lagopus leucura (assembly GCF_019238085.1). NCBI lineage: Eukaryota > Metazoa > Chordata > Aves > Galliformes > Phasianidae > Lagopus > Lagopus leucura. The sequence goes on along the minus strand of NW_024962250.1, from coordinate 19,582,606 downwards.
GTTCCAATTGTTTTGGCTTAACCCTGTGAAAAGACCACCTGTTGGGCTGCCATTTTGGGATTGTATTAAATGCAGTGATTGCATGAAAGAACACTTTCCAAAATAACCTAGTATTATTATTCACTTATTTTATAGTAAATCTGCATTGAAAACCCACAGGAAAGTGTAAGGCTTTTTTTCCTAAGTGAAATTTAAAGCTGCAAGTTCTCTATAAATGCGCTTTTTTGCAGATGCATGATTTTATAGTGACAATCATGATACTTTAAAAGGAGCTCAATTAAACCTTTTATGCAGCAATAAGTTCCTGTATAATAGAAAACTACCCTTCTGAAGTAATAAATATAAGGGGAATGAGACTCTAAGTTATACATAGCTGAGAATCTGTGATGACTAAATTACCAAGGGCTACTTGCAAACAATTTAACTAAAATATTTATTTTTCTCCCAGATCAAATTTGAGAATTTCAGTGATACCAATTATTTTTAATGTCTATGGCAATGTTCTTGGATTTTTTTTTTTCAAAAGAGCACACTGAATGGCCCTAGAATTTTAGAATTTTGAAAAAGTTCACCATAAACCATTATTAAACTTTTACATGAAAATTTGAAAACTACATTCGTTTTCTAAAGTGTTTGTTTGTTCCTTTTGTTAATGGAAGATACTGAATCAGTTAAGTGATGATGATTATTTGCATCACAAAATCGGGAAATGTTGCCTCATTTAAAAAGACCAAAACTTAAACCCCAAAACGTCATTTGTCGCTTATAAACATCGAATCCTCCGATCACTCGTTTTTAAGTTCAAACAGATGAACTCATTCACACATTTTAATTTCCTGTAGAACATACAACCTCCCACATGATTCCATTAAACTCACCCTTTAATGTGTTAACAAAGCAAATACTTTCCACGAGTGTTAACTTCTATTGAAAACCAACATTAATAATGTTTGAATTAGAAAGGAACAAAGGAACAAAGATGTTTTCCTAAATGTTTTCTTTTTACACACTCCTGATGAGTTCTGAAATTATCTACATAATCTTCCATACATTATTTTTTCTTAAAAATAAACATCCACATAAGCTTTTTGGCATGCATTTTATTTAACAGAACTAGCAATGAGCTTTCTTTCTGTCTGTGCAACAGAATATGCACTTTCACCTTACAGTATTCAGCACATAATTCCAGAATCATTATAAGGATTTTACCTGGGAAAGGATTTCAAAATTGGAACTGGGTTGCCCGGGTAATTTAAGTGATAGTAACAACAGAAATCTGCGTGGAAAATCAGTCGTATTTCCATCCGCCTTCACTACTGTCGCTCACAAAAGTTAAAGCTGAAGCTCAGGAGTTTTGCATATTTTTCATCCTCAGAAATGTCAAAACAGTTGCAGACTGCAAAATGAGTCCTATATTTATTGTCATACCTGAGAGAACTTATGTATTTTATCTAAACAGAAATGTAGCTTAGCACTACCACTAATTTCAAAAGTTAAGAAGCGATTTTAAATACATCGCTATAGGCTAAAATGACTCTTATGAAACAATGGTTTGGTTAGGCAAACAAAACTGCTAGCCAAGAAGATATTTGCATGTGGAGTGAACTGTTTCCTATTTGAGAGGAAAATGAGTTTATATGTGACTGCTGGTTCAGTGAGGGAAAAAAGGTGAAGTGGAACAATGTACGAGTATAAATTAATGTCTAGGTTTATTGTTCACTGTAGCATAAAGAGTATGTATGTACTACACACAGCCATTGTGCCAGGGAATTACGGAAATGTAGGCTAGCAAACAAGAATGACTTATGTCTGAATAAAAATATGTAACTTTGGGAGAGACGCAGTGTGTTTGGAACCCTGAGGGTTAATGAGAGGTAAGCTGGTGAAGGGGGAGATGAGATAAGGGAAATAACAGAAGCTGAATAGATGAAAGAAGTGATTCAGTGGGAAGCATTGTTGATCACAGCTAGGTGTCAGAAACAAACTAGACAAACGGGAACTGCTTTAACATTGGCAAGAAAATAATAATAATAAAAAAGAACGTACACCACGTACTAAAAAGAAAAAAGAAAATAAGAAATAATAAAAGGCTTTCAGGCTTTCTTTGGACCGTCAGTGAAAAATAATGCAAGCAAGGAGGAAATAAAGCACTGAAATGGAATCCTCTCTAAAGGTATCTTGCGGAAAGGGGCTCACTGTCTCATCCTTTTCACATCGATTATTTAATTTTGCATTCTCTCTGTCTATCTTGAGGTACACTTTACACAGGTTACTTCTTTTTTTTTTGTTCATTTATGTAGTTTACACTGGCAGAAGAACAGTCAGAACAGAAGAAATTTAGGCATGAATTAAATTGTCTGGGTGTCCTTCACCAGCTTTTTTTTTTTTTTTTTTTTTTTTTTTGCCTGAAGTTTGAATTGTTCTCAAAGATTGAGTGGGATTCTTATTCATGAGTCTGACAGGGAACTTCAGTTCTTACAGTCCCTTCACTTTCTGTTCCTCTTATATAATCTTCTTACAGAGGAATTACTTCTGAAGCATCCGGATTTCTGTATGCCTATAATATGTGGGATACAGTTAATTGAACTTTATTACCAATTTATCTATATTTTACTTTAGGAAAATTGACTATTTGTAACCTCGTATTTTTCCACTTAAAAGAACTGCACCAGGATGCTACTAACAGAGTATTTAAAAACCCCCAAATGGTATTTGCTTCTTAGTGCCAGGGACATTCCAGTTACTACCTACGTCTTATGTTTACACCCATCCCCCATGAATTCCTAAGACAGTTTCTCTTATATTAAGCTTCCCTCTGGTGCCCATAGCAACACATCTAGTACTGAAATGTTCCTGCAGGATTTGCAGGAGTCCTTTCATAACAGGATGCTGATTCTACAGATACTGCATGCGTGGCTACTTGTATCAGAAACATAGTCTGAGTGAGTTGTTGGTCCTCGTTGAAAGGCAGTTCAGCTGCCCACTGACTGTCCTCACCGTCATCACTGATAACACATATTACATACATTCCAGTTGCTGTTTTTCTGTCCTACAGCAGCAATAGCTTTTTTTTTTTTTTTTTTTCAGATGACTTAATTGTGAAAAAATATCACACACAGTAATGGGGTTTTGATTTTAACATGATTCTGCTGTGGTTTTTTTCCCTCATTTCTCCTTCTGCAGGTGCATTGATGGGTAAATGTTTTTCTGCCCTCTGTCTTATGGCTCAGGAGCCAGTTTCTGTTCTTGAGAGCATTGGTGTAAAGGGGTCAAAAAGTATGCCTGTTTAATAACCAGACTGGGATATGTTTGGGCTTTTCTCCAGGAGACAATATAGTAAAAGTTTGTGCAGAAGGGTCCTGGGATCCTGGTAGGCCTCAAACCTTCATGGGAAGGTCACACACTGTTGCTGTTCTCCTCTCTCTGTGTGCATTGGGGTAGAGTAGGTTCAACACCAAGTAGCTACATTCCTAGAAGCACAGCATCTCAGACCCATGAGAGGTTGCCACCCTTTTACCTGTGCTGTGCCACTGAAGGTGAGAAAGAGCTTCAAGCAGCCCTCCAGACCCCCCCCCCAGCAGCCTTGCTTCCAGCAGGATGCTCTCTCCTTAGCAGTGGGAGCTGAGCTTTCTCCAGGCCTCTTGCAGTGTGAGGGGTGGTAAGGAAAGTTCAGGGCTTCCCCCAGAGCACACTGTGAGCCTCTCAACCCCCATTCCACATCATTGGGCTGGAGAGGGAAAAGGCTGCTCCCAGGCACCTGAGCCCTGCTGGCTGTCAGGACCAGTAGCGGATGTGATTTGGGCTAGAAAAGAAAGGTGTGCTGTTTGACAGTACTTTGTTCATTTTGAACACAACATATCATTTAAATTCTGTGTCGTGCCATGCTGCATGCTAGGGAATGTACTCTAGGATTTTTTTACAGCTATAAAAGTTCAGTAAATGGAGACTTCCCTGCAGGACTCAGCTATTAAATCTTCACTGGAAAGTGGGAGCCATGTCCATTATAAAAATTACATTCTGGTGAGACTAATCACGTCTTTGCACTGCTAAAGTATGATTGAATTCAGATGTTAGTCGCATAAATATTTGGCAGTTATACATTGTATAGAACAAATGCTGCAATTTGACGGAGTTAAGTAACCCCTTATCTCTGACGTTATCTCAAGGACATGAAAATATCTGGGACATGGGTGAAGAGAGAAAGAAGAAAGAACATTTGGCAGGTTAAGGCAAAAAGAATCCCTTCTCTTACTATTACTGAGCAAGAAAATAATTCACCTGACCACAGCAGACTAAGGTGTGCTCCCTGCCCAGAGAGATGAATGTAAAACAAACAAAAGTTTGAAGCCTTTGCACAGAAAATATAAAAAGAATAGTAAGAGTTCACACAGCCCCGTAGGTGCCCTGAGTGATGTTGGGTTCTGGGAAAGGAGTCAGGGGCAGATGTTGGGGCAGAAGGTAAAGCCCTGAGCAGGAAAACAAGCCCTGAGAAAAGGGTGAGTGTGAAACTCATGGGGGAGATGGGTGATGAAGACTCTTCCCGCTGGTGGGCATTGACACAGTCCTTTCAGAGCCATCCCACCAGTATAGAGAGAAGACATACAATCAGTGTGCGAGGGGCAACACTGACCTATTTGTTCCTTGAAGTTTTCACACAAGCAATGAAAAAGTATAATTCTTAATATCTCTAATTGTTTGACTTTACAGCTTTTTTAAAGAAAAAGTTCTTTATGCATCTTCACTTTTCAAAGAGCTGTGAAAGAAAATCTATTAGACGATCTTATTTTATCTAATTCTTATCTAGTGCCATTCTTCATTTCCAGTATTTCCTCCATGATTACCAATGATTAACTCTTTATTTGGCCACTGCTATTCCAGTTCAGACAAAACTAAGGTCTCAGAAAAATACTTTTGCTTTGGGGATGGCACAAAGCTTATTGCATGTAGCCCACATGACAGTTATATCCACTCTTCTGAGAGCACTGCTTACTCAGAAAAAAGCAAAACTTGGGGTACTTGCATGTGTGTTGTAGGAAAGGAGGGCTGCAACGGAAGGAAAAGAGAAATTTGCTGCCCAACTTGAATCTAGCAGGAATTCTTTGATCATCTGTGCTGCTACATTATTATTTCTGCATGTGAGGGGATAACAATACCACTTTTGGGATAGAAGCACTACCCAAACATGATAAATATGGTGGCCTCTCCTCACACTGGGAACAAGGGCTTGAAGTGAGAGAGATCAACAAATCTGGGCCAGAGTGTTTGGTTAAGAGCACAAGGGCTAGAGACAAAAAAGTATTATTACAATTGATTTATAATAACTTTATCTCAGGTTTTCATCCTGCTTTGTTTGTTTATTAGTTTGGTACTCTCCTTTATATCTTATTACTAGGGAGAAATTATTTAATGCAAAGGAATTCTGATGTTGCACAAATCTTCAAGAAGAAAAAACGACAATTTTTCTTGTTGTGGGTCTTAAATAGAAACTTCAGTCTGAAAGAATTATTTACCTTCCATTTCTTAAGAAAGCATTTCTTGAGGAGATGCATTAATCCCATGAAGTTAATAAATAATATTCTGTACTGAACGTTCTGTGATTTGTCTAAGATGTGTGGCATGGTTCATTGTTATTAATTTTGTTTTAAACTTGTGCAAATCTTCTGGTTCAGAGGTAATTTAAATTAGTGTAAAAACTTTTCAAGACAGTTGCTTCCTGAAGTTTTAGAAACTCTCTGCAAAGGGTTGCAACAGAATTTTTCTCAAGATAATCTATAATTTTAATAATAAATTGCATCCAAAGCTGTCTGTGTGCATGTGAGTGAAATGCCTCGTTTATTAAAAAAAACAAAACAAAAACCACCAAGTGCAAGAACGACCTACTTAAAGAGCAAAACTGCATAACTTGGGGCTTTCAGGATTGCTCTCTATGATAAATCTTGTCCAGTTTCTTAACCCACCTTAGCAGTCAGTTTTTCTTCAGTGGAGATTGCAGTACACTTTGAAAAGTTGCCTTGCTACCTGTGGGTGCTACTGGGGGAAATCCTGGGATTTTGTTCAGCTATTGTTCCCTTTTAAAAAATCTCTGTTACTGGTCCGTATCAATATTTACCAAGCCAAGAAATACCATTCCTCATCAAAACACTTTGCATAGTTGGATCCTGTTATAAATATTGAACATTTTCTTGAAACAGTGAAAAATCACAACTGCTGATCCCATGAAGCGCTTTTTTATTTTATATATTAGAAAGGCAGCAATCAAGTATCAGATATAGAAATGCTGAGAATGAAGCCTAGTTAATTTAATATGAGCAATGACTTTCATATTCCTGTTCATATTCTGTAAACGCTACTCAAATTAGTTGCTCGTAATCCCGTTTAACTAAAGCTCCCCATTTCATCCCTCTAATCTTTCCTCATAAATAAATCCTTCCAACTTCTCAGTGATGTCTTCTATCCTCCCTGGAATTCCTCTCTATTTTTCTACATATTTTGAATATAAAGAAGGGCTCAGGGTAAATGCAGGAATTGGGAAACAACTCCGTCAGCATTGTGCTAAATCCATAACTAAAAAGGGTTAAAGTTAATGTATTTAAGCTACAACATCGAGTCCACATGATCATGCATGACAACAGAAGTATTTATAATTACAACGATTATCTTACCTCTCAAATGGTCAGACTTAGAGTGTATAATTGTACAGATTTTTTTTCAATAATAAAGACAGGGAGGGCATTTCCAAGACAGAGCAAATTTCTCAACTGTGGAAAGAGATTTATTGCTAAAGGATTTCAAGAGAATTTGGGGCTTCACATGACAGCCCCTCTCCTCTCTCTCCTCACTGTAATGAGGATCCCTCTGGATAAGTGCAGCCGGAATGGGGTGAGGTTCCTCGCGGTGGTGGCCGCTGCATGCAGCACTGAGCACTCAGGACAATGCTCAGCAGCACCAGCAGCTGCCAATAACATTTGCAAAACATTTTTGTGCACTTTTACTGAAATGATTAAATAACACAGTGGAGCTGAAAGAAACATGCGCGTTCCTTCCAGTAGGCACTAACTGACTGCAAACAAAGCTTGCCTATGTAAATTTTATTACTTGAATATCTATGTAACTATGACATAAAAACAGCTGCATAGAAAATCCATGTTAAGTGCCAAAGTGTAGCATTAGATGGAAACACCACAAATTACAACTACACAACTATAAACATGTTTTGTTATCTCCCTGACCTAAGGTGAATGTAATTTTGGTATAGGCACAGTTTAAAGGCAAGAACACAATAATTGCTACTTGTTTATTAACAGAGAGCATAGTCCACATTCTGACTGAATTCTGTTTTTAACAAGTCATCTGGAAAACTGTCACTTCTTTTGCCACTGACAAGTACAAACTTGGCTACAGGACTCCTCCATGCAAAGGGACCTCACAGAGAACCAGCTGTTCCCACCTCACAGTTTGTGATCTGAAGAGCTCCCACTGGGCACAAGTCCTCAACACCTCTGCCTGACACAAATGAACTTCTAAAAGCATTTTTGTTTTGCTTTTCCACTGTTACTATTATTTTTTTTTTCTGTCAAGCCAGTGATGTTATGGAATTAATCCAAACTGGTTAACTTGTGAAAATGCACTGATTTCTTTCTAAAGAGTACGTACGAAGCACATATGCATGTGTACCTTGCCCCCCCACACACCTGCACAAGTGCACGCACACACATTTACATGAGTAGATTAACTGCATCTAAAAATCAATTACTTATTTGTATGCACACGTGTTATTAAGATTTATGAAGCCCTTGCATAGATTTAACCACAGGTTCTACTTATGTTACTAAAAATTTCAATCCGGGTATGGCCCCAAGGCTCTCCATCCCAGCGCTGTTTACCTACACACCATGAGCATGCGATACTCGTTACTATATGTTGTATACAGGTGTCGGGGGAAGAATGTATACAGACGCAGGCAGGTATGTATCTGTATATGGCCATCATACATTATTTATAAAAGGAGTTTATTGCATATACAAACAATTATTATTATAAACATGCAATTATATATCCATATTTATGTGTATATATAGATTTTTTTTTTTTGTCCTTAATGGAAAACTTGAACTGCCAGCAGCCATGTCAGAACTCAGATGGTTAACATTCACTTCTTGCTGTTTTATTGCATATTACTGTGCGCTCCTGAGCAGCAGGAGCAGATTCAGGCAATTACAATCAAGTCAGGGCACACGCCGTGGCTGAGCAACACGATCATGATGAGGATACTGATGAGGCACTTATCGAAAACCCCACATCATCCACACTCATCAGCCACAACATGTCACCCCAAATGAGGCATCAGCTGCCTTCAAATGGCTCATTGCACACTGTTTACAGCTTTCTTTGGACCCACTTTTGATTTTGCGGTCAGGACTTAGTTCAAACAGCAGCTGACTGGCACTGGCAAGCCTCGGGATGCAGCTCCATTGCCTTCCTGGGAGTCAGACGTGTTTTGACATGGGGCCTGACCGGCGGGAGGGAGAGGTCCTGGCTCAATCCCCCTGGCATTGGCCCCTTGGGGATGTAAGTTGTTGCATAAGCTGCTGCAGCTTGGAAATCAGGTGGAGGCAGTGGAGAAGGGGGGCAAACAAGAAAACAGTCCCAAAGCACTTGCTGCTATTTTTTATTTCCTGCCTCTGAGGGCAATCTTAAGAAATTGCTGGCAATAGGAATTTGGGCAGGAACATTTCTGACCAGATCCCTGTCCTGTCTGGAGCCTTTCAAGCCACTTTGAGCAGAGGGGGCCTTACAGTGGGATGAAAATCCCCTGTATTTGAAGTCTTTGCTTGAGAATTGCATTAACCTGGGCAGAAAACTTTTCCTGGGCTGGAAGCCTTAACCCATTACTTGCGGGGGTACGGGAGAACCTTTATTTCTTTTTTGGTTTAGTAGTTATGCACAAAGCAAGCAAACAATTTAAAGAAAAATAATCAGCAAGCCAGAGTGATGGGTATCAGCCTCTGCTAGAATATGTCCAGAGAGACTCAAAACACAATCCCAAATGGGAGGAATGAGTGAGTGGATCCCCTGCAGAGTTGATGGGCATCATTAAGAGGGGTTCAAGGACTTGATGAAGGGACAAGACTACATCCAGATCCTCAACTGAAGCTGAGTGCAGGGAGCGCTGTGGTGGTGCTGGGTTCCTGGACTGGAGAGTGGCCAGGACTGAATGGGTACAGAGTTCTTCCCCTGCAGCACTGCCTGGGAACAGGTACTACCAAATCAGATTAAAACTGATTTGTTGTGACAAATAAAAGTTTTCTAATGAGAAAGTACCACGTCATGGAGCCCCTGACGCTGCCAAACTGAGTAGAAGGACCTCGGGTTGCACAGCACTCTGGTGTGAAAATGAGCACCAAACAATTATGTCAATCTGTGCCAGCAAAGAAGAAAACACCTTTAATTTGCTTTGCTACTCTTCCTTCTTTGTCTGGTACTATCTTGTGAAAATAATGTAATAATTTATGATGCTATCAAATACCAAAATTCCCAGGTGGCTGGCTTCTACAATAGTTAGTATTCTTATCTTACACATGCACAAGCTTCTGAACTGAAAGCTGAGGTTTTTCACCCAGTCTTACACTGCCATCTCAGGTCCAGGAAGGTCCTTCCTGCTCCGTACTCTCACTAAGATTTTATGTTAAATGGAGGAAACGTATTTCAAAAATAAATATAAAAATGCCAAATGCACAGTCTCAAGAGAGAGAGAAATTAATTTGCGTAAGTCGTTTATTGGTTGTAATTACTAAACACTTTCTTTCTTCCCGAGGGCTAGAAAACATTGTATACAATTCCTAAACCTTTTAGTTTCTTCAGAATAGCTTTAATTTGTTGTTAGGGCTTCTATCACCCCATCCTCTGTGCGGTACTCAGAGATACGAGCAGGGGAAGGAGGTAAGGAGCGTGCAAGGATTAGGATGGAAAGGCAGAAAGATCCCTGAAAACTGCTCGTCCAAAATACAACTGAGCTCCTCGTGCATAGCGTTGAGAAGACACTGAGCTCCGTGTGAATGATGCTAGATGGAACTGAAGCACCAGTGGTAAAACATCCTAATTACAAACCTGCGGCGCGAATGGAATAATGGTCAGAGCTGCAGCGCTGGGAGCTGCGTAAAAAGGAGTGGAAGTTTGTGCATTTTTCTGTCTGTATCCTGGATTGAAGTGCGTGCGTGCATGTGTGTGTGTAAAGAACTGTTTTTCGGTCATCATCTTACGCTCTTTGTGATGCACATTCTAATTTAGGCAAAAGGGATGCATCTTTCAAATGCAGATCATGTTTGCATTAGAAGAGCAATGAGAACACTTGTCACTTTCAGAACATTTATGTGCTAGAAGTACTGTTAGCAGAAGAGCAGTTTAGATAAATTCAAGACTTTTTTTTTGCTGATCACAAACATTAAGCTTCACACCTGAAACCCTCAACCCCCTGCTGTGCTCTAATCCTAGCACCATTCACCCTTAGAGACTCAGAGTGCTGTGCCACTGCTCTCAAACATTTGATTGCCCTTACTTTGAATGCCACCACCTGCAAAAATGCCTTTTTATTCCCTTTGAGCCTCTTGAGAAGGAAGTAAAAATGATAATTCATGACAAACATTAATTAATTGTTTACAAGATGATCTTTTCTTTTCCTAACTTCTGTTCAGCAGACATGTTGAGCTGCAAGACTCCACGCTTGATGCCAGAGCTTGTCAAGAGGTCTGCATTGTTGTTTATCACTCAGGCATAGGATAGACTGCAGGTCATTGTTTCTCCAGTTCAAGTAGCACTGTCTAGCTCTTGTTTGAAGAATGGAAGCGACATGCATGAGTTCCCGCGTATAAAAGAACTACCGGTTCTAAGAAGGAACAGGGATTTAGCTTCTAATGCAGAGTAAATAAACATTTTTCACCATCTCTTGCTCCATGTGATTTCTGAAAGGTCAAGAGGTGCCATTACAGTATTTTAAAAGCTTCAAATTATGTTTAAATAACGTATCACTAAACTCGGAGGAATCTTATCAGAATTTAAGAACCTATTGTCGTTGTTTTAGTTCTTGAATTCATCACCAGAGGAAGACGTGTTTTGAAAGGAATGTGCTGTTGTTAGGAAGGCTGAGCTTCCTTGAAGCCGGGACACAGCGTCTCCTGCGAGTTAAAGGGAAAAACGCCCTGACAGCTCAGACTTGATTTAATCGAGTCTTTAAATTCAATAATTAATTCCACTAAGGATGTTGTGCCGTGCTAGTGCCTGACCTGAGTGTCCCGATGTCGGACTAAACAAGAGCAAGACATCCCATTTAAAGCAACACAACCAAAGCACTGCAACTTGGGCAGCAACATTTATCCTCCAAATTACACTTAGGCAGCTAAAGATAAGCAAACGGGTTTGCAGAGAAACGGAGCTGCCACAACCCTGAGGAAATAACCAGAAACAGTGGTGAGCGGCACCATTGCAAATCAGACTGTGTTTTATCTGCATACACATGCATGCATGCTGGCATGTTTGCTCACATTGCCCCATCCCTCCTGCAATAAAACTGCTCCAAGAACTTTAAATGAAGTCTAGCAAAAATGTAAAGAGAGCAAAAGGTCTTACTTGCAGGAAGCATACAGTGATACAGCTTCACGGAGAACTCAGGCTTCCACATTCCAAATTAGGAGCCCTTAGATCACGCCTGCGAGGCTAAAAATCAATGCTATATTTTCTGAGTTAATGCTAAGGGTTGCACTTAGCAGACATGGAGACTAATAAGGTATGCAGAAGGAGTAAAAGCAGTGCACAAAAAATTCAGGCCTTCATCTTGGCGACGATCCAGCACAATGATGTTTCAACCAGATTTTGAAAAAAAAAAAAATCAATAACATCTGTGGTATAATGGTTAATTAAAGAAGCTCTTCAGCAGAGCTCAAGATGAGAGGCTCGGCCTGAAATTCAGACAGCTGAAGCTTGATTATCAGGAAAGAATGCTTTTTTAGCTATGAGTGGATAGGCCAAAAGCTGCAATGTGTGGAAATGGGGGGAAAATTGCTTTTATTTTAACTTTCTTTAAGTAATCAATACATGGTTTTCACCTGCATTAGGAGCTGTTTATAGTAAAATCCTGTTTCTATAGATGTATAGAAACTTAATCCACTGCCTTTGGAATCTATAGATTTAAAAACAACAGTAAAGGTAGGCATGTTGGCTGCTTATTCCTAATTCACAAATTCTCCACCTTCCCCCTTGCCAGCTCCTCCAGGTGCATCTTACCTACAAAACCCACTACATGGCAGACCCCTCAGGCTACATTCTTCTTTCATTTAATTTTTAAGATCTAAACCTTTCAAGATTTGGTGCAGAAACAACTGAATAAGAGATTGCATATGAAAGTATAATACCTTAGGTAACCGCATAGTTCTCCTGTCAATCTCTCCATCTATTTATCCTGTTCATTCTATTTGCTATCCAAAACTGCAAATGCACAGACCGATAGGCAGAATGTATTCTCTAATTGCTTGCATGACACAGAGCAGAGGTTTGCAGCTGTTAATTTCCATGCACTTTCCATATCTCAGGGATGGGAAGGAAGACACATAGTTAAATATATAAAATAATATCTCCATCCTGATTTCAAGATTTCACATGACAGAAAATCTACTCCAACCCTGGGCAAGTTGTTCTGAAACTTAATTACTATCACCATAAGACTAGCTTATTTTCAGTCTGATTTTTTTCTGTCTACTTGTGTCTTGGTCTGCAGGGTTCAAGAGCCCTGGGCTATCAGAAATCAGCTCTCTGTAGGAATTACAAGCCATAGTCAAGTCTCTTCTCCATCTTCTGGATAAACTGAAAGAGATGGTGCCTCTGTACTTAGTCACTGTAGACACACTTTCTTACTGCAGACAGACTTCCCAGACTTTTTCTTGTAACTCTTTTCTGAACCTATTTAACCATGTCAGTATCCTTTCAAAGGGCAGAAAGACAGACACAATCTGTTCTTCCAGTAGCAATCTCATTGATGTTTGTATTAAGGATCTGGCTTCTATTTAGCGGTTTGGAGTTTTTTTTCTTTTCCATTGATTCAGCAAAAACCTTCTTAAGTCCCACACCAAGAGCTCAATCATTTTATCCCCAAGTATTCCAACCTTATTTTCTGAAACTACTTTCCAAAATGCTTGCACCATCTTTAAAAATAAGAGCCATATTCCTTCCAGAAGAATACCCCGTATTTGTCAGCAGTATAACAAATCTTGTTAGAAAGAGCACATCTCTGCAGAAATAACCATTATTTTGTTCTGCAGTACTAAGTGAAATGTCTCCCACATAGTTCAACTGTCAGGAAATGCATTTTCTGTTTTCCAAAATGGAAACCAAAAGGTTTTAAAAAAACAATTTATTTTAATATTTCCCTCATTATTTTATTTCAAAATTAATACTGCTCCATTTTATGTATCACTTCTCAAAATGCAAATAAGTATAAATGTGGAAACAATTTGTGCCAACACTATTGTAGCGTTTTCCTTATTTTTCAGTTTCTAAATTCAGTTTCTTGAAAATATTAGTTTTTTTTTGCAGACTTTACAAGTTTAAGGAAAACAATGTTGCTCATCGGAAAATACAATAAATGAGTTTAACTGATATGAAATAAATGAGTTTAATGAAAACCTAAGACAACGCTTTCTTTTTAAACTGTAGTACACACCGTAACAGTGGAATTATAAGCTGAAGTTTTCTGAGCTCAGAATTTTCAGGATTGTTTTATTTATGTTTCCATTTAAATCAATGTTAGCTTTATGTCTGTCTTCAAAGGCAGCAGTCAAGAGGCTGCAAAGTAATATTCTCCCCTCTCAAACTTTCTGACAAAATTCTTCAGATTGCTCTGGAGTTCAAGTGGAATTTTCCTAAGCAAGCTACCAGTACAAAGATCTTTTATGTCATCAGTGCTGAAGAAATTAAAACATCAGCAAGTACTTACTTGGAAATATAACTGCATTCGCAGTCAAAATCAAAGAAGACAGATATTGTTAAGGAAATATCTGCACTTGATATATGCTATGTCAGAATATGTACATCATGATAAGTGTGCCAAATGTATTTATTTCCCTCCGACTTTGTTGGTCAATAGTTTTATATTTATTTTATATATGATATAAAATATATTGAACACATCGCATAAATACACGACAACTAAGAAACACACAATTGTCTTTTCATCTGGGACAAGAACAGTGGCCTATCCCTCAGAGCTGTATTGGAACACATTGATTTCTCTGCCATGATTGTAAGCTCTTGCAGGCATCAACCACATCTAGCTGCACCACCTACACGAGGTGAGAAGAGAACTGGCAAAGCCTCTTTGCTCTTCCACACTATCCAGAAGAGACAAACATCCCATTAATGAAATATTACTGCCTGTAAACCTCCACACATGGATTGGCAGCTCTCCACACTACAGAAGCCCCCAGTGAGATCCTGTACAAGGGTCCCCTGAATAGGCAGTCTGCCAAGAGATGACACTGAAATGGCATCACTTCTAAACCCAGTTTTAATAACGATCTGGCAATCCACTAGGTCCATCATACCCTACCTCCCATTTTCTTATTTAAGTAATCAAGTAGTTCATTACTGTTTGGCAAGTGTTGTGCATACTCACTGTTCAAGGGAGAATTCCTCACAAACAGAACAAGTGCCTTCAAGCAGTGGAATGGTTGTTGTACTGGGCTGAGGCTTTGGGGCAGTCACATGCAGATAATACTCCTGGAAAGATCTGAAAGGCCAAGGAGGCAGAATATCAAGGTGATAAGTTGGAATGCCATGAGGACTATATGTCATCCATGCAGACTGACCAGTATCAGGAGAGAACTTTGAATGTCCTTTATCTCTGCAGACTTTCTAATGAGGCCTCAGTACTAGTCAGGCTTTCCTCTCCTTTCTCTCCCAAGGTGTCAGTGGCATCTTGCATGGCATAGCTTTAACATGAGTGTGCAGGCAGCCCCATCACTCTGGCACCTTGTTCAGAGCCTCCAGGAACACTTGAGTCCTGTGAGCTTGTTTCCTACAGTTTATTCCATCCCATGTCTACGCCTGTCCAAAAACTTAATCACAATTAATCTTTACAAATCTTTGCCTTTATCATCAGCAACTTTTCTCCATTTCCCTAAAACTTGTTTCTTTGGAAGCTGCAGATTTCTAAAGTCCCTTGGGCACACTGGGCATGCAATGTGCAGAACCTTGGATGGGTGACCAGTACCTAAATTAACAGTTTTTGTTGTTTTAATCACAGAACTGACGTGGTTTGGATCTGGCCACAGCATTAGGTTAAGCATGTGCAGACTTTTCACAGCATGCTTGAAAATCCATCTTGAGCAACCATTCTATAACTATGTTTTAAAATCTGCTGATTTGTAATATCCAGGAAAACAGGAAGTTTTAGCTGCAGCTGAACTCTGACTCTCTTCATACCTTTGGGCAACTGAGACTCACTAGCTGTTAGCAGAATGCTCTTGATCCCTACAAGCCTTAACAAAGACCAATTCTCTTAACTTTAAGTTACTTAAGGGCCAGTTTTAATGTATCTAGTCATAAAGGAGCAGTTTACTTTCTGCAGTTTGTTTCAACCCTGACAAAGATAGTCTTAAATGTTCCTCATCTTTAGGCTCAGGCCATGATAGATTGTTTGAGTCAAGAGATGAAACAGCTGGCATGGGATGATCATAAAATTCCACTGTGTCAAAGTTTTTAATGTTTTCCTTCTGTATACTTAGGGCAGGTGTGGAAAGGCAACATTTCTGATTTGAGTTAATGGCTGAGGCACATTTCAGAACTACACTTTGCAGTTCAGCCTTTGAAACCTAACCAGCAAAGCAGTTGGATCCTTTCACAGTGCTTCAAACATAGATATGTACACACTTCTGAAAAGTCTGAAGCAACACAACAGCAAGCAAAATCAAGAATTAACAGCCAAACCACATTCCAAAGGACCTCTTGCACAACGGCCTCTCCTGAAGTACTAAGAGCCACATACTTCATTGCTGCCTGTTTTTTCTGTACCTCTGCTTTGAATTCTTCAAGTTTTCTTTCTTCAGTGTTCTGTAGACCATAGTATGAACTGGAGTGAAAAAATGTCAGGCAAAGTATGAAACAGAGGCATGGCTATAGAAGGATCATAAAGTAAGTAGGATATACCTGGTTCCAAAGAGCAGTGAATAATGGATCTCTTTATAGAGGAGAATCCAAAGAGCAGTGGTTCTAGTTGAGGGAATGAGCTGCTTTCAATTCTGCCTGCGCTGATTCATCTGTGCCCTGATTCACATACCCAGGCTGCTGATGTCACCAACACTGTAGAAGAAATACGGAGAAAGAGGCAGACCTCAGTTATATTTGTGGAAATCTGGAGCAAATCTACTGACTTCTGGCAGTTACTCCAGGTTTACAGTGAAATAAATGAGAGCAGAATCTAGCCCATGAAACGATAAACTCAGCAGTTATCAGGCAGAGTCTTAGAATTCACTATTAATATCTGCACTGAGAGCTATTCTGATTACAATTGCAAAATGATATTTCATATCCACTTTTACTATCTTATTCAAACACAGGAAATGAGTCAATCTTCAGAGAACAGAAAGACCAGTCAAAAGAATTGGAGAGTCATGTAGCTCAGCATCGAACTTTGAAGTGAAGGGAAGGAAAACTGATTCCTGCAAACAGTTTGCGAGTGGGGCTGTTAACATATCACTAAAGGTCATGCGGACAGACTCTCAGTGTGATGGTTTCAGCCACTCGCATAGCCACGCACACAGTCATGTGGACGTACCACTTAACACAGAATGAGTGCAAGCACTGTTGGACAAAATTGGCCACGAAGTTCTTCCTGCAATTCCAGTAGTTCTCTGTAAAGCAAATTGGGATTCTATGCATGAAGAGAAGTGCAATTCATACCACTAAAGCATCTCCATTTGATGCTAACTATTATATACGTTCTTAAATTTGGGAGTTTTCAGTGTGTTTTGTACAGTTCACACATAAAGATACACGTTTTGCAAAATAGTTAGACCCAACTCATTTGGGTCTCACTACAAACAAACAGTTGAAAGTAGAAACCACACTGCTTGGACTTCCCTGCTGTGAGGACTCAAGCAGGATCTACTTTTGGAGCTCAGATTCTATTTTCCTTTAGTGGAATATCACAAATGTGCCACAAAGCAGAGTCAGCAGTTACTTCCACTTTTGTCCCTTGTTTTTCATTCAAAAGCCCATGCCTCTGAATGCTTCTAATGCAACCACACTAGGACAGCCATAGCATTAGGAAGAAGGCATCCAAGAGCCAGGAAAGACTGAGGAATCATCAGGAAATAATCTTCTACCTCCTAGTCAAGGGGCTGTGAGAAGGAGCTCTTGCATTGTTTCTGCATTTGGAGACTACCACAGCAAAGAAAGTGGAAGGTTGGCTTATCTGATCACTTACAATTTTGTTTACCTCCAATGACGGCCCTGGAGATGACTTGGGAAGTTTAGCACCAGGCCAACCTTCTGAAAGAGCAGAACTCACACTCAGTGGACACACTGTGATCTTGTCCTGGCAAGATGATGGCACAGCAGGCTGCGGGATGCAGCATGGGCACACAGCTCTGAGCTTCTCATCTGAAAGGAGGGACAAGTCCTGAAGATTTGTCATTAAGAGAGAACATTTTATCTTAAAGTTCTTTCATATTGGATAAGAATGAATATAATTCAGAACTCTTTTGAAGAATAAAATTTGAAAATTACATACTTGGTCAATTCTTCCTAGATAGCAAGTGCAGTTATTGCACATAGGTACTTAGGTCATTTCTTCGGTGGCTGCCTTAAACATTTTACATTGAACAAGAAAAGGACATAAAGATAGCAAAAAAATTAAGTGGGCAGAAATGATCAGCAATGTGTGTTGAGCACCCCCAGTAGGTAACCCATAAAAGCAGTATCTTAAGCTTTCTAAGAGACCGCAAAACCTGCTTTTTCTTAATGAACCCAGATATAGACTGTTAGCTATGGGGCTACTGAAGCCTGAGGTCATTTTATGGTGAATGAGACATCAACCTTCTTTTCTCTCTTTTTCCTTTACATTTTTTTTTTTTTGCTCAAGTTGTTTGGGGCATTTTTAATCTCACAGACGATAAAAGCAGACTGTGCTTTCCTGCTTCATAGGCAGAGAGAAGGCCCAGAAACTGCCTGACTCAGGAACAGAGGGCTTGAGAACTTCGGTTACCCAGCAGAATTAGGATCAAGATTCACCAAGAAGAGGGGGAAGGGATACAGCGCATAGCACCAAGCACACCCCAGAGTGTGTGCACTGCCTTTACCATCTAGTGCCAAGGAGCACCACTCTGTGGTGGGGGAAAATCTTTTCAAAGGAGTGACACTGCAAAAGGGCTCAGCCTTAGCTGAAGCCAGGAAGGAGGTGAGGACTTCTAGCATATCACAGCAAGTGATATGTTACCACAGTCTTCAGAAGACCAAGGTTTCATTTACATGGAGGAGCTCGTGAAAGTTGAACTGACTAACTAGGGCAAATTAAAGTGAATGCATTAAGCTACACGAAACTTATCTCTGCTCTCATGTGTTTCAGTTTTAAAGGAACATTGTCTGCTCTTTTCCTCCCATTTCATATAGATTGCCTAATTGCTTCTACCTAAAAATCTTCCCTGCTTTGTTCACTTCAGCCCTTTGTTTATTAATGAATTTATTCTTGTGTACCCAAATCAAGGCAATGGTGCAAGAACTCACTCTAGAACAATATGGGAATATAATTACCTTCACAGACAAGTACTTTGAACTGTATATCTGTTTGGCTAAATTAATCATTAGTTTGTAGCAGAATGTAATAGCACATTGATGAACTGCTGCATAAAGCTGAACCCACAAACTCTCAGTGTTACAGATGAATTAGTATAAATACCCACACAAGTCTGACCTGATCTCACAATGCTGTGTAAGTGGCAGTGTTATTTGGTCCTGGGGGAGGGGGCTGCATTCACACAGCAGCTTCTCCCTCCGTGTGTGAATGATCTTCAGTGCACCGAGTACTCACCCATGCAGCTAGAGGGGTTCAGCTTGTTTGCAGCAAACAAGATGTGTTGTGCACATGTGCTCTCGGGATTGCTCAGCTCCCTGGATTTCCTACTCTTCATCAGTTTATACCACAGCCTTACTGTCAATGATTTTTTGTTTGTTTGTTCCCTAGTGGTGTCAGTGGAAGGGTAAAAGAATTGGATCTCTTGTTGGATAAAATTTGTGAGTCTTTGTTTAAGCATTTCCAAATAGTTGTTTCTTCCCTTTGAATATAAATGATATCTTTTCCAGTTTTAATTAACAGTTCACAAGTGGATAAGCTAAATAGCCATTTAGTACTATGGAAATGTAATTGCTCCACCATCTGGTCAGCTGTAATATTTTTTGATGACTATATGAAGAAACAATGTTATTTTTCTTAACCACCATTGTAAACCACTATGATGCTTTTTAAGCGTCATTGTGTAGGTTTGGATTCTACCCCAGTGTCACACTTGAACCTGAAGACTGGCTTCTTGGGCATCACAGTTGATGGACAAGTAAAGGATCTTTTATATTTCTTTTAATTTGTTTTGAAGTTAATGCTTTGAGTTAACTTTGGCCATTGTTGAGCTAGCAGGAACAGTGAACGTGGAGCTGTAATGCACTTTAATTCCTTCTTGAGCAATTGTGATTACTGCACAGTACACAGAGTTGAAGAAAAGGAGGTATCATTCCAAGACCAATGTGATATCCTTTGTATTTACACTGCTACTTCAAAGAGAAAGAAAAAAAGAAGTCATTACCATAACAATGTGCAGTTCATGTATCACAACTATAATAGAACTCTAGTAACTTGCTGGCTACTGAGACTTGGAAATTTAAATGTAATAACACAGTTTTGCTGCAAATGTCTGGTGGCAGAGGCTATTTCTTAGGTACTATTGTAGAAAGGCTCTTGATGCATTGCAAATGTATTTATTCTTTTTGAAAGGAAGGACAATGACAAGAAAAATCAGAAAAATACAGCTTTGGGTACAGCTTTGGCAGATTTAAAACTTTAATGAGGTCTTAAATAAGGTAAGATGGCATATACTGAAATCTGTGTGGGCAAAAATCCTGTGAAAGTCAGTAGGAATTTTACCACTGACTTAAAAGAAAACCAGACTTCATTCCATACTGAAAAAAATCTTATGAGGTTTGAACAATGTGAACTCAGCTTCTTATAGGAAAGTATAGCAAGGAACAAAGAATGGACAGTTTACTCCTAGAAACTGGAATTAAGTCTAAAGCAATCAAGAAAAGGCAGCTTAATTAAAACAATGGTAACTGTTAGTTTGCAATTAGAGTAAAAAGAACAGATAAATCTGTTTATCAGGTTTTTTTTTTTTTTTTTTGTTTTGCTTTGTTTCGTTTTTTTGCAGGGGGGAGTGGAGAGGGTGGTTTGAAAGTATCCCTCCAGTATTTTCCTTTTATTCCTCCTTAGGTCTACTAAGGAGGTCTACTGCGGGATGATGCAGAGGACATGGATGTGTGACAAAATAGGGTAGAGGCACTGCTTTAAGGATGGTGCAAATGCAGCTTTGGCAGAAGCTCCAGCTGGGGAGAATGGAACTGCCTATAAGCATCATTTCTGTATGGTTGAAACTAGCCAGTGGGGTCAGAAGTTGTGAGGTGGAAACATGAGGGTTAAAAGAGTGACTGGATCAAACTAAAACACAGAAGACATTGAAATAAGGTCCTTACATTATTTTATTCCTACCTCACACACAGCAGCTTATCATAGCAATGAAGGAAGATAAATACTGCCAATAACAAGTTCCTTATAAGTTGTGGGATAGCTGTAAAGCAACAGTGAACAAGGTAGACAGAGGGTAGGTAACTGTGAATAGCCTGCAGTAACTAGAACACCCATACAACCCCAGTACCAACAGAGAACTACAGAAGTTGCTAAATAATTTCTTCACATAAAAAGACAAGGTATTGTAATGATTTCCTTAGAAATTATCTTTCCTTGCTGGAAAATCTTTACATGTTATGTAGTGTAAAATAAATGAAAGGAAATACCTACCTTGGAAGCTGGAGCTATAAACTTACTTGCCAACCGCTTTTCTTGAATGTTTGTCCAGCAGTGCAGAGCGGATTTTGCCCTGGGGAGTACAAGGTTGATTCCTTTGAGCATATGAGGAAAAAACTGTCACTTTCAGAAAGTTTTGGGTTTTTTTTTTTTTTTTTTTCTTTCTTGTCTGCCCTGAGATAATTACCACATTTTACTAGAAGGATATGGAACTCCACCTTGAGCCTCCCATGAAACACAACCCTGTGCAAACAATTGGAAGAGATGCAGAATAGGCCCATGGTTATCTAGGCTCCTAATGTCTGTGGCTGTGTTAGTATTTGGGTTTGGGGGAGTACTGAGGTTTTGCAGCAAATCCCTCAGACAACTCCACTTACACCACATTGGTTCAGACTCCACGGCAATCTTGGCAGACAGTAAGTGGACTCCCTCTGTTATCGTATCTATGGCTCCACAGAGCCTCCTGACGCCAGAGGAGCTTGGCTTCAGCTCTTACTGGAAGCATCCTTTTTCTTTCTGGAGCAGCGTGGTTCTGCAGCACAGCTGGGATCAGTTCCAAGGCTGTGCACTAGAGGGCAATTACTCTCATTCACGTGCGCTGGCTCATTATAATAATACCCTTGCAGTAGAGAAGAATATGTCGATGCAGATTTCTTCAATTACCTGCAGGATTCTGATGGCTACAAATCATTCACTGCAGGCTAGCAAATGGTACTTTGTAGCCATCTCCATTGTAAAAGATAGCTGTGCATTTTGAAAATTACCTGAATATCTTATTTTTATCCACCTTGGAAATGAGTCTCCTTAAATAATCCTATTTTCCAGTGATATTTCCATTTAGACATTATTTCTTTACCCATCTTTTTAAACTTCAATTTAAGAATGCAGCACCAGTGATTATATGTCTCTATACTCTAGTCAGATATTGGAAAACAATTTAGAGTTAAAATTGATGTTTTGTTGCATTAGATTTTATTTAAGGTAGTATTTCTTTGGGGGATAAATATTGTCAGTTTTGCACCAAGTAAAAGGACATCTGTAAGTCTGATTTAAAGCCACTGAGCTCAGTGCATTTTGTTATTTTATTTCATAAAAACAGGGTAAACATTTTTCTCCAAGACATCAGTTTATTATTTTCTACAAAAGCAGATCTGTTTATGACAATGACTTTCTACTACCTTAGAAGGAGTTTGTATGTCACCAGTTTCCAGTGACACTGTGTCTCACACTTTCATAGTATCTGCTATCTCTGGCAGCTTGTGGGTAGGAGCAACAAGAGTATTTCTAATGTCTGCTCCCTCTAGAAACTTACGTGACGAGGGAAGGAAAAAGGGATGACAAAAAGCTTGGTGAGACCTGAGAAAAATACTGATGGAAAGCAATTTTTCATATGAATTACTGCAGATTTGGAAAGTAAATGACAGCTGTTGGAGCTGAAGGAGGAGACAATTGCTAATAGCAGTAAAAGAGCAGTGATGCAGTCTCCCAAGATTTGGACAAGCAGAAGTCACGTGAGTTTATAGTGAGGTAGTGAGGGATAGAGATAAAAGGATCGTGGATGAAGTATGAGGGTAGAAAGAAATATCTGGCCAGTTATTATTCAGGTATGATATATTAACATCCAAAAACAACCATCTGTACCAGAATTACTGAAATTATCATTCTTTCCAAAAAGAAAAAGAAATCTTAAAACTAGAGTTCACCACACACACTCTCTGTGGGAATTAGATCTAGAAGACAGAAATAACATTTTCTGTACCAAATCCCCCTTTAACATACCCTTTTTCTTCTGAAGATGTGAGCTAGATTTTCCTTTATTCAAGGCCCAACATACTTGATGAACCTCTCTTCTTAGCAACTGGCCAAGTTTGAAGACCTATACCAGGGCCCCCCGAGGACCACAGCATGATCTCTAGTACTTGAGCTGATTCTGCCTGTGGTGCAGTACTAACTTGACACTGCTGAGAGAAATCTCCAAACAATCTCTGTTGTCCTTTGATAACAGAGATTTCTTACCTTTTTTACAAGAACAGTCTTGTAGGTAAGATCAGCTTAGGTCCTGCCTCAGCTGTAAGAGGCTGTAAGGGGCATAACACGTTATTTATAATCGGGACACTTAGTTCAGAGGTACATATTGGAAAGAAAATTGAGGGGCATTGGACTTGGAAGAGAAGATGGCTGAGCAGGACAGAACAGGTAGAAGATGTAAGAGGAAAATAAAAGAAAACAAAATCCTGAAAACTCCATGAGAGATTCAACCAGCTATCAGTGGATAGAAGGAAACTCGAATCGTCCTCTTTGAATATCTGGACGTTTGACATTTCAGCAATTTGGTGAGCTGTCCTTTCAATTTGCTCATGGGAATTGAGTGTGGCAGGGTCAGGGAAAAGAGGAAAAGATGTCTCTTGGTTCCTCATATTGTCAGTAGGGGCTGGGAATTGAAGGGGCAGAGCACGGAGAAGAAAGGTCTTTGCTGCACTCCTTGTTGAAAGTGCACTAGCCCATAAAATAGCCCCAAGCACTCCTTGGTGAAGAATAGTACTTTAGGTCATTCCTAAGGTTTATTAGAGTAATACCAATTATGGATGAGAAATTCAAACATCAGAAGCTCAAAAATGCAAATTCAGATCAGAATACAGCTACTCTGTGTAAAGACAAGTACAAGAAGCAGTAAAGATAAATTGAATTAAAAGAATATACTATACAAATATTTCCACTTCATTCTACTAACTTACTAAGTAACCTTCTATTTATAAATGAAAATGCAGGTTTCTTATCGAGTTCAGATTATTTTTTTAAATCTGTTATTATGACATTTAAATATTGGGAAAAATAAGTGAAAAAGAAATGAAATTATCGAAATCCATAAGCTGCCGCAGCAATTTGAAAGTTATACTAAGATCTACATTCATTTTTAAGAAAAAAGTTAGAAATAATGCACAAGCTTTTAATAGAGACAGTATTTTGTACGGAAACCTGGCCATGTAACTTTTCCATTAATTGGAACAGAATGCCATTTGGAGTTTTGTTTTCATATTCATTAATGCCAATATTGTAAACAATAATTTATTTTTTTATCTTTTGTATTCGTTACACTTTTTTCCTTATTGTTACCAAAGCCTACAAATATCCACAAAAGACTTCGTGCTGATAACAACTGTACTATAAATACTTTAATTTCTGCTATCAATGCTTTTGCTAAGCATAATTAAGTACGGTTTTTGTTTTTTTCTTTACAAATTTCTTTTATTTGCCATTTTTACTTTTATGCAGAGAGAACTAATTGCTCAGCAAAATAAGGCAAAATCAAGAACTATGTTCTGAAAGTTTTGCATTTACTGTATATTGAAGAGCAAGCAAATCTTTTTACCACATTGTAGCAATGGGAAGACCAGGTCAGGGTTTTATCCAAAATGTTTTTCCAAAGAAAGTGAAAGCTAGCAGTCAGAATGTTTCCTGCTCTCTGCAATAAAGACAGAAGGAACAAAAAAAAAGAGGATGAGATTAAAAATGCCCTCCAAATTAATTTTATTTTTTTTTTTACTTTAGGTTTCAGTTAGGATAATAAAGCAGAAGATGGGAACAAAAGCAGCTTGGCTAATGGGTACATAGGCAAAAAAGAATTTTCTATCTTAAGTAAGAAGACTTAAAAAAACTCAGTGTGTTCCAGAAACTAGAAAATCTTCATCCCAGACCACTGAATGGACATGAAACTGTGAGCCCTATAGAAAGGAGCAAAAATAAATATCTACCAACTCAGGATGGTATTATCTGACTGATAAAGAGCAAACGAAGCACCTATCTTTAAAAGCAAAGAAATGCTCTGGGCTGGTGCAAACCATTAGTATCCTGACATCAGTAGCATAAAAAGTTTCCTGCCACACTTGATAGAAAACAAATGCTATATTTGCACGTGATATTTTCATGTATATAACCCACATGTTACCTGCTGGGATTGAGTTACATGGTACTTACCTTCTGAGTACAACAGTTTTACAGGTTATCTAATATATGTGGGGGTGGGGAGGGAAGGGAAAAAAAAAAGGTGATTAAAAGATTAAATAAAAGGGTTAAGAAAATTTGGAAATGGAAAACTCTTTTTGCTTTATCAAAAATAGGCTATGATTTTTATTACTATTATTTTAATTAATACTTTTCATCTGTATAAACTATAAATTTTACATCTATGGTTTACAAAAATCTTTGATGTTATGGTGTATAAGAAATCGTTAGTTTACCCAGATAAATGAAAGAATATTCCAAGATCTGAAAAATGAATGAAAAACTGGATAAGAAAAAGGAAACTATGTTTTTCAAACATTTTTAGGGGTGTATACAAGTTAATGTTAGAATTCAGTCAAAGCTAGCCTTCCAGATGATTGTATTAAGTTCTTCTCTTAATCATTTTAGTACAAAAAGTAGAAGTGTGTTCCTGGTAATGATGGGAAGCTGAGAGTCACAGTCAGGATGGAGGTGTCCCGAAATGTGAAAAGTGCAAAGTACCAATTGTGCCCTGCAGAGCTAATAAAGACAATTTTTTGATGGGTGGCATGCCACAGTCTGCACAGCCTACATGTACAGTATATCTTCTCCCTGCTCTGCTCTTCATGAGGACAGCTAGGGAAGGAGAAGGCACCTCCAATTCTGCCCTGTGCCAAGCTGAGACCAATTAGAGAGGGCTGACTGGCTGTCCCATGAAAGTTTTTTTTGCGGTGCTAACTCCACCTGCTCAGATCCAGGATGCACAAGAACAGCAGAGTATCCAGAGCTCATAGTTCCAATATCCAAAACTCCCAGATGATTTTAATGGGTGTTAGCACTTTTCTGTCAAGAGATAAGGTCATTGCTAGCTTGGAAATTTTACTTTCAACTAGTCTAAGCTCAGCAAGGCATTTAGCATTATTGTTGAGGTGGTAATTGTTGGAAGGCTACACAAAGAGATGGCCAGCATCAGCGTCTGAGTGAAATGCAGATCTTTCAGAGGGCGTGATGAAATCCGTTTAGTACATGTGCAAGAAAGTGAGCGTATGCAGTTAAGGATCTTTATGAATCCATGTCTAGCTGACTGTAGGATTTAGATGTGAAAATGGTGCTAAGAATCCACTGAGCAATTGGGAGAATTTAGTGGGAGAGTGCCAAACCAAAAATCAGCAGCCTAAAATCTCATACTGCGGACATAAAGATATGGTATCAGTGTATTAGAATCACTTCATGTAAGGCACTGCTTGGGATCACTGTTAGCTTGGCAATCCTGTTTGTTGAGCTGGGCATACTCCATCTTTGGCATCCGGCAGTCTTCCCATCCTACATGTTCGTGACTCAGCAATGAGTGCTGGTGGCTGTGCCAGGCCAAGACCTATTCCTGGTATGAGCATCACCAGCTTTCTCATTGCAATGGCTGAAGGCTTCTCAGCACAACCAGTTAAGTTCAAAGTGCTCAAACGCTTTTTCAGGTAGTGTTTTGATTATGCATTCAAGCCATTAATAATCCCCCAGAATAGCTAAAATGTAAGCCTAGGTGCCAGTGAGGGCATGAAAGAGGGCAGGAGAAGCAAAGAGGCAGTTTTGGATAAGGCAGGGAGCTGTATGGAACTGGCAGTGCGACTGTAATATGCCATTCTTAGATTAACACAAAGAAATGGCTGCTTCCAAATCTCTAAGACATCTCCTGTCTATCCTCAAATACCTCAAAGTTTTTAAACAATAGCTTTCTTCCTTTCCTAAAATATATGTTATTCTCAACTGTAGAAATCATAGTCATGTATTCCTATAACAGCAGCAAAAATTCTCTTCATCCTTTCCTATAAAGAAAATACCAGAACTTCTAATATACAATTGGGATCTTATAATAGGAGGCTATCAGTCAAAGCTAAATTTGGAATCTTTCAGAGAAGTATGCTGGTATGTCTGCAGCTTGATTCGTGGCACATGTACACTTGCAGATCAAGTTTGCCTTGAGCAGGAAGAGAGGCCTGTACAGAAGGCTGTGACAAATTTTACAGTGGACACAAATATGTACAAAAGGTTGGTTTAAAAACAACAAGCCATCGCTTCCAATCAATGCTTGACACGTCCAGTTTCCTGAGTCTGAAGTGAAAGACACGGTCAGATATTCATTGCACAATCTGGCCGTATTTATTTGCATCCGCATGTTTGAAAATCCAAGTTTACATTTTTTAAAGCTAAATAAAGTTGCCTTGTGACACTCATATTGTATCTATTACATATTTCACTTCAAAACCTCATCTCTCCTAAAGCCTCTTCAGTGTGCTTGAAGTAGCACAGCTAAAGAAAAAGAATTTTCAATTTAACTAGAGCACTGACATTCTGTTACACAATTCGATCTTGTCTATTTACCTGCTCTTAAAAAACACAAGACACTAAACAAAAATGCTGAATGCATCTAGTCTGCAGTGCCATAGGTGTCTGAATGCATCTGTAGCTTCCCTCTCACTCATCAGTGTAATTGTTGTCATGTTATTCCATTTTTTGATTAGTCTGGTCCGCCAAGCTCAAAGCTTTTTCTGGCCAAACGTTCTTCTGCTGGTTGTCATGGTGACTGCATTGTTAGCGGGGAGAAAGGCTCTGTTGTCTGGCATTGTTCTGTTGTGCTTTAGGTAATGCACGAGGCATCACAAGTGAAGTGGATGGACCTTTTTTGCTCTGCATCATTGCAGAGTATTGAAAATCTCACATAAAAAAGGAGCAAATAGGCCCTGACCAAAGAAATAACCAAGTTCTTTTTAAAAGAAAGTGCGCATTATTGTAAAGAGGTAAAACAGCACTAACGATTAACTGAATAATCTAAGAAAATGCTATAGAAATTATATTTATTAAAAGAACAATTGCTAGGATTTGAATGTTACTATACAATACTAACCATTTTGCAATTTAGCTTGAATATAGTTTTTAATGATACAGCTTTAGCATTGCTTATTTCTCTCCATTTTACTATGTCATTTGACCCCGATTCTATTTAGCTTACAGCATTGTGCTTCAAGAGGTTAATGCAATAATTTACTCTTAGAATTTTAATCTATGAATTTCTGCCTTTTCAAGTAAACTATTATAATTAGTTTATTACTTTTTCCATCACCATCAGAATGTGTGTTCTTTATTACCCAATAAATGAGCTTTATCTCCACTATTAATTTGAAAAAAAAGTAGTATTAAAACATCACGCTGTACTCACAGTTTTGACTTTGACATTCAGACCATTACTCTAAGAGAAACTTCAAATGGGAAGAAAATTATGGGAGAAGCCCTGAGAAAGTTCTTCAGAGACCTTGTCTTATTTAAATGGTTTGGCTGGCAAAATATTTGCTTTAAATTGTGATTAATTAATACCTTTCAACAGCAACTTAAAGTCTGAAGATTGAAGATAATCCTAAAGAAAATCACAGCAGCCTATAAAAATCAATAATACAGGGTTCCAGCACCTTTGATTTTTGGCCTGTATTCAAATTCACCTGCTTGCACCGTTAGGGGAAAGCAGCAGGGTACCAACATTTCTCTCCTGTCGTTCCTGGGAAAAAATACCTTTCAGCAGAACCTGTCACTGGATGTCACCAAAGTTCCATGAATTTCCAGGCAAAACAGGACTAATTTATCAATAAAACTCAAGAATCTTCAAACAAGCAAGCAGAAAGGCCTGTTAAAGGTAGCCTAGCATAAAAATGATCTGGGTACACTCACTGTCTTCTGTGTAGCCACTGGAGTTTACCTCAGCTACAGTTGCAGTTCAGCACTGTGGCTTTGAGCAGGTTCGTGTCCCACAGGCACAGAGTTAGGTAAGATTTTGTCTGCTGGAACAGCCCGTGGCAATTCTGAAAAACTGCACAGAGCAGCTGAAGTTGAGCAGCAGTACTTGTTAACATAAATTTTTCCTATTCAATTCTGTAAAATGAAATTGACTTTGTTCTCCTTTTGTTTTTGGCCAGAACTCTGTCTGAATTGTTTCTGGAGGCCAGCAGGGCTGGAAATGTCCTGTACAATTGGTGGTACACACGAATACCTGAAGGAAGCCTTTGCCTCTCAGGCGCTTCGTACGAATGTGTGTCAGATGGGGAGTCTAAAAAGAAAAACGATGCAATAAAAATAGGAGGCACTGATTTCCTTGCAGGGGAATCAATGTAAGCACATTAGCTGCAGAGAAACTTTTGAATAATGCAAAAAAAAAAAAAAAAAAAAAAAAAGCGGGTGAAGATAGAAAAATATCCAGTTGCCTATTTGCCAAGAATAGGAAACTTTTAAATGCCTATTATGTGCAACCTCAAAGGGATTTAACTTTTGAGGAAAACAAATAAAGAAAATTGCCTCATCGCAGAGTGATGAGAGGCCAAAGAGTTGGTATTTCAGAAATAACCAAGTGACTTGGGTATCAGTGCCACAGTCTTGCTGCAGCAGAACATCCACCTTCCTCATGCTGCTGACCTGGGCTGCCCCACAGGTGTGCCTTGCACAGCCTGGCACATGGACACCTCTGAGGCTGCATCCTGAGGTACCCCAATGTGCTCACATGTATGCACAAGGGTTATTTACTCACACAGCAGAGGCAGGTGAGCATGCAGCCCATGACAGCCTCGTCTATGGCAGAGGTATAAATCCTACTGAATTCCTAATTCTCTTTTAATTCTATGGTACTACTATATAGCTCTGTTCAGTTTACTCTTATTAAATTCTGGAGGGTTTTTCCATAAGGGGTATCTTCAGAAATGCTAAAACAGGACAATTGTTTTTTGGAGAGAGCTCTATTGCCTTCTCAGCTGGAAAGGATGATTACGATATCTGAAAAAGGTACTTACAGCTTAGTGCACAGAAAACACGTATTCTGTTTTTCTTTTCCTCTGTTAAATATAATACATAGCAAAAAATCTACAGAAATAGCAATCAAAGCAGACACACTTTAAGAAGATTCCCAAAGCTTCTTAATTTGCACTTCATTCCTCCCAACAGCATTTCCACCGGTATTCATCGCTGAATATTCATTCCTGTTTTCTGCTCTGGGCTGTGCAGCAGCAGCCATCAATGACACGCAGGTATTCCCCTGACGGGGTGAGATCCGCCTGCCCTCCCCTGGCCCCTGTCTTGTTTGGGAGAGCCGCGATCCCCTCCAGCCCCCTTTCCCTGCCTGATGCGCTGAGAGCTCCCCCTCCTGTCGCAGCACACGTTCACTGCAATCAACAGATTAATATTATTACCTCATTTTAATTAACTCTACTCCTCGGCTCAAAAAAAAAAAAAAAAAAAAAACAAAAACAAAAACAAAACCAACACATCTGGTGCCTTTCAGAGCCAGACAAAGCTTCTTCCCTCCCACCCTCTCCCGAACATCAGCTATAACCTGGACAACAAAATGAAAACAAGAGTACAAGAGTTTGTTTCATATACCAAGTAGTTGAAAGTGACAGTGGAAGAAAAGGGACTTGCTCTGCACAGGGATCAAGGAAAATGATAACCATAAAAACTTCCATGTTTCTGTACCTCAGCGAAGCTTTTTAGGTCAAGCCAGAGCAGCACAAAGACTGTGGTTTTGTGGTTTTCAGACCAGAATTTTCTCACATCTGTTTAACTTGAAGAGAAGTGATGCTTTGCTATCCACAGCTGCACAGGTAGATGGCTTCCATACAACTGCTCAGGCCCAAAAGGTGATTACAAATCTTACCATCGCCATTTCCTCTCTCAAACCCACACTTAAATGTGACCTAACCCAACAACTCCCCAAATTTCTAAAAGTTAATATAACAAGAAAAACACAGGAAAACATGTCACTTCTTGAGCCTATAGTCTTGCAGGTGCCTACTAGTGAAGATGAAGTTGAAGAGGACGAAAACTACTCACCAGTTCTCCAGAGCAGGAGGTGTTCTCTCTGTTTGTGTTTGACTAGAGAGATGAAACTCGGGAGACTTTATCCAAAAAAAAAAAAAAAGAAAAAGAAAAAAGAAAAGGGACTTAAAGGGATAACTGATTTCCAGGAAAGGAACTAATGCTGGTGCTGCTTTTGCTTTTGTCTTCACCTTGGTTCCTAAGTTCTTATTGGCAAGACAGGCTCTGACACTACTGTCCAAACTATCTTTCCTCTTTCTGACATTATGGCAAATTTAGAAATTCAGGTTTGTGAGTTGCTTGGGAGCTTAAATTTCCCTTTGTCTAAGCACTGGATCAGCTACTTTCTTTCCCTCTCCATTTTATTTTCATCAACTTTTTTTTTCTTTACACTGATCTAATTTTAAACTAAAATTACATAAAAGTGATCCACTCACCATACTCTGGTATTTCATTATTGCTATTTATTATTATTTTGACTTACAACTCCAAAATAAAACTCTTCCTAAGAACTCAATATTTTAATGCCCAAATACCTTCTGGCTATTCTCAATAGTTCTAGATATATAAACAATTATATACTTTAAAAATTCAAATAAATATTAGAATGAGATGAAAAAAAATCCCTTTGTGCTTATGTTATATCAAAACACAAATGTGTAATTTACAGTAGTGAGAAAAATTTCTTCGCAGAGGATGGATTTTAATAGATAGGGGGTGAATTTAATCGTAACTAATCCAGATCTTGAAAAAAAGGAAAAATAACCAAGTTAGCTTCTGATGAATGCAAATTAAAAGTATTGCAACAATTAGTTTAGCTGTATCAAAACATGAGATATAGCAAGCTAGAACTATGTCCACTCTTACATCTTGCTTTAAAACTGTTACTCTATTTTTATTACAGACCTGAATGTCACAGAACAATATAGGGACGGGAGCTGTGCTAGCTAATCTGCCATAATCCTTTCAACTCTTTGAAAGAACAACAAGCAGTTGATAAGCAGGGTCAGGCTGGGTCAGGATTTTGATGGGAGACATCTAAGGAATGCCTAGGTGTTTCAGGAAGGGGATGTAAGTGAATTAGAGAGCTGGTCACATCAGCCAGCTTGCTCTCCCCTCCACTTCAGTAATGAGCAAACAGAGCAGACCATGTGCTGTTGAAGGGGAAATCTTTGGGGAGATGAATAAAAGCAGAAATCCCAATCAAACTGTTATCTTTCCCCTGGCAGTGGCTTTAACTAACACCAACTCAGGTACATATATTTTGTCTGGCTGATTAATTGAACGAACTCCCATTCCTCCTAAAATTTATGGGGTATTATCAGGTGCTCTTAGACTATACCATAAACTATGTTTACAACCTGTTGTCTCGATTTGCTTTACTGCCACACACTTTGGACATGCAAAAAACAGTTCTGCAAAAAGCTTTTGAGTTGCAGAAATTACAATTATCGCCTGCATCAAATCTTGTGTTGGTTTTAACTACTGCCAGTACTGTTACACACAAAAAAAGTGCTAGGAAATACCAGTAAATATTTTCAATTCATGCACCAAAAAGTTCTCATTTGAAACAGAAAAGTGAATGCAGTGCAATTATTTCAGAAATATGTGTCTTGTACTTCCCTTCCAATGTTTATGATTCTGATTCTGTGATTCTGCGAAATATTATGCATGCTGTGCTGGTGAAAACAATCACCCTCCCAGAAAATATTTCATTGAAAAATCAGTATCTGTGGGTTACTGAAAGGAACGTAGCAATTTCAATGAAAAGAGTAAAAGCCTCTCTCTCAGCCCTCATTTTGTGCTTTTTTGTTTCCACTGAGCATATTTTGAGAACTAATCAGCCTTATAAAAGGTACCACTGTTAATCTACTGTTTGTCTTCGTCTTCACTGCAGCTGCTTAGTAGATTGAGAGCAAACAAAACCAGAATTAAGGTCATTCCATTTAAATCCTTCAGAGTGGAAGACAAGGACTAAATTATTGCTGGAATTACATGGAGGAATACCCAGGATAAGATAACTATTGTTTATTATTTGCTAGCCCCATAGTGGCACTGCATTTACATATTTGTGAAGGGATTATATGAACATTCTATGAGATTAATTGATAGGATGGGGACATTCTCCGATATACCATCCTCACAACTTTAAAGTAAGCTCTGCTGCTCTCAAAGACAAAATGCAGTGCACATGGCCACTAAGAAAAGAATGAAACATACCAGATACTCATCAGTGCTCACACATGGAAGGCAAAGACATTTTGTCACGTAAATAAAACATAAATGACAGTGTGCCAACATTACAGTTCATCATACAGCACAGGTCTGAATCACACAGAATTGTTGTAAAATTCCGAAAGGTTGATTTTGCTTTCTTTCACCAGATACCTCAAACCTGTATTTTCTCATCTTTAAGGCAGAAGGAGCAATAGCACAAAACATCTCTTTTATGCTAATAACAGGAAATCATTTCACAGTAGTAAAATCTGAGTAGAAAATGAGTGGTCAAATAAGTAGAAATTTTGGCCATCAAGAATCCACAAGCTTTTCCTTGAAATTAGGAAACATTCCCTGGGAGCTACTCTATAAATAATACATGGTGGGTTTTAGTGTAATCTTTAGTGTGAGAACACGCTTGCTTTAGAGCCAACAGTAATACCACTTCAAGGAGGAAATGCTGTGTGAAGAGAGGATCTTGCAGCTCTCTCCCACTTTAAAATCAAGTGCAATGGCTCGGCGGTGCCTCCAGCCCCAGGAGCCTGATGGCTGCAGGCCCTGTGTCAGTGCTGAGGCCAGGTCCTGGTGTGCAGGGGCTGTCAGGCCCCAGAACTTGTGCCTTGCATGTGGTCCTGTTGGCACATTTGTGGGCCATGCACAGCATCCCTCAGGCTCTTAAGGGACTGCAAGGGCTGTGGAAGGGAGGTTTGCATCAGCCTCTCAATAGCTCAGAGCGCACCAAGTCATCATCAGGCACATTCTTTCTTCTAAATGCTGACCAGAGAATATCTTTTGTATGGTTCTCTAGACTTATCAGGAAGCAGATGACTTGCAACAGAAGATGAAATACAGTGGGGTCACAGTTCTTTCAGGTGAATCACTAGTACCTGTGAAATTCCTTGGATTATCCACAGATAGAAGATTCAGAGTGCAGCAAGAATAAAATCTTGTTTCTCCCTTTTCCAAGTACAAAACAGAAAATATTGGTTTATGCTCTACTTTTCTCTGTGAAAGAGTCTTGTTTATGTTGGGAGACCTAAATTATAACTGTCCCCATGCAAAATATTCCTTGGTTATCTTTATTTAGGGCATAAACAGCTTTAACGTCAGTCTGGAGGGGTCTTTCACAAAAGAAATGATGGTTGTACACAAACAACAGTTAGGTGTAAGAACATTTAAGGCAACAGTTATTCCTGGAGTCAGTGAAGAAATACAGCAAAATTCTAAAACTGCCACAGGAAACATCTGCAGATAACAACAATTGCCTTCTTACAGCTCTGAAATACATTTTGAAGCACACAAAAATTCTGCTAACATCATCCACCAGAGAATTGTTACAAGGATAATAGGACTCTACATGTAACAGCTAGACAAACATAGTAGCTGGGAAATATTTACCTGCATATGCATCTACTTAAAACAAAAAGCTACACACAGACATATTTATATAAAACAACTAACAGACAAACATCAAAACAGAAACAAAACACCAAAACCCAAGAAATTATTTTTTAGGATATTGGAAGATTAACTTAAGGATTTAGCACCCTCTCTATCTGAAAATGCATGGACAGATATGCTTACAGCTTGTATTTTTTTGTACATTCATAAGGCTGGGAACAATTTCCCCCTCATTCCCATTCTTTTCAAGAGATGCTGCTATTTCTTTTTCTGTTGTAGACATTTCTAATCACAACATTTGCATGCTATTTCAAATATTAAAATAAGAATAAGACACAGAGCTCTGAGCTCTTCCTCTACCTCCAGCTTCTTCAGGGGCCAGAAAGAAGACAGGCCAAAGAGCCAAAAAAAAAAAAAAAAAAAAAAAAAAAAGTACTAATAGACAGAGGCACAAATGGAGAAAGGCACAGTTGATTCTAGCCTTGATTTGTTGAAAAGCATTAATGTGATCTAATGTGCTAAATGTGTGTCTGTCAGCAAGGCACACGGGCTACACCAGCACCTGCCAGTTCCTGCAGTCTTGAACTTTACTTCTCAGGTGGGGGTGTGATGAGTATGCCTATGGTACACAGCATTTTCTGTGAGACTAGAAAATATACATAAGGAGAGAACTTGCTGCATAGTTTGATGACATTTTCAAGAAATATTATAAGGTAATGAAATCGTAGATGGCTTTATTTATCAATCATAAAATATAGCTTATTGTTTTTCCAAAGCTGAACAAATAATTAAAAATAAATAGCAGGAAAGGACTGCATGCAGGCTATGATTATGGTGAAGGAACTAGAAAGTTACTTATTTTAAGTGTTGCACTTCTGAAATAAGTCTCATTAGAGTTGCATTAAATAATTTATCTGACATAAAGAAAGGCATTATACTTGCATCATGTAAATATTGACAGACTTAGCTAATGAGTGGCTGTGTATAAACAGCCTCCTTTTTCATTTCAGCTGGAGTCTAGAGCAGGGAGCATTGTATATTTTACGGTCTCTTGTAGCTGAGCCAACAACTGATAGTGCAAGAGATCAAAGCCTTGATAGAGAGATGCCAAGCAATTTGTGTATAAATGTGCTCCCTAGAAAGCGATAAGATCACAAAAGAAGTTTTAAGATACTTTTACCATGATTTAAATTTTTAACAGCTAATTACTCTGATGAACAGTGTTGGAGTTGTACCTGATGCTAAAAATGTGCCAATGGGATATATGTGCAAATAATGATTTCTGTTTTTATTTTACAAGATTTGTAAATGAAAAAATATTTTATTTCAAAAAGCAGCCACAATTCATTCTGTTCTCAACAGGAATATTTCATTTCATTCATAATTTTTTCTTCAGATTTCATGTAAAGAATTAAAATACAACTTTGTCTGCATAATTTTACTGTGACGCTTAAAGAAGTGAGTACCAAAATACTACCTAAATGGCCATAAGACACTCAGAAGCAATGTCTGTTCAGTTAAGTCATTTTTAATGTTTTAAAGTTGTTATGGACATGTGAAATTATAACATTCAATTCAAGACACTAGCCTCTTCCTGACAGTTGCACTGCCTAATTTAACAGGCTGAGCATGCTACGCCTCCATAAATTATTATGCAGAGAGTTCAGTGAAAAGTATAAAGGCTGTTAGGTGTATTTTACAACCAGCTCGCCAGAACTAGTATTGACCTGTACAGCTATAGAAAGTACAGCAAAACCTTTGTGTTTAATAATACTTTATTTAATAATGATTTGAAATAATAATTTCAAATTTAATAATTTGAAAATCTATGGGTTATGCTTTGATTCTTATACTTGAAGGATTTAATTATGGGCACAAGTATTTTCTACTCCAAGAACAAAATACTTTGCTTCTTCACTTTTTACTATGCAGTAAAAGACAAGTCAGAAGTACAAATGTAGCATTCACTGTGATTCTCAGAAACAAATGATATAACCCTCTCTCTTGACTTGTTTTCTCGCACATCAACAAGATTGGCTAGAACAAAAGGGAAAGGTGAATAGCAACTGAACAACAGCTGCTTGTTTACTGCTGTGTAGTACAAGCAGGCATATGGGATGGAGTGGAACAGAGAGAAAGGCATCTCTCCATGCATAAGTATACTCTGAAAATATAGTAAGGAGTATTTTGCACAAATTCTACTCAGCTACAAATGATGCAAAGCAAAAGACTACACCACTGGCAATGGAGTTCAAGGTAGACTTGTGTTTGAATGAGTTCTGCAATCTGCAAGATTTTTAATTCTTTCTTTTATTAACAGTGCTCTCCATCTTGTGTTGCTATGTACTCCTGCATCATAAGAGCAGGCTGGGTACAGAAGTCAGCCAGAGTGTACGGGTCAGACTGTATTTACAATGCTATCTGCAAGAGTGAAAGCACTGGCTGACTGAAGGAAGGAGAGGCAGAGACTGAGAGCCAGCAAGTCCATATTCTGTCTTTTTGCCTGTGTGCCTACAGAGAAATGTAAAGTGTTCAGTGTCTGGAAACACACTCACTCCAGCTCTGAATCAGCTAGCTCAGGCAATGAGAGAAAATTTGGAATCTAACAGAGTACATCCCAAATCTGATCTGAGCAGCAATCCGTGCTGCAGTATGTGCTCCTATCTCTTGCTGTCATCATGCCTTCAGTCCCACTGCAGACACATTTTCTGTGGCAAGTTTCCCAAGTGCTCACAGAAAAATACAGCATTACACTTGCTGCCCTCCCTTGTCTCACACCTCTGTAGTTTCTCCATGCTTTAAGGAAATTTGGATATAATTTTTTTTTAGATTCCCTATCCCATGGCTTATTTCACTGGAGTGTAAAGATGCTGGCTGAGGAAACTCACTGTAATATTTTTTCCCATTTTCACGAATTCAAAATATTGCAGTAAATAGAAACAAATCCCACAAAAGTGGAAATCCCTTTAAGATATATCAATAAATAGCTGTGCTCATACCTGTTGTACTGCATAAAAACTAAACCTCCTTGCTCATACAGCTAAGGGTATGGAAAAACTGGAATTTTGTTGTCAGCTGAATCCTGGTGAGGAGCCCTGCAGTTTCTGGACAGTAAGAGCTGTAAAAGCCAGGCACATCTTCATGCAGAACTACACATCTGCTTTCCATCTCTCACATGAACAACAAAGCCTTGATGCATGGATGGAATGGAATCAAGACTGCATGCACCAGCACAGGTACCATATGAGAGATGTGGGATGCCTTTTGCAGCCAGAAGGTGCATGCTTAAAGGCTTTCTACAGCTCAGAGGAGTGGGCAGCCACTAGTTCTGACAGAGCAAGAGCAAATCTGATGCTGAGCATAGACTAAAGCAGAGGTTTTGTTCTTCCCTCACATCCCCTGAACCCCTGACTCTGCATGGCTGTAGGAAACAAGTGGTGCTGGATACTGAAAGGGGGTATGCACACAATTCTCAAGGGCACAACCCCATGCTCAGGCACATGATCTTCACCTGCTCCTATAAGGTGATGATGTATTTGTTATTCATATTGCCTGTTTCTTTGTTCCCCTTGGAAGCCTTCAATTTCTTGGGAAGAGTTGGACTGTCCTTTGTTCCTCTTGAAGACGAAGGAAGACCCAGTGGGTTTAAAGCGATGACAGTTACACAAAAAAAACATCAGTCTGTTAATATCTCAGATTCAGGGTATGTTCAGTCCTTGGCCTCTGCAGTGCCTGTGTACTCAGATGCTCTTAGAAAATCTTTCAACAGAATGATAGTGAATAATAGACACAGGTCAAACATTTCTTAGTGGATTTTCTAGACAAACTGGAGAGGAGTGGACACAAAACCTGGGACTTCAATAAAAGGCTTGCATTCACCTAACTTAAGGCTTACCTAGGGTCTACATTCAAGAAGGATGCATGGCATCAAATAGCTGGAAAATGGGTCCTAGAGTATACGACTATATATGTCATCTCTCTCTAAAGGGGATAGATACCAAGGAGCAACTCCACGACAGCAGATAAACATCTGTGTAGGAATCAAAACTGCAATAGGCTCCACAGCTTGACAAGGAAAGATACAATCTCTTGCTGCTTGAATTTAAAGCAAAGCAAATTCAAGAATGAAATGAGGTGTGGCACATTCCTGATGGTGCTCATTAGTCACTTTACTGAGAGTAGTGGTGGCTCCACGCACCAGTAGGAGCCAGGTCTACAGCTGAGGTTCCTTCTCACAGGGAAAGAAAATCTAAAAGAAGCTGCACCCTTAAA
This sequence comes from Lagopus leucura, assembly GCF_019238085.1. Lineage (NCBI taxonomy): Eukaryota > Metazoa > Chordata > Aves > Galliformes > Phasianidae > Lagopus > Lagopus leucura. The sequence continues at coordinate 19,543,782 of NW_024962250.1, read as the reverse complement.
ACACTTTTCTCTAGTACTATGCCATGTCGTGGATACAGTCACATAAATAATTGGCAAAAAAATAAATGATAGCTGAATACTATCAGAAGAAATCTCATATCTCCTTGCAAGTGTCCTTGCAGCGCGCTAGGGAACATACTGGTGCTTGAGTAGTGAATTTTGTGATATGAACGCTGCTCCAAAAGTAATATCTCCTGTTTAATTATGTTGGCTCATGATGTCAGTGGCAGATGTTTGTGGTATGGCAGTAGAGGGACACTCTGACAAAGTGGCATCTGACATGGGAGTGTTTTTGAAGAAAAGGTGTGTGTCATTGAATTCCTCCATGAAATGAAGGAAAATGGCACCCACTGACATTCATCAATGTTTACTGAACATTTATGGAGATCTAACAGTGGATGTGAGCACAGTGAGGTGGTGGATGGTGCATTTCAGCAGTGTCCACAGCAGCAGGAAAGACATGCCCCATTTCAGATGGTCATGCAGATATTTGTGAGAGCAGCATGCAGACTCCTGTGAGATGGAAAAATGGATCTTGCATACACCTTAAAATATGCTGGAGCAGACAAGCTCATACCTCCCTTTTTATACCCTTCTCCTATTCCTTGCCAGAACACATTAAAAAATTCTTGTGTCCTTCACAGTGTCAATAATTTTACTTGAAATAGATAACACCTTCAGTTCCTAAATCTAATAAGCACTATTACTCCAGAACCAAATAAAGGATATAAAAATGAAATTTAAAAGAACCTTTTATAATTTAAGAGTGCTAACTTAATCCTGAATATCTGCGGAAGATAAATTTCCATGTTATTGTGGCTCTCTATAAATTATCAGTAGTTGTAGAAGCTGTAATGCTTATGAGATTTTCTAGGTAATAAATGATTTTTTTCTAAATTTCTGGAAAATCTGAGGAAAGAAATAATCAAAAATCATTAAAAATTAAAACTAAACATTGACATCAATTTTAAAGTATCCAATCAGAGTGAAAGATTATCTGCTTTTACCAAGCGAAGCTCAGAAGCAAAATACAATGGATATATATCTTACGTCAAATGTTTTCAAAGAAAAAAGCTAAAAATATCTCTTTTCTATATTTACACATCCAATTCAACTCCAGATAACTGCTAAAACATAAATTCCGATTGCAATCCAGTTACAATGCACACCAAGCACAAAAGCCTTCTAATGATCTTTGATTAGTTCTTTATTAAATTCATCAAGGGAGCAAAGAAAATTTAATAATCTTTGCCATTTGTCATCTTTCTGATTGCAGTTTTGATTAGAACTTTCAGCTTTTATTTTCTTCTTTTCTAGTCATTGCTATTACTGTAATACTGCTCTTTTCCTCTAGTTTAAGAGATAAGGTAAATGAACAAATTTATAATTCCAGCTCCGTGTTTAACTGTGTTCATGCCCTGGAGGAAACTAGCTAAGAATATTAGATTTTAAAAATGCAAAATAGCCCTTAGCGGAATGACTTGAATTCATATCATAAAAATTTTCAGAGTCCCAAGTAAATACCATCTTATTTAACCACTCAGTTACTGATAATGCATGTCAGAAACAGGCAGAAAACAGCCAAGTCCAGCCCTGGGTTTGTCATGCCCCCATTGTATTGTAAGAGCTCCCACAAACGAGAGAGGGAAAAGTACTACAGCTTTGTTTTGAGATTGCTGCACCTGAGAGCTTCTCCTGCCCATAATGCTCTCAAGAATTGTACCCTCTATGATCACCTCACTGCTGACTTGCAGCTTAAGGAAGTCGTCCTCAATTACATATTGCTTTTATTGGAGAATGGTGCCCTAGAGCTGCCTCAGAACCACAGCACAAAGGCTTACTGCAACTAGACATGGAGCCCGGTCACCTTGAAATCTCTGCTAACACAAGGAAACACAAAGACTAACTTTTAAACCCCCAAACAGACAATGCAATAATTTGCAACAATGAAAAGGAAAGAAGGTAGTTAGTAATGCACTTATTCCACTTTTTCTGAGAATGTAATTATACAAATGTGAAATCTTGGACTTACTAAAAATATCAGTTTATCTTTTTGTTTGGGGTTCTTTTTTCCTGGTCCTCAAGGTAGTTTTAATGCTATGTCATTATAGGAACTGCTTTACGAGGACAAAAAACTCATTTTACTGTTCATAATATGCTTTATTGCAGTTCCACTGAATGTTCAGCTCAATATTTTTCAAATCTTCAGATTTTTGAGCACAAAAGTGAACACTTTCCATAACTAATTGGAACATCTTTTCTTCCTCACAGGCTATTTACATTCTTCTAAATGTTTCAAACAATTATGTGATGTCTCCAATGCAAGACATTGGATCTTTCATGTGCAGTGATGTATTTGTCGTGTGGCAGCAACCATTTGCTTACGTTACATTTGACTTAATAGCAAAAGCCAAAGAAAAAATTGGGAGAACTAATAGAAATAATAGACATTTAACATTGATGCTCATAGTAAAATCTGAACATTTCTTCACTGTAGAAGATTCATGAGGCAACGTTGCCTAGGATATTAGCCTAGTGTATGCTGCATTTTTAAAATAAAACTTGTCAGTCAGCATTAAAAAGTCATCTTAATTACAGAGAACTTGAAGAGAGCCAGAATCTGCTGTATGGCTGGTAATGCCATTGAGACAAAGTCAAAGTTTTACACTCCTAACTGCTCTTTATTAGAAAATGATTTATTCAATACGAAATAGGTTTTCAAAATGATGATGTGATTAATCAACTTGTTAGCAGAGAAAGTATTGAAATAACTTCACGGTTGGCATAGCTAGTTGTCAGAGCAGCTCTCCCTTTCATAGGCACTTGTTATAACAGGCAGGGGGCTAACCCTCTCAGACATGGAGCTAATCAGTCCTTGAAAGTCACTTCATCTGGTGGAGTGGAATAATGTACTTTATCGTCAGCTGTCCACCTCTACCATTTGGATCAGTGGTATTTAGATAGACCATTTTTTTGCCTCATCAACTTCCATTTTAAAGAATTATAATTTTTTCTATGGTATCTTTTATCAAAATATCAGGTTAAATGTATTTTATTATACTAACCACTTCATAGCTGGCATTGTTAAGACCAGTCAATGAATACATACTGAGATAAAGAAAAAGCAGTCTTAGGAAGGCTCTTCTTTAAGTTTGACTAAGTTCTCAGAAAAAACACCTGAACGACTACTAAGATCATAATTAATGAACAATATTTCCAGTGCAACATTAATGTAATTAAACTTCTAAGCCAAGGGGTCAATTTACAATTGCTGGGCAGATGCCAGCAGCTGTCTGCTTGCCGATACCTGCTCGTACCATGCAAATGGATGCTCTTTACCAAAGTTTGCAGTATGCGTTTCCAACTTTAATAAAACTGTTTTCCCTGTCTGTAAGAATTCATGCTTTTCTTGACTCTGGGTTGGGACTAATTGAGTGTGAATAGATGGGCCAGGGAGCCCCAGACAAGGTCACTGAACTTGGAGAAGGCAAAAGCTGACAGATCAGGATGATGTAATAATGCTCCACCCTGTTGTTTCCTCACTTTCAGTAGTATCAGTAATATAAAATTATATATATAATTTGTATATATTACATGTGTATACACATATATATATATAATATAAAATATAAAATATAAAATATAAAATTGTCATAATGAATGAGGTATTTCTTTCTCTTAACCCAGGTTTCTTCCTCCTCAGGAAATCAACCAGAATTCTATTGTTTGTATAACATGTGAAACGTGTGGGGTTTTAGCACAAGGTGTTACCAAGTCCTTTTAAGTGGCTTCAGAATTTAAGTAATCTGCAGTCAAAAATACCATTTTTCTTTTAATAATCTTTCAGACTTTCTACTAATGTGTATTAACAAGTGGAAATTGTCGTTACCAAACTGAACTTTCCTGAATGTTTCATTACTCAATTAACCATGATTTAAATTAATCAGAAAATCCGGGAAATGAATAAAAGTAGGACCAGACTAAACAATGTTGACAATTTGATTATGTTATATGCAGAATTCATCTATTCACTGAAATCCTCTTAATGTGATAACTCCACTCTTCTGATTACAATTATTTAATTTATGTGGTGAATGTGTTTTCTCGTGTTCTAATACTGACAGTTATTTTAAGCATTTTTTTCCTCTCATTTGGAGGAGACTGTTATAAGAAGGGAACAGTCATCTTTAGAAATCTGTTCACCCAAATGCGGAAATAATAGAAGCACCCAGATATGTTCCTCTTTTTAATGCAGTTACAGCATACAGGTGGCTTGAAAAAAAAATCTTCTTACCCTCTGTACTTCCTTTGTATTTGTGCAATTAAAAGTGTCTGCTAGTTGGCCAAATCGTACCACACAGCTTCCAGAGTGTCTAGCTGTCACCCTATTTCTTTCAATTACTTCAGTTATCTACAAAAGAGCACAAAATCAATTTTATATCGCATAACTTATTTGCATTTAAATGTGAATAACATAAAAAACAGTGCTTGGGCTTAAGGGAGAACATCACCTTCCACAGCATGCAGATTTCTGGTCTTGCAGTCTGAGGACCATTGATTCCAATGGGAATTTATCAAAGAGATGACTGCAGTGATCATAGAATCATAGAATCACAAGGTTGGAAACGACCTACAAGATCATCTAGCCCAACCATTCCTCCTCACCGTTGCCACCACAAGCACTAAACCATATCACGCAGCACGTCATCCAGACGCCTCTTTAACTCTTTCCTCCTTTGATTAAAAAAGTGTTTTGTCTTTACCTAGAAAAATTTGACCTTGTAACCAAAACAAGAGCACTATCTGTAACTGTAAGTTTTCCAATTCTCCCACTAAAAATTGGTTTGTATAAAATTTCAGAGCAGTTCTATTCATAAAACTGATGTTCCATGATTCTATCAAGAAACTGAAATTTGTCACTAAATCAGCCCTACCAATTTTTTTTTTTTTTTATCACATGCATCCTTTTAGTGGGAGGCAGGTTTTGTTAACAACTCTTCATCCCCCAACCTTGTCTTATAGAGGGATCCTCATGTGCCAGGTAAGCATAATGAAAAATCATTGAGCTACAGTGAAGAAAAAATGAGAAGTGAAGGGAAAAAAAGGTAGTCAACACATATCACCAGGAATAGCTCATGCTGCCATGGTTTGAATAGAGAAATGAGTTTGTTTCTTTCCAACCTTCTCCATCTAGTTACAAATTGTGTTTCTTGAAAGGCTAGCTCAAGTCTTTTGCACTATAATGAGGGTAATAAAGAATAATGGTACTTCTGTGTGCTCAATTAGACCCTTGCCAATAAACATCCTCTTTACTCAGATGCTTACTTTCTTGAATTTCATAATAAATTAGAAATAATTTGCATGGAAGAAAATATGAAATTGACTTAAGCAAAAAGAGTAACTCTGATATTTAACAGAAGTTAATGGGAAATAATCAGCTTAATTAAAGTTACCTTATTAAATCAGAATTATGAATACAGAGTAAATTAATTTAAAGTCACCTTAGAGCCTTTACATCACAAACCACCATGGTAAAAAAAGACACATAATAAAATCTGTTGATCTCAAATACGTTACGTGACTACAGTTTTTCTATAGTTTATGGTCCCCTTTGTTTATAGTTATGCTATAGTCTTGCAGATTTTTTTTCTAAAACGACTCTTAAGACTGCTGATGTTTTTCATTAGTATATGTATTTCCTCATGAGTGTAATCTCACTACAACAAAGGAAGTACTTCTGCATACGAGAAGTATACACTGAATCACCGATTTTACATTTACATGAGAGTAGATTGAGCTTAATAATTTTATAAGAATAACTGGTGCTTCAAAGAAGAACAGGAGTCTTCTCTGCAGCTCTACTGTAGAACTTGTTCAAAACTGTTTTAAATTTAATATCTTGAGAACTTCTGCCTGAGTATATCTCATGAGATCTTACTCTGTACAAGCCAGTGGAAGTTGTTCAGTGAAATAACTCTTGAAATATCTGAAAACAAAATCGAAGGCGTAACATTTAAGTTACACTCACAGTTAAAATAAATTTAATTTTGTTTAAAGGAAATCACGGTTATCCTCTTCAAAATCCACATAGGCATCCTGAAATGTTGCTCTCGAAAGGGGAGCATGTGCTCCCACCAGCTGTTCTACCACAGTGATCTCCTCTAATGCTTTCAGAACCTCCAGCAAACATAACTCTGCCCTTGTCTACTTTGCTTACAACTACTAAATACCTTCAGCTTCCTCTCCCATGACTCCACATCCAAAATCTGAAAGTATTGCATTTTGAATCCCAGCACAATTACAGGCACCTGTGTGTCACATTATCTGCTAAGATATGCTCTTAGTGCTGAAGTTGGTGAAATTTGGCTATTGCTATTTCTAACATTACAGTGCAATTGGAGCAACATTTCTGAAAGACCCATTCAGTACATTAGCTCTCAAATATGAAAAAATACACTTTCATCGCTGAAATTATTCACTTAAAGCAGCACTTCAACAAAACATTGTCCACACCGACCTTGCAATTATTACACATCTAGTGAGCACCGATTTACATACCATGTGCTTTTCCACCTGTAATTGAGGCTATTAAACAGAATGTAGGGGCCGTGCTCCACCCTCTGTATCTAGCAGATTAGAAAGGTGTAAACTCAACAATACACAATGGTGAAGTTGCTGCTAAAGTTGGGCTACAAGTGCTCATCTCAGCTGAGAGTCCTACACCTGTGCAGATCAGCTGCTTTGGTTCAGCAACTGCCAGTGCCCAGGTGGCTCATAAACACCAACTGGTGAAAGTCCTCCTGAGATAAACTAGTCAGAAAATAAGCAGGATGACACAATTCTGTTGTTGGTTGTGTTGTTTTTTTGTTTTTGTTTTCGTTTTTTTTTAATTAAATTAGAATTTGAACTTCAGATTTGATTAGAATTACTTTTTCTTCCTGTAATTTAATACTAATCTTTAAAATAATCCTTAGGGGAAAAAAAATAGTATTTTTCTTCCTTGTCTGAATGAGGCATTTACAAAAGTACTGAATTTTAACTAACTGATAATCATGTTAATTTAAATAATCATTTGCCCACAGATTTATAAAACTTTTCAGTATTTGGAATAAATGTGTTAGGTTTGCCAAAGATACTGCAAATACTGAACAAATCAGAACTTCTGCTTTCATTCACATGAAAATATCTTTAAATCATATATATATATATTTTTTTTTACAAGACTGTAGGGTTTGTATACTGCTGTTCTTTAGCTATTGATGTAGTATGATCTAAGAATGTTGATGGTATAATTCACTTTTGAGAACGTGGAAAACATCTAAAATGGAAATTTCCTAGAAGACTGGGAGAAAAAGCAATAAAAGGATAACTGCCTTGAGATCCTAATTTGGAATAGTATTTTGTATTGTTCTTGCAATATAAAGTAATTATGGAATCAACTACTAGAAGGTTCTGAATTAGAGTCTGGATGGCTCAAAAAAATCACTGCCATGAAGGATGGGATAGGACATTTGCATGTGAAAGGATGGTGAATGGTATCTATAAAGAATTGTAAAATTACTACCATATTTATTATTATAATTTTGTATCATCACAGACTCATTTCAGTATGACCTGTAAGAATAGATTAAATTAATGCCATTTTCTTGTCTTGTTAAAATCTTTATCACAAGAGCAAGCTGTCACAATTTTAGTGTCTAAAATAGTCCGTGAATTACAGAGGGCAAGAGATGGACTATTTCCCCATTCTGCACATTGGTTAACTAACCTCTCCCAGTTCACTCTTCCTTCCCAACCACACAGGGTAAGAACCAGCATAAAATCTCCTTATATCCTGCCAGATAAATACACTGGTAGAAAAGAAGCCAGCCTTCACCATTTTAAATCTCCAGGCAAGTTAAATAAGAAGAAATCCAGAGCTGGATGAGCAAAAGAGGATGTGGGTAGAGAAGTTCTGAATGGAAACTAGACTCAGAAAGCACTGTACATAAAGTTAAAGCAAGAATATATGTACCAATTTTAATGCACATACATGTATACTACACAAATTTTTAAAATACAGTCTGAATAACTACTTTTATACTTCTGAGCACTTTGTCCACCCAAATGATCCAATGATAAGAGAAAACTATATCTCTATGACTTCACTGGCAGTTTTTTATAACAAAATATTTGGGACCCCAAAAAGACCAAGACTATTAGACGAAGATAAAGTGGCCTCTGGAAAATATCATCTTTTTATGTAATTGGACTACAAAAAATAGAGGTTGGTAAGGTTTGTCTGGCTTTTCCTTGTCCTTCCCAATTTCCTTTTTCTCAATTTCAGTTCAGGAAATAAGGACTAAAACATTCCCAAGTAATTTTCCAAGTGAAATTCTGAGAAATTTTCTTGAATATTTTCAAACAAATACACCTTTCCTTTGGATATGTGCTCAAACAAGGCTTCAGAACTTTTAAACTAGGCTGTCCATCCTCTCTCAAAGTCTGCTTTCTTTGTTTTAAGATACTACTCAGTAAACACAGATATTTCTGTAAGGTGTTGCAGCTCCTGATTCAGTGTTGTTAATTATCATCAGATCTTTTATAGTCTAATGTATGTGTCTCAGGTAGAAGGTATGTGAGATCTCATTGCGTTCTAAAAAAGTGAGAAAGGAAATTAAGACATTACTTTTGGACACCAAGTAGAACATAGCAAACACACCTTGTAGAATTATGAGTAAGTATTACATCCATCGCATCTATCTCTCAGATCATAAGCATGTGACAAATCTGTATAGTAGCTGTGCACTTCACTCTGAATAACACTCAATCTGTTTTGTACCTACTACTCACATTTAATGCACTGGCTCTTAGCTGTTTTGTAGGAGCTGTTAGCGTGACAATACCCAGCTGCAGTATGGATTGGCAATGCAAAGGAGTACCCACAACTTTTGCCAACTAAAAAGCCATTTCTAAGTCAGGAAGCTGACTTTTCTGAATCACACCTTATCCACAGTTTTACAGTTAGAGATGGACATTCTGGACACTTAAATACAAGCCTAACGAATATCACCTCCCCTCTTCCTTCCCGGGTTGAGCTCTGCCCTCTGCTGCTCTACCGTAACTCCTTTGTGCTCAGAAAGACATCTGCATGCTTCTGAGTTCCAGACAAGTAAAAGAATGCAGTAGGTCTTCCAGTTAAAACTATAATTTCAGCAACAATTATAAAGTCAGCACAAAGCTCGTAATTTATAATATGCTACGTGTAAAATACTAGAGAAAACTGGTGCTCCAGAAGTACTTCAGGGTGCCTGTGTCAAGGAATACCAGTACTAAGGAGCTCATGGAACTGGGAATACATAAGAGCAACACTGATTTAGAAGGTCTAGTACCTTGTTCATCCAACCATGTTGTCAGTACCTACAATCCAGAGGTCTGACCAACTGTTCCCTGACCTCCACCTGCTAAGCTACCTGGTTTAAAAAGAATACCTCAACCCAATACTAAGAGGGTAACTGAACAGCAAAGCAGGATGAACTGGGGGTAATGTGAAGGATCACTTTCTGAAAGACTGCTATTCCAGCTCAGCAATAAATAAAGCAGCTTGCAGTTTTGGATATAGAGTTGTAGTATTTACACACACAACTCACAAGGGTACATTTTAAAGGAAAGTTAATACAAACCCTAGTAGAGTTCCAAAATAAGTTTTTCCATCTCTTGGATGTACTGTGGATGCTGACAGTCCATTTGTATTGTTTTTGGAGCACTTTTTATCTGTTTGTCTGTCTAAGACTGCCAGAGGCGCACTACTGCATATCAGTTTCCGAAAGGATTAGAACAATATGATAAAATTTGATGTAGGTCATGTTGTTTTCAACTGATGGCTTTTCAGCATCATATATTTATATACTACTAATTCCAGTTTCTGTTGTAAGTAAAGGTTGATTACTTATTTAATGAAGAGGCTTCTCTGGAACAGAGTTTTGTCACAAGATAATGGTCTCATGCTGTTAACTAAATGGAAAGCATTTACTGCAAAATATATACACCCTAATACATAAGATTAAGTTATATGAAGGGAATATTCAGCAATGTGATGTGGGAAACCATAAGGAAATATGCAAAAAACAATATTTTCTCATCTATAATAACAAACAAGATTAAAAAAATACATCTCTATTGTGCCTTTATCCTCACAATACTTTTATGTCAGTAACAGAATATATCAGCACAAGCTGTTTGCATTAATGGAGAAAAGCACTGCCTAATAGTGATTGCTACAGGACTGCAGGATTCAGCCACTGAAGGCTGGATGAATGATATAAGAAGGCATTTTCTAAAAGATTCTACACCTTTTGGCTTAGGAAACCTCCAGTCCAAAGTACAGTTTTACTGTGCATTCAGCATGTGTCCAGTGTGATTCTGTCTCCTCTCTAAGTTCTTCTACTTCTATTACCAATATAAATTAATTTGCATATAGACACTTCCTAATACTCCTGAACGTGATGTTAATAGAGAGCTATAAACTCAAAGTGTTAATCAGGATGGGAGAGACAAAAGATTTTCCTATGGCGAAATTGTCGGTTACGTAATCAGAATACATTAAAATCTAGTAGACAGCATGTTTTTAATAAAAAAGAGCAAAATGAAGAGCTGAATTCATGGACAGCAGACAAAGCTCCCTTAAAAATAAGGCTATTAATGCTTCCTGCAAGGTCAGATCAAGGGAGAATTGACCAAACATGAGAGCAATTCCCAGCTAAATAAAAAGCCAGATATTCTTTTCTTCGTCTACAACAGAAAATGAACATAGACAAGAAGGGTTGATCACTGAAGCCAAAAATGTACTTTCTATTCTCTGAGCTTTCTAAAGTCTCTTCTTTTATCCATTTTCTATTTTTCATCATATTGCCATTCTCCCTTTTTTGTCAATGACCTTTCTTCAGTCCAACTCAGCTTCTGTCTAATGACCTGAAGAGGCCTTCTTCACAGGCTGGAAAGCTTTAGATTTAAGATCCCCCTCCTTCATTAGAGTGAAAAGTGAACAGCCTCTGTGTGCTGGGTGTTAATGAATGTGAAGAAAGATTTTTTTTGTATGTGTTTTACACATTATGTTCTTGACTCCTTGAGGTGCTACAATAAATTGCTGCGCTTCATTTACAAGGAGTGATAACAGAAGCAAAATGAGGATCTGGCGGCAAATTACTTCTCAGTTCACCCTGGGTCAGGCTGCTGGGGCTAATGAGAAGAGGTGCTCTAATTTTAAACTCCTCCTCAACCAAGCTATTCTTGCATTAATGTTCGCTGCTATAAATTGTAAAGTCAAATGAAGGAGCACTGCTGAAAATTAACCAGTATTTTTATCCTTTGAGTACCCAATAGAACATATTTTGGCTTCTAAGCCTGGTGGTTATCAAAGGCAGAGCAACTGCACCAGGCTCTCTGTGGCAAGATGCTTTCTGCATTCACACACGCACGCGCACACACACACACACAGAGACATACATATATACATATACATATATATATATATATATATATATATATATATATACACACACACACTCTCTCTCTTTCTCTCATACACACGGCTATTTCTGCCTTTTCTTTAAGGGATGAGGAAACGTTGTGGGTTTCCAACAAGATTATAATTTAACCAAAAGAAGAAGGTATTTAAAGAGACACAAAAAAAGCTGGCTTTAACAGGACACTATGCACAGACATTAAAAGTCATGCAGAATTACTCTGTCCATTTAATGCTGCTGCATGTTTAATGAATTGTAATTGTGTATGGAAAGACCCAGTAAATCACTGACCCATTTAGGTCTATAAGCACTCTGTTGCTATAAGCCCAAAGCAGGATTTGAGTAGTTAATGAGAAACTAATGCAACACCTGCTTCTCTCATGAAATACCTTCCTAAGCCTTTATTTTGCCATTTAAACAAAACCAAATACAATGCAAACACACACACACACACACACACACACACACACACACACACACACAAAAAAAAAAAAAAGGAGAAGAAAAATAGAAACAAAAAATCCCAAACAAAATCATAGCTGAAACCAAAACTCATCCTGAAGATGCACAATGGAGTATTTATGCTTCTGTGGAGGACACAGCTTCAGATTTGTGTCGCTGGATTTTTAATTGATAACTTTGCACGAACTGAAATAACATTAGTCTATTTAAAACATAGATCAATGACATGGCATTCATTTGTTGTGCGATGAGTCTGTCCTGGTACATTCTTCCATGAAATTGCTACATAACATACAAATTAACCACACTACCCTACTCTAATCATTGTAATCAGTTATGTTTTCATGTGTACATTACTAATATATAAGGTTGTTGTAGTTCTTGTGTGTGGTTTAATTGCTTGTTTTTGCATATCTTGTGTGATTGATGATGTTCTAGAAATCTTTTCCCCGAAAGGAGACTTTCTAAATTACTTTGTTTAGATGCTAATGATTGTATTTCATTAGTGGCCCTCTCATCCAGAATCATCTTTAAATGAATGAATATGCCATAATTAAAAATCTGAATTATGAATTACTTTGAAAGGAGACAACATTGTCCCGATTTCCCACTGCGACTCAGTGTTATTTCAATTATGTAAATATGTTTAATCATTCCCCTTTTGTTTTTCTAATTATTTAATATTAATGTTGCTTTACCCCTTTATTGCTACAAGAAGGGATATGGCATCTTAAATGAGAGTACTTAGACAAGTGATACACAGATGACTAGATTCAAGCAGACATTTACCAGAATGCATAACCCATTTCAAAAACAAACATGCTATTAACATTCATACTAATATAGCAACACTAGCAGTAATTGCACTTCATGCATGTTTTGTCTTTACAAACCTAATGTATTCACAATGTACAATCTCCAATCAATTTTCTTATCATCAAACTTCAAATCCATTTGTACAACTTTAAATTCACTCGCAATGCTGATTTTAAGGAAGGAAATTTTTCTGCCCATAGACTACACTTTTTCCGTAGCTTAAAAAACAAATCTAAATTATAAAGCATCTGGACATGGGATCTCATTTTCTCACCGTTACAGCTGGTCCCATTTCAGAGGAAGCAAATTCTTTCCCATGAGCCTGAGCATTAGGAAAGAATTAACACTCCTGAAAACTCATGCAGAGTACTGTATTATTACTGAAATTCACGAAAACAAAGGACTACACAATTAATACCTGCAGAACTAGGAACATCATAAATCCACACTAAAAGTTACATATGGTGTACAAATGACAATGGGAATTAAATACAAAATATTTCTATGTTTCTCAACATAATTAATTACGATCTGCTAAGCAGCAGCTTGTCAGTCGCATAGGAATATTCTGAAATAGAATTTGTAAATGTACATTACTTTTACACTCCTGAACAACAATGATATCAATTTAAGACATTATTTCAAATACCTTCCTTTGCAACTCATCTGGAACCCAAGCACAGGAGATCAGAAGAAATGTTGAGGTTTATTCCCATACTTTTCAAGACCCTGCAGCCCACTGAAAAAGTCAGAAACTGTTAGGGGAAGTGAATGGATCTGTTTCAATTCTCATCAGCAACAGCCATAACATTATAAAATGCATTTAATATGTAAAAAATCTTATTTTTAATCACAAGTTTTATACTTTACCTTCTACTGGGGTCAGAAAGCATAATGAAATATGCACAAGTGTTACCAGCAAAAACATCCTGCCACTTCCAATTTGAGTTTATTACTCTCTGCTTTGCAGTCTTTGCAGAGTGAATACTTCCAATTAACACTGCTGCTCTTTCAGCCTCTGAATTGCACTCAGATGATTAAATACAAATGAAGAAAAAATTGCTAGCACTGCATGTTAGTTTTGATTTGTTTAAAAAAAAAAAAAAAAAACATCATGGGCAAAATAGAAGGTGGTCATTTCCCATGAACTTGTCTGTGTGTGTGTAAGCACAGTGGGCTTTATTCAGTGAGTTGCTCTGCTGAATGGAGGTCCTGACTGCAAGCAGATGGGTATGTTCTGTCAAACGCATTCATGCTTCTGGCCAGCTCAGCAAAATCTATCAGCTCATGTGTTTCTGAATAGAATTATTTTTTGTCAGTAACTTTGTTCACAGTGTTCTTTATTGTTTGTTTTTAAATCACCTTTCACCTCCCTGCAAAAAAAAAAAAAAAAAGAAAGAAAGGAAGCAGCTGCTAAATTATTATTATTTTTTTAATCAGTTTCAGTAAACTTATTCATATAGATACCATATTTTTTTGAGAGAAGATACGTTCCAAAACAACTTTTTAAAAAGTCGAAGGACGAGAAAAGAGGAAAAAACAGCTATTTGAACTTCTGGGAGCTGGTATGTGAAAAATGAGTAAGGCAAAGAGCAAAGCAGATTAGCTTGGCAGCGTCCATTTTATATGTTAAATTTTTCACAAGGCAGTTTAATTAGAAAAATTAGGAATGGTAATTGCTACATATAAATGTAAAGTGTCTCTCTTGGCCCAGCATAGGGGGGGAAAAATCCCGACCAAATCCCCAACTATAATGCCACTCTCTGCTCTCAGGATTCTTAAGTATGCAAATAGTTTTTCCACTTAAGATCTCACAGACAGATCTGGTCAAAGCAAATTACCCAAACATTTTGCACTCATCAGAGAGAAAAAGAGATGATAAGTCAGATAAAGCCAATGAATGCAGACATTTTGAACAAAAGCCTGCCATTTTACAGAGGAGATTACCTTCTACTATAATTCTCCAGTAATATACGTAGAGTATGAATATTTTCATACTCTAAACAACGCGAGGTGAAAAGCCAAATCATATCTAGCTTCTCTAAAGGAAATGACATGATTCTCGCTGATAAGAAAAGAGTAATTTTGTTCCATAGAATTTATGCTGTCTGCCATTATTTCAGTGGGTTTTTTTCCATTTTTTCTCTCTAGATGTTAACATTTATAACAAAGTTATTATTTAACATTCAGTATTATTTGAATAGCCTATAGTCAGAATTAATCATCTTAAAAAAAAAAAGTCTTGCCAAACTATCAGTTGTAATTCAATTTTCTCATATTTATTTCATAATTAAGATAGGCATAACGCATGGAAATATTACCATAAGAAATACTAAATAAGATGGATTCTCAAATAAAATACAAATATACATGAAATCTTACTCTTGGGATAACTGCTTGTAATCTCATCACACAGATATCCCCAAAGCCACCACCTGTGATTCTATTGCAGCCTTTTCAGTAGGTTTTTCATAGAAACCAGACCCAAATGCAAAAATTGAGTCACAGTGGGAAACTGGGACAATGCTGTCTCCTTTCAAAGTAATTCATAATTAGCCTTCATGGTGTCCAACTCCAATATCACAGATGGGTGGTCAGAGCACCAAAACCGTTGGAGTCAGGAAGTGGAAGCACACCCAGCTTCCATCTCAGCTGTTTGGACTGTCCTCACTGAAAAGTGGTGGCTCAGAAAGAGAGAGGCAAGGCTTCTCCTGCTGAAGCTAAAAGAGACCTTCGGAGGTCACCCATCCCATCTCCAAGCAGTACCAAAACAAATTCAGTTTGTCCGGCCAAACCTCTCCTGCCACTCCTATGTCTCCACACACTTACCTGAAGAATAACCCAAATCTATCCTAGGTGTCCATCTTCACCTAGGAATTGATGTTAATGGGCATTCCAAAACCTTTACCTCCATTTCCTGCATATTGACATCATTTCTGAAGTGGCTGGGTCTATTATTAGTTTCATGAGTGTCACTCTAACTGACTTTTCAGCTATCTGGGAGAGTCCCAAAAACGTTTCCAGCATGTCTTAGGAAAGGATGAGTATTTGTATTATCAATAACAATACAAATAGTAATAACATCATAAATAACACAGGCTGTTACAAAAGTAAGGAAGACAGAATGGTAAGTTAATGAAGTAAGGAGATTAACACATTACAGAGAAGCTGGAAAAGCAGGTAGATCACTGGCAATTAATGTTCTAGTTACGCCTCAGCCTCTTGGGTTTATGCACCCCTTGAAAAAAAGGCATTCTTGCAATGCAATGGATAAAGCTACTCTGGCTCTCACTTATAAATGGATTTTTCTCAAATCAAAATTGCTAAGTTAAACATGAAGAATAAATGAGGTGTAAGTAATGCTCAGTTCATCTTAGAACAAGTAAATCACTCAGACCACAAGGAGCGACTGACAGTGTCATTAGTAAAAAGTATCACTGCAAGCAAAACCCACTTTAGCACAAGCAGCATAAAAATTTAACATCAGTACAAAGGTTCTTTTTACCGCAAACTGAAATAG
Organism: Lagopus leucura; assembly: GCF_019238085.1. NCBI lineage: Eukaryota > Metazoa > Chordata > Aves > Galliformes > Phasianidae > Lagopus > Lagopus leucura. The sequence goes on along the minus strand of NW_024962250.1, from coordinate 19,527,480 downwards.
GAACCTAACATTAAAAGCATACAAGAGATTCTAATAGAAACAGTTTTTAATTGCTTATAGCTTTTTCCATCAGCTGTTAAGAACATTAAATTCATCAAAACAACAAAACCTTTAACCTGAACAACACAAAGAATCTAATGTAGCTCCACCTACCTTCTCAGAGCAAGTGCTTACATCATGGGGATGGTTTTGAGATGTTCTTGTAATATTTGGAAACATAGCATTTAAAGAATCAGCACCAGAAACAGACCTCAGCATTATTTTAAAGAGTGGAGCTTGGGAAAATACCCATTAACTAAAGCCATTGGTAAACAAAAGATCTGGGCACACAATGCCCACCTAGGCACTGGGAAGTAGAGAAAACATGGCCTTGCACCAAGGAGCTCCTGCCAGCCTTGCACCAAGTGCAGGGCAGATTGCTGAAACGTCTGGGCACAGCTCTGCTATTGAGTTTAGAGTGGTGAATGTCAAAACTAATAACCGTCATACACCTAAAATTGCTAGACTCACCAGTTCAGAGCCTAAGAAACACCTGCGAAGGTTGCCTGACAGTTGCAGAGGCAAAAGAATAGCAGGTAGAACCAAGTTTTGGTTTTTGAATCGAACTAAACTGTTAAACAAGGGGAAAATAGTTTTTAAAAACAAACCTTTTCTACCTTATTTTTAAAACAACTTCCAGGTTAAGCATTGTTTTAAAAAAAAAAAAAAAAAAAAAAAAAGGAATTCCAACTACATTTCCAACTTTTTTATCCTTGTCATCACATTTGACTGATTGTTTTTTTAAACGAAGTTTTGATTCCTGTCTCTAAATTCAATTTTAAGTAAATTTAATGCAGGCTGAGAAAAACTTTTCCTGTCTGCAATCCTCACAAAAAATAAAAATATCGGATGTGTTTGACTCAGATTTGAGCAGACAGGATGCTGTGGGAATGTGGATTGCTTAAAATTCTGTATATGTAGAATAAACAGGTCCCAATACACGTTTCGTATTTTTGAGAAAGAGCAACTAATTAATGAAATATTTTCAAGGATGAAGCATATGGGAAAATAGTTTTATTTTAATCTTTTGGACTATTTGATGCCTTTTAATGAATTTCTTGAAATTTGTCCTCTTCAAAACACAAAAGCCATTTCAAAATGAGAAGCCAAATTCATTCTCAGAAAATATTGAAGTTTTTCAGCTTCTCAACCCCTCCCGCCCCCCCCCCCTTTTTTTTTTTTTTCAAATAAAAAATCTTAACCAAATTTGATGTGATTCATCTATGCTTCTATACTATGCCTTCAGCAGAAAATGCATTGTTGATCAATTTTAATTCAAACACTGGAGGGACATCTTGCACATCTGCCTCTTTTCTCGCAGGAATTGGGGGAAAGCAGGAAGAATGTGTGAACTGAAAGTTGTGCAGCTCACAAGGAGAAAATCAACAGGGAGATGAAGTTCTCTAGCAAGTTTTTGCAGTAGTGGATACCCAAACATTGACCCTTGAAGACAATTCACTATCATGGAGTTTAAGTTTATATTTTTTTCAGTCAAGATAAAATAGCACATTGCAGCTAGGGTCACACCAACTCCACTTAAATCATGGTTCAATTAAAAACATCCACAGAAAAGCAACTTCTAATGAAAATATTCCTGTGTAGAAATATTGTTCACCACTAGTGGATCATTCCAGAGGAAGACTCACACCTATTTACATCTCTGTATTTTGTTGTTTTTCCTTCTGTTCATAAATGACGATGCTTGGGGTTTGCTGTATTCTTTCTATTAGGCAGAGAAGCTTATGATTTGAGTCAGGCATTTCTTCGCTACAACTCTTTTTACATGCAAAGAATGTATATATCCCTCTGCTTCTCCGAACACAATAGGAACAGACACGAAGCAGTTCACCTGGGCACATTTCCAAGCTTGCCTTTTCAAACTGCAATCTGCTCAAAAGAATCTCGGTCTTGGCTTCCTCTCAGGGCTGTGTTGGCAGCGCAGCTCTGTTCAGAGTGCTCCTGCCTCTCCTGCTGCAGATCTGCTTCTCTGCTTCCAGCATGCACAGCACTATTCCACCCAGTACCTTTTCTCTGAATCACCAAACAACAGCAGTCGCCCATACCCTCCTGCCAAAATACCACCTTGTTCTTCCAAATAGTTGTTTTTGTTGGCGCCCCCCCCCCCCCCCCCGCCTCCAATAATAACTCTAATTGTTTAAAGTTTGTACAGAGGCGTCTCTTACTTTATTGTATACTTTCATAAAAGAGCTTGGCTACACTTTGCTATCGGTTGAAATTAAGAGAGTCAGCATGACAAACAGCTTCAGCTTAGTGATGATCACCAGTGATAAGCTTGCTAGAAGCCATCCCCTTCCACACCACAGACCCATTCACTGCCCAAGTAGAATATGGAACAGAGATAACTTGTAGAAAAAACTTTCAATTTATCCCCACTGAATTAACAGTACACACTTGTTCCTTAGATTAAATATCTTCCTTCTACATGCTATTGTGCTTTCAATTAAATAATTATATTTTACCTAGTTATGCCCACATCAAAGTGAGTAAGTCTAAAAAAAGATACTTTTGAAATCAGATCAGGAAGTTTCACCACTGCTTCTAAGCAATAATAGCACAAAAAAGCCAGACAGGCAAGCAAAGACAAAAACAGGTCTTGAGGAAATCTTGAGGAAGAGAAAAGGTCAATTCACAGCAACAACTGGTGATGTTCTACTGCTGCTCAGTTTCAGGCAGTAGGATTTTGGTGAAAATGCAATCAGTGCAGTGGGATGGAGAAGCTAATAACCAGACCAGTGAGATGCTGGAGAAAAAAACAAAAACCTTGTTTAATAAACAAAAAAAAAACCAAACTGGTTTATCTTTCCCCTCATATCTATTCCCACAATTTCAGTTTTCACATGAACTCCCTCTCATCTTAATAGAACCTTTTAAATCTTTTGACAAAGCAGGACAATCAAACAGTATGAAGTGCTTTATTCACTTGGGGAGTATATTCTCATAGAATGGCCTGGGTTGAAAAGGACCTTGAAGATCATCTAGTTTCAACGCCCCTGCTATGAGACAGGTCCAAGAGCTGCATGTCCTTCCTATAATTAGGGGGGCCCCAGGCCTGGACACAATACTCCAGATGGGGTCTCACAAAAGCCAAGTAGAGGGGGACAATCACCTCCCCTCTCCTTGCTGGCCACCCCTTTTTTAATGCAGCCCAGGATATAGTTGGCCCTCCAGGCTGCAAGCACATACTGCTGGCTCACGTCCAGGTTCTTGTTTTCAAGAACGTGCACAACATCCCTGCAAGAAGCTGAATGCTAACTATGCAGAGGAAATCTTCTTTTGAACAAATTGTCCAGCCCCCTGCTGGCAAGCAGCAAACAAAGGATGTGCAATTTTTAGTGACAAAAATGTTCTCATATTCTTTCAGAAACTTTTCACTGGATTGTAGCAGCAGTACAGAGTTTTTTCTTAACAACTTATCACCTAAAAAGTAAAGAAAGCAGGAAGAACTTTCTTTCACCCTCCCATAACACCTATCCAGTTTTTAAAAATGCAACTAAAAGATAGGGTTTTTGATTATCCTGGGAAAAAATTTAGCCTAAAAACAAAAATTATGCATGGAATATGTAGAGACAGATAAGTGGGTCCAATGGGGGAGGCAAAACCCCACAATCATTTGGAATAACTGGGACCAGCAAACCAAATTTGAAATTAAATGATGAATAATGAAATTAAAATTGCAAATACCAAGTATAAACTATTACAGCTCAAACAGCAAATGCAATCTCATGTCATTCATCATTTCTACATTTCGATCTAAACTTTGCAGATAAAAATCTATGTTCATTTCAAATGAAAGTCACAGCTAAGGCACAGGACGCTTTCTCAAAGACAGTATTTTCTGTTGTGCAGTAGTGCTAAGAACAACACCATCAACAGAAGAGAGCAGCTTGAAGATCACAGCAAATTCATTACAACCACTGTTCTTAGTAGCATTGCTTGCTGTGGCCCATCATATAAAATGGCCTTGCCTAGTTTCCTGTACAGCACTGAGAACTCCTACAGTAATTTGGCTGCAGGGAGAAAGGCCAACAGCACTGCAGCTCCCTGAGGACACCTTCCTGACATGCTGCTCCCATGGCTGGTCACCAAGGCAGTTTCCACTTTCAAACTCAAACTACAGCAATAACTATTGCTTTTTCTCTTATGGAGATTGGTAACGCTGTCATTATAAAAATACATGGGAAAACTCCCATGGATACTTGGATAAAACTTTCACACGAAATGTTTGCAAAGTTACGTAAATGCTGATGGTGATTAAATGCCTAATTATTATTTGTAGTGCATCCATATCTGAACAGTAATTAAGAATATTGATCTTCTGAGTTCAGTGCTGTACAAATACATCAGAGGAGAGACACTATTTTCCCCTTGAGTCTGCCATCAAATAGCAAATGGTAAAAGGAAAGAAACTGAAACTTAGTCAAGGGTGTTTAGTAAGTCACTGTCAGAACTGGGGGAAATTCTCGTTTGGAAAGGTTGTCACTGTGACTCATGGTGCCACGCTATACTGGGGATAAGGTGTCCTAGCCTAAGATACGTGGTTTCCCTACCAGCCAAGATGTCCATTGCTTCCAGCCCTCCTAGCTACTGCCCCTACGGACAACAGACAAAGAAGAACAGCTCAGACAGAGAAGCAGGCAAACAGACCATAGTTCCCAGTTTGGAACTGCTACATAAGTAACTTCGGCAGTTACTCAAAGCTTTTATTCCAACAAAAGCTACATTTCCTTAAAGTCACTTTGTAATTTTCAACTCCAATCTCAGCAACATCAGTCAGAGATAAACCAAAAAATTACCACCTCAAATGTCAGTTTGGGTTTTAGCACATTCAGGTTTTGCCAAGAAACTCAGTGCTCTTAACGTATATGTTAAGAAAAGGGAGTGAAAAATATATATATTACTGACTTTCTGATCTGACACTGAAGAATTTTTTCACACATAGATTTTCAACCAGCCTTACAAGAAATATTTATTTCCATTCTCTGTGCCACTCACAGTGGTTTATATTTGCACCTGATTGCAGAGTTCAAGGATCAGCCTCTGTAACGATGTTTCAAGACTCTTCAGATATAAAAACGAACCCCCCAGCAAAGAACAACTCTTCATCCCACTCCTCTCCAGTACATCCATCAGTCTCCTGGAATCTGTGATGTTCACCACAGAAATCTTTTTACAAAAAAGTCATGTGATAACTTGCAATCAAATTCAGCTCTGGCTTTACTGCACAGATGCAACCCATGCTGTACGCAGAACCAGATCAATGGGCAAGAAAAAGGAAATTTTCCATCACCCTCCTTATCCATCCACATCTCTCACAAAGTAAAAACCAAGGAGCTAATTCCATCCTCAGAATGATTTAGAAAGATTTCCCTGAATTAATTTTGTGCAGCAAGGCTCAGAAGGCTTCACTCCAACAGCAGTCACAAAGCAGTACTGGGCTGAGCTTCCTGCCCCACAAGCAGCATGCCCTATACAGGAGGGGGTGAAGAATGCCACAACTCAGGCCCAGTGACTACAGGAGGGACAACAAACATTACAGAACCCCACAGAAAGACTCACAGGTGCAGCTGGGATGTCACAGATCTAGCTCCTGCCCCTTCCTGTAGTGAGATGTTTGGAAAATGGTACCATGAGAATAAGTAGCAGGGAAAATGAGTATCTGCAGGTATTGCTGCCACTGTTGCTTTCTGTGTAATGATATCCTCGCACCCTGTCACAATGCTACTGAGTATTTGAGCACTGGGCCTGTTTCCTCCTTGCTGTGTCTAGCAGTGACAAATTCACCTGCTTATTCATGACCCCTACTAACAGTGGAAACTTCCTGCAAGATCCCAGAAAGTGTGATAGGACAGTGCTAGAAAAACATGCTAGCCACCAGCACTTGCATAAGTGCTCCATGAAGCAGCAATGCTACAAATCCCAGCACAAAACACATCTGCCCAAAGAAGTCCAAACACAATGCCACCTGCCTGCATAGCCAGGAGGGCTTCAAACTGAAGACAGCTGTGATCCAAAATGCAGAAGTATTGGTGGTCTTGTATACTTTATACCTACTGATGACACCAAAAACAGGTAAAATTCCCACTAAATCTCTGGTGGGGTATTTGAATCTTGAGATAAAAGCACTGGCTTTTGTGGTCAACACAAAAAAAAAAAAAAAAAAAAAAAAAAAAAAAAAACACAAAACTAGGCAGGAGCTGCAGTCAGTAGGCAGGATGTGGTTCCCTCCCAGACACGTTTCATCAGACAGCTACATTACTCTGCAATGACAAACATATTAGCAGCTTTGCCCGTAAGGGGATGGGTAGCAATTCAGCAGCACCAACTGAATTAACGGATCCAGAGTTCAGTGCACCCATACTGCTTGGATGACATCAAATGTGAAAAGAGAGATGCTCATGCACTCTTTGTGAAGGTATGTATCAACCCATTTAGTTTTGTTCCTACCACTCACCCCCTAATTGGCCACCAACCACATGGAGATGTTGAACATGCAACAGATACAATTGGTTCAACATACCCCCAGTATAAATCACATGAATTCCAAGAGAATATATCAGTTAGCCCACTTCCTAAATCTCAGTGCTCTACTCTAACCAAACTTAAATTCACCAAAAAAATTCCATGAAAGCCAAATACCAAAGACAAGCATTTTAAGTATGGTGTTAGCCAACCTCCCTTATTACAGTCAAAGACTTTTGCAAGTATTATTTCATTTACATTGTGTCTGAAGCTCTCATTCTTCGTGTGGTTTGATCCTTTTAGCCAGGCCTCTTCAGCAGCAGAAAGCTTTCATATGCTTTCCTGTTCAGGTTTCCATCTGCCACTTCTAATCCTTGTTTTTATTCATGCCAGTTAGTCAACTGATCACTTTGATCCTTCATAGCGAGCCTTGAACTCTGTTTTTATTCAGATTAACATCCAGGGTCAAGAAGTAGTGTTAACTTTTTCCTGTGGTTTTACAACCTTTAGCTCATTTAACCTTTTTTTTTTTCCCCCTCCTTCTCAAGTTTTCAATTGCATTTTCCATTATTTAAATCCATATTTCTGAGCTACAGAGAATTTACAACACCAGCAATCATTGATAAAATATTGCTGAGGCAATAGAGGCAGCAGAGCACTCTGGAAACCCTCCCATTGAAGATGCACAGACTGACAATCATTTCTTTCCAGGTGCAATGCTAAGCAGTGTGGGTGATGCACCCTGAGTGCCTCTACTGTCACATAGCAAGTTTTTGAAACAGCCAAGATGGTCTGCCTGCATTGTCATTCCAGGGGGATCCAGAAGAATTTTTGAGTTTCTTACAACAAGGAGGAAAAAGGATATGTTAATTGAACCCAGCAAAAACAAGGAGTTGGGGGGGGAGGGGAAGGGCTGTTGATGAGGTATGGGCTTTTAAAGTGCCCCAATACCAGTTTTAACTGTTGCTTCCCTGTGTAAGACACTGCCAGACAAGATGTTAAATCCTGTCAAGATTCATCGCAGTTCTTCAAAAGCTTTATCGAGAAGGAAAATAAGGCTAGGATTAGTATCAACATTCCCTTGACATTCACCACATAGCAGTGAAATATGTATCTTCATGCAAGGGATCAAGGGGACAATGTGGAATTTTAGAATGCAAGAACATACTTAGACCTCTTTTGAAAGAATTCCATACAATCATTGATGGCATTGTACTTCAAGCTCATTAAGACTGAGAATTGGACTGATATTGTCAGCACAACAGTTCTTGGCATTACATTAAAACAAACAAACAAAACAAAAAAACCCAGGATTAAAGACCAGAGGCCATACATAACCAAGTACACACATTCCAAAACAAAACAAATGCACTAAATGCTTCTCTGGCACATAACTTTCTTCAGGCAGGACAGTCTGTGCCTGTATGTCAAAACCAAATGTTTACAAATCAGTTTAGAGGCTCTCATGGATGCCTAACAGTGAATTCCGCTAGGGCGTAAAAGACAGACCAAATCTTTGATTAAAAAAACAAAAACAAAAAAACTTCATATGTAAGACAACATCTTTGCAATAAGTACAAGTTTCAAAGTTCAAAAAAAGGATGAGCTCAGCAGTCATTGGACTAAGCCTTACACACAAAGAAAAAGCTGGAATTGTGTGCTTTTTTTCTGCCCCAGATACAGACATAGAAACAGGGAATTACATACATGCACAGTGAACAAATAGACAGTTAGCAGAGAGGTACGGTTAGGCTGGTATTTTACAGGTTGTATAACTTGCAAAATCATCATGGTGGAAAGAAATAATCAAAAATAAATGAAAAGCTCACCTGTGTCCTAGGCTCACAGTAAAACAACTCCAATGGGAGTGACCTCCATCACAGTGGCAGTCAGCCCTTAAAAGGGGTATAGGAGAGGTGGAGCTCCACCCCTTCCAGTCACACAGGTGAACTGCATTCACCTGTTCTCCCATGGCTGACACAGAGCTTTCCTCAAGTGATCAATCAGTGGTTCAGGCCATGTTTCAACTGATCCCATAAACATACGCATTCTCAGAAAACACAGCTAATTAAAAGTCTGACTTTTCATAAGCTAAGAAAACACGTATCATCAGATCCACGCTGATAAGCGCTCAAAAAACTCTTGAAAACACAAAACTAAGTTAAAACAATTCATATCACATAACTTGGAATCTGCGCAAAAAACACATACAGTGTGATTAAAATATATTGCCAGATTTTAAGGATAGATGCTCCCTTAAACAACACTGACAAAGAACTTAAAAGTCACTGTAGAAGTCCATCAGCATGCTCCTATTTTGTAGAACAATGAATGACCTCTCAGAGCTCCAGAATAACTTGCACTCTAGATCCAAGAGGGACGAGAACATCAGTACTGACACAGCAACCACTTTGCTCCGATACTGACAAACAATACTAGCATAAAGCAAATACAGAGCATACAAAACACACTGAAAATACAACCAAGAATAAAACACAACTCATTTAAAAAATTTTACACCATCGTTTTCTAAGTGAGTCAAGTTTAAAACAGGAAAAAAAAAACAACTACTAAAGCTTAGGCATGGCCATTAGGCAACAACTACTCCACTATTTTTACTGAGTTGTCTTGCGCTTCCCTTACTCTTACAAATAAATATCATGCATTTCATAACACAGTCAATGAAAAAGACATGCGTTGTTACAGGTTCCTAAACTAATACCATGGCTGTCTTCCTGTTTTCCAAAACGTAGAACTCTAAAGATTTGAATGCAAGACTTACACTACTAGAAGTGAGCCCACACAAGTAAATCAGAAATTACTATATTTCACAAAACAAAGCTCATGAAGGCAAGGATATCTCACATAACAGACAAACCCCACGACAGACAATTTCAAATATAAACAACAGTCAAATGAGAGAATGAGGCCTGCCACAATTGCCAACAACAAATACCATATCTAAGATAAAAAAAACTCAAACAAAGGAAATAAAGGGCAAGCCCTCCATCAAACAAGGAACAAAAAAAAAAAAAAAAAAAAGCCTAGACAAATAACAATAAGAGAACGAAGTGATTAAGAAAACGTAAAGCGATTTGTACATCAAGAGCAAAACTTGATAATAACAATAAAGAAAAAGTAAAAACCAACACACCAGAGATAAGAAATTAACGTTTATTACATATTAAACATAACAAAAACTGCACATAAAAACAAAACAACCAAAAAACCCAGACAATGGAAGTGAATTCTATGAGAGCAAAAAAAGTACTTATACTTCCTCCCCACAGTTGCCGCAGACCTCCACATCCTCAACATACCAAGGGGCTTCTCAGGGGGCCAAGGGCCAATTGGCGCAACACGCAC
>NW_024962250.1:19320720-19517585 GCF_019238085.1 Lagopus leucura | reverse complement strand
CTTCCTTCAGCAGCCGATCCTTCAGATGAAGGAAGAGAGCCTTAGACCCAAGGAGCGCTAACTCCCCCACTAAACGGGATAGTGAATTCAAATTATGTCCCATAGTCTAACCCTCTGCCAAAGCAGGCTCTATAGACCAATTTGTGCAGCTTGGGTTCCAGACACATCTTGAAAATGTACAGTAAGGAGAAGCCACTAGCTTTTTGGATAGCCCATTCTAGTGCTTAATTACCTTTAGATTATGTTATTACACATGTTTGTGCAGAACTTCCTATGCTTCAGTTTGTGTCTGTTACTCTTGTCCTACTGCCACACAGCACTGAAAATAGTCTGACCTCATTCCCCTACCTCCCACACCTCTCCTATTTGTGGACATTGATCAAATGCCCTCGAGTATTTTTTTCTCAAGTCTGAACAGGTCCAGGTTGCTCAGCCTTTCCTCATAAGCGATGCTTTTATCCTCTTTGTGTCCCCCTACTTCATGGTTTCCAGAACATCTGGGTTTTTTTTGTGGGTTTTTTTTTTTTTTTTTTGTATCAAGGAGCCCAGAACTAGTTATAAGATTCCAAAGCAATTTATAGGGGGAAGATCACCTCCCTTGACCTGCTGACTCTTTTTAAACGCACCCTAGAATGCCAGTGGTCTCCTTGGCCACCCAGGTACACTGCTATCTCATTGCCAACCTGCCACCCACCTGGACCCCCAGGTCCCTTTCTGCAGTGCTGCTTTCCAGCAGGTCACCTCTTAATTTGCCCTGGTTAGTGTATTTTATTCCTTGCCAGATTCTAGGCTGTACACTATCTTGTTAAACCTCATCTGCTTTTTGTCTGCCCAACTCTCCAGCCTGTCCAGGTCTCACTGGATGGCAATACAGTTTTCTGGTGTTGTCAGGCATTCCTCACAGCTTTGTACCATCACCAAATTTGCTCAGGGTGGACACTACACCCTCACAGAGGTCACTAATGAAGATGCTGAACAAAATCAGACCCAGCACCAGCCCCTGAGGAACACCACTAAATACAGGTCTCTAACTGGATTGTGCCACCTATCACAACACTCTGAACTCAATCAGGCAGTTCTCAACCCTCCTCACCATCCAGTCATCTATTCCACACTTCCTCAGCTTTATTAAAAGGATGCTATAGGGGGTCCTGGGGAAGTTGGGTAGGCATGCAAGGGGTGCTCCCATGACAACAAGAAGAGACTCTCTTCCAACCCTCCTCCATCTGTCAGGTCTGCCTGATTTTGACAGGGAATCCACCTCTTTCTGGGGGGCCATATCCCAGGCACCCTTCCTTCTGGCATTTCAGAGAGTCACTCCACCAGATGATCTCCCATTCACACTCCCTGATGGCCCTTAGTCTTTCTGCCTCCTCCTTGAGTTCCACCACCAGGCTGGGCAGCTCTTTCACCTGCTCACACCTCACTCAGACACTCTCCCCTGAGAGTTGCAGGGTCAGGTACTCCCTACAGCCAGAAATCTGAACAGGTCACGTGGGTGGCTTGCCTCTGCTCTGGCATCTGGTCCCAGCATGGCAGCTTACTGCCTTTCCCTTCCCTCAGCACAGGAGTGAGGCTTGCATCCTCTCTTCTGACGCATCCCCCTCCTCCTCACCCGGCCCACCAATGATATTTGTCTCCCTCCTCTCACACAGCCCTTAGCGCGGGAACGACTCCTGCCTCCATCCGTCAGACTGCTTTCAGCTCGGGAGCAGTATTGTCTCTCTCCCTCCACGCGCCCCTGAGCGCGGGAACGACATTTGCGTCCGCTCTAGTCAGGCAGCGATCAGCCCGCGAACGGCATCTTCCCCCCACGCGCCGCTCAGCCCGAGAACAGCTTTTCTCTTTCCAGTCAGGCGCTCCTCAGCTCGCCAGCGACACCTGCCTGCGCCGCCCCCTCACGCGCTCCTGAGCCCAAGAGCGGCATTTGTCCCCGGTCCAGTCAGGCGCCTCACCCAGGAACGGCACCCGCCTCCTCACACACGCGTCAGTGCGCAAACGACATTGCCTCCGTTGCAGTCAGATCCGCCCAAGAACGGCACCCGCTTTCGCCCCACCGCTGGCCGCTCAACCCGGAGCGGCGCTTCTCGTCGCTCCAGTCAGGCGCCCCTCAGCGTGGGAACGGCACCCGCCTCCGCCGCCCCTCAGCCCCTCAACGCACGAGTAGCGCACGCCTACACCCCAAAACGCTCCGCTCAGCCCCGCAGCGGCATTTCTCGTTGTTCCAGTCAGGTGTTCTTCGGCCTAACAGAAACATTTCTCCTCCATTCCCCCACGCGCCCCTCAGTCCGCAAGACCTCCGCCTCCTCACGCGACTCTCAGCCCCGGAGCGGCATTTCTCTTCGCTCCAGTCAGGCACCCCTCAGCCCACCTGAGACGTTTTCCTCCATCCCCTCACGCACTCCTCAGCCCGGGGATAGCACCCTTCCCCGCCGCCCTCCATCCACCAACCGCCCTCAGCGAGGGCACTTCGCTTTTCCCAACTTAGCGCCATCCTGCCCCACCACCCCTCATCCCTTCACGCCCAGCAAGGATGGCTCTCGTCCCCTTACCTCAACCCAGCAGGCTTCTCTCTGGCATCCTACTCCAAACTCTCCGCTTCCACCGCGCCCTGAGGCGAACACCTGTCGCACCTCTGCCAGTCCCTGCGCCTTTTATAGGCGTCGTCCGCCCCCGCAACCCACTAGCCAATAGGAGCTAAGAACGGCGCTCTCGCTTCCCGCCTTTTTTACATTCTCTGCACCGTTCGCGCCTTTTTCACGTGATTGTAGCGGCGTCGGGTTCTTCTTAAGGGCACGTGCTGCTCCTAGCTGTTCCCGCCAGTTCTCCCAAGGCACCTGAGACACCAAGTGCGCTGGGTGTGGGGCAGTCATTTCTTGACTTTCCGTGTTTTGAAAATCACATAAATGTTTGGCGTTCCTTCCAAGGCAGCTGATCTCCACAAAACATAATTAAAAACATTTTTTGTTAACGAATTCCTCACAGTGACTAATCAAACGCCTCCTAACTCAGAAATACTTTCACTCCTCCTTAAACCCTTGGTCAGGGCACAGCAGTGCCCAAGCAGCTCCATCACACACAGCTGGGATCTCCTTGCAGCTGTGCCTCTCACCTGTCTGTAGTCCGACAGAGATGCAGTAAAGTTGCACCTCATTAAAAAAAAAAAAAAAAAAAAAGTTATGAAAATGAGTATTTTTAACCTCCTCTTTGTCACAAAAAATACCAATAATTAAAAAAAAAATATTGGAGTAGTTGCAAGAAAAATTGTAATGTTCCATACAGAGGTTTTGTAGCTGTGAGGTGTGGAGCACATCTTCCAGTGGAGGTCCGCACCACTGCCTGTTTGCTGTGGTTGCCACCATGGAAAATGCCCACAGATTCATTTTGCCTATGAATTTAATTGTTCATGTAATTTCTCACCAGCTTTTGACAAAGGTATTTTTCCAATTGTCCTTCCCAGCTGTACCTTGCATGTGTATGAGGCTGCAGAGGAGTCCTGCCCCCAGCAGGACCTGCTTGGCCTCAGGTGTGGCTGAATGGGCTTCAGCGGCTGACATAACACAGCCACAATTCCATATATCAATGTAAATTAAACTCAATTAGTAGAAGACAGCAGGTTTTCGTTATAGGCCAGTAGATACCAAGACTGAATGTAAACGCAAACTGTAAAAAAGATGGGATCCTACCACACATGGCACAGCCAGCTGCTGATAGCATGCCCTGCTCTGAAGATTAGAATGTCTTGATTACATAAATAGTGAAGATTGTTCCATTTGCAAAACTCCACCAAAAAATAAAGCACCACAACTTGAACAAACACAAATGAATTTGGAATTTCATCATCATAATTACAATTAAAAACACCTCCAAAATATTGTTCTTTCTTCAAGATGCTTTTTAAGCAGTTCCTAGTCATGACCAATAGTACAGCAGAAGGTAAACACAAATCACTTCCAACCCTGACATGGAGCATAGTCATTCGGGGCTGCTTCTGACAGAGTTAAGAATGTTTTGGTTTACTCAGCATCTTCTACTGTACTGCCAGCAAGGGGATTGGAGAGGCCCAAGGAGATGGGAGGGGCAGAACCAGGACAGCTGACCCACACAAGCCAAATGGATATTCCATGCCATACAACATAACGTGGAAGGAAACTCTGAGAAGGGGGAGTTCATCACCTAGGCTGCTGCTGCTCAAGGACTGGCTGGGCATCAGTCATTGGGTGCTTTGCAATTGCTTTTACATTGCTTTTTATATATATACATAAATAGAATTGTCTTTTTTTTTTTTTTCCCAGCATATCTGACTGTAGCATTATTGAAGATGTTGTAGTAATTTGATAATTCATAGTCAGTATGCTAATTTTTTTCCCTATTTATGGAGCTTTTTGATTGTCTTCTCATGGAACAATATTATGTAGCACTTTGCAGTTTATTTTACCTGCTGTATTGTTTGTCAACTCTGGGTATTGGATTTAAGTTTTTATTTTGCTATGCTGTGTGGCCTTGGCATATGTTATGATAAAATTGTTGTTTGGGAAACTAATCTGGTGTTTGTATTCAGCATTGCAGTCATCTCTGGGCTTCGGGAACCATGTTGTGGAGGCAATTAGTAATTACGCTCTTTGCTTTGTCTCCTCAGGGAGCCATGCTGTTGAGGAGATGGGAGGACATTTTCCAGCAGTTCCTCAGCCTCCTTTTCTCTTCCACTTTTCCTTTTTCCTCTAAATTAGTTACAAAGGCTCTTGAGAATTTTGTATGTCTATTGCTATGTGTCATGAATTTTCTTTGGGTTATGTTAATGATTAAGCATTTATTTAAGAATTTATTTATCAGATATTTATAAGAATATTTATCGCCTAAAGATGTCTCCTGAGGCTGGATAGTTCTGACTGGCAGGTAGTGTGGCATGGGATGGGCTGGTGGCCAGAGCGGTGGGCAGCCACAGTGGTTTAGAACTTCACTTCTGAAAAACTGCTGAATGCTGAGAACGGGGTAGAATATTTGGAAAAGGTCTGTTGTGACCCTCACAATCTCAGATTTTAAATGGTAGAGAAAGAATAGAAAATATTACACTTTCAGCAGTCTCATTCTAGGTAGAAAAGTGAACTCCAATATAATAAATAAATGTATGATACACAGTATACAGTATGTACAATATGTAACTAATATGTAACATTTTCTTTTACAGTGACCACACAACAGAGTTTTATTTTAACCCAACAAAACTGTGACTGGGGGCATGCAGTTCTGCATCCAGGTCTTATTGTACACGTCCAAATGTGGTTTACACCTCCTTTCTCTGCAGACATTTCTCATTTACGCATTGTTAGTGCTCTCTGCTTCGTTTACATGCATTTTCTTATTCCCAGCTTCACTCCTCGGACCCATCATTTTGCTTCTCCTCCACAACGGCAAATATTCTGTCCCTGTGCAACGAAACGATGGCGCTGATCTTAAAACGAGTGAAAAATGGCGGAGGAATGCAAAGCACCGCACTGCAGGGGGCTGGGAGGAAAACTCCGCGGCGTGTCCCGCGCGTCGTCCTGGCTCGTCCGCCCCGTCCAGCGGAGTGCCTTGTGCAAGAGCGCCATCTGGCGGCGCGGCGCGTGGAGGTAGTGGCGACCCGGCGGGAGCGGCGTCTCTCGCCAGCGGGGGAAGGGGGGCGGGAGGCGGAAGGAGAGCGGAGTATTCCTGCAGAGCTGCGCTGGGAACGCCTGGGCGAAGCGCATGTGACAAACGCTCGGGGAAGGCCCAGCTCAAGAGCTGGCTCTGAAGAAGACCACCTGTAGTGTACGTCAGAGGCATTCAGGTCCATCCCACTCAGAAATTTGTTCAGAAGCTCCCTTGGTGCTTTTCTGCCTTTATCTTCATCTTTGAGCTGTTTATGCTTTTATGTAGTAAACGATGACAATTCTGACACTATTTAATACACTCCTGTTTTTCACATATTTATCTTCTGCTCATGAGTTTCCTCCTTCCACCCTACACCAAAAAAAAACCCATCCCCTACACACACACAGAACTAGCACATGTTTTGGCAACTCCGATTCTGTGGTAATTTGCAGCTCTCCCCTTCAGAACAGCTGCCTCTGAATTTTAAAACTACCTGTCTCAACAGAAATTGGTATGTTGGTAGAAGAACAAATCTCAACAGTGGCACAAGAAAAATTTGTATTCAACCTCACGTTGAGGGCTTTGCTTTGTACAACAGTGTTTTGTAATATGTCAGGTTTTGCATTTCTGATCTTTGTTTTTTAAACTGATGAGCAATAACAACCTTTCCTTTTAATCTGTGGCACTAAAAAGTTAACAATTTCCTACAACATAAAGTGAAGCACAAAGAGTAAAATCTCCAAGTGAAAAATACTTCAAAAAATCTTGAAAAATCATACCTACTCTTGTTTGTAATGTGTGAAATTATTACAAGTATTTTCACTATGAGGACTTTTGATAGATGACTCACAATTTAGCTAAATTCAATAAACCACACACTGTGCCTGTCCCAGTAGGTGACTCATGCATTTTGTATTTCAAGTATCGAATGTTTGCCAAAAACAGTATTTAAAAAAGTAGGAAAATTGTTCAAAAGGGCTTGTGAATAGGTTGGGACTACCCACAGGCAGCCCTTACTTGTGTTCTGACCACTTACGTGGGATTTCACAGCACCATGGCAGTGTTCTGTGAGGAGTGCTTAACCACAGCAGCTCCACCTTACTCACTTCATAGGCTTTTTTCCTCTCATATATTGTACCTTCTTTAAATACACACACATTAGTATTTAATGTGATACTTTCAAGCAGTTGTGTTCTAAAGAGAAAAGCCCGCAGGGTAAACATTTTCCCCACAGAGTCACTGCTCCATAATTTTATACACATTTCCTAATTTTCCTAGCACTGTGCTTTGCCCTTCTAAAATTGATTGTAAAGAAAAAGTAAAATAAAACATCAATCTCAAAAGAACTATTCAGCTGATCCCTGAATACAGTATGGTAGTATTTTAAACCAAATAACTCAAGTAAAAGTGGCAGAATTGCACCCAGAAGGAGGAAGTTTTTCTTCTGGTATTGATGCCCTTTCACTGGTTCTGCAGCCTGCAGGATGGCAAAGGAAGGCTGCTGGAAGCTGGTGACTCACTGGGTTAGCTTAGATTTTAGGCAGTTTTCCAAAAGCACTCATACAGACCTCAGTGTACATCTGCATCTCATTTTTAATTTTGAGCAGGAGTTGCCTGACCCCAGAATTTTGTGCTCTGCATGTGCACAGCACCCACCTAACATAAACTCTTTCCTGAGGACAATCATGAGGCCACATTGTTACATAGCAAGCTAAAGGAAATCTTTTCATCACGGCCTGTGAATTGTATGTGTTTACAGCAAGCATCACTTAAGGTGTCTTATTTTCTGGCTGACTCATTTGTTCGCTAACAGGAGAAGTATTTGGTGAAATGTTTTCAGATATCCAATCACTGCTTTAATAGGCATCAAACGGTGCAGGTTCCTATCCTTAATGCAAAAAGAGGTTAATGCAGTCTTTAAGAACTGCTAGGAGGACTATTAAGTTCATGACGTTACCAGGGGTCATTGGCAGTTGGATTACACAGAGTGAACCAGTATCACTACCTACCTTTAAGAGGGTATGGGGGAATCTTGTTTTTTTAACGTGTTCCATAAAAATTCACAAAGACTCATTCCATAATCACTTTGAATAAAATAGGTAAAAGTTTCTCATTACTGATCTTCTCTGCAATTTTTTTTCCCCCATTATTCCTCTGATGCTTTTCCTGCTAATTTGGCTCTCGCTCTGACTTCACTGGATCCCTGGAAGAAGCCAATACAGCATCATCTGAAAATAAATGAACTCAAAGTTCACGTTGACCAGGGATATATTATGAGGGAGCTACTACTTCCACGTATGCAGAAATAGTAAAACAAGGCATAATATTAAGCTCTGAATTTTAATTGTATTCATTAAAAACCAAGCATGAAGCATGTTTTATTCATTTTTTTTGTCAACCACTTCACATTTTCACCCTGATTTTCTTGTAAAAACTAACAAAAGAACTCCTGTGCAAAAGTACTGCAGGAAAACATTTGATCCATTTTAGTTTAATTTAATGAAATTTAGCATCTAGGAAACAAGGAGAGGCAGCATCAATATGCCCAGACAATTCCCCAGAGGCCTTAAGCAATTGCTTTTTAAGAGCATCATTAGCTTCCTGCCTACAAAATTAGCAAAATTGATGCCTTTGTATTGACATGGGTGCAAGTTATGCTACTTGAAGGAGATATTAAATTTTAAGCAGACAAAGAATATATCCTTCGCTAGTAATACTAATTTGTCTAATTGTCCCACAGTGGGAGTGAATATATACATAGCATGGAAAATCTTAAATAGCACACAGAAAGTTTTTTTTTGAAGACCAAAACAGTTATGCACGTGGGAGATCATATTAGTTGTCAAATGATGACAGTTGCAATATTAACATTATTAACAAGAGGCCACAGTATTGTTTTACTATCCATGCACTGTGCTCAAAATGCTATTTAACATCAGAGACTCAATATTTATCAAGAGCATTTGATTTAATAATATCCAGTATAACAGTACTCCACAGTTTCCATTAGTTTGATTGAATGTTATATCTGTCTCAGCAAACCGAGCATTAGGCGCTTCAGAGAAAGTCACTTGTAATAGAGAAAAATATAATGCATGAATATTTCATTAGTAGATGAATACCCATCAAAACTTTACTTGAAATGCTTGAAAGTACCTACTGAATGTTTGCCAGTTATTTCAACAGAGATGGTTGTAATGCTGCTGTTGAAACAGGAAAAATCTATTAGATCATTTAACACACTAAAACAATTATGGTGTAATTATAAGGAACATAATTATATGTTCTTGATGTCTTTAATTGTGCAAGCCTCACTAATTAACATTAGAAATTCAATCAAAACAAATTATGCTTTAAAATTTAAGGATGAACTTAAAGAGAAATATTACATTTCCCAAGTCATACAATTATAACTTTCAATTCCACTTGATAGTAGGCAAACAATTCATATGCATGTAGCGACCTCTCATTCCATTACCCGAATGTGTTTATTCATTGTATTTGGAGATCTATATACTCAAGAGTGTTACACATACTTAAAGATACAATGTCAGTTCTGCCCAAACCAAAATTCAGTAGAGATTCTTTTGGATTAAACTTTGAAGGAATAGATCCATACTGTGCCCAATGCATTCATGTGTTTTCTACACTAGATGTACATAAGATGAAATAAGCCCTATATAGAAAAAAATATATTTTAGAAAAGAATACTATGTATGGGAAAGTATCTGACCAACTCTTCTTTAGGTACATCTTCAAATTAGTTTTGACCTTTTCAGAGCTTTCACTGATAATTTCAAAAGTTATTTCTTTAGATCCTAGAAAGCCTTGTCTTTTCCAGATCATGTCAGCGATAGCAGTGATCATTACCCTGAATTATTGCTTCAGAGTATTTCAGTTGTCAGAAGAAAATTCAGACAACTAGACATCTCTCAGCATAATTTGATTAATCAGCACCTCCTTAGTGAAGCAGCCAGAGGCTTGGATGGGTACACTCTTGGCTGGGTAAGGAGCTGGCTGGAGGGCCGGGCACAGAGAGTGGTGGTGAATGGAGTTAAATCCAGCTGGCGACCGGTCGTGAGTGGTGTTCCGCAGGGGTCGGTGCTGGGGCCTGTCCTCTTCAATATCTTTATTGATGACCTCGATGAGGGCATCGAGTGCACCCTCAGTAAATTCGCAGATGACACCAAATTGGCTGGAAGTGTGGATCTGCCTGGGGGTAGCGAGGCCCTACAGAGGGATCTGGACAGGCTGGAGAGCTGGGCTGGAGCCAATGGGATGAGTTTCAACAAGGCCAAATGCCAGGTCCTACACTTCGGCCACAACAACCCCAGGCGACGCTACAGGCTTGGGGCGGTGTGGCTGGAGGACTGCGTAGAGGAAATGGACCTGGGGGTATTGATTGATGCTTGGCTGAACATGAGCCGACAGTGTGCCCAGGTGGCCAAGAAGGCCAATGGCATCCTGGCTTGCATCAGAAACAGTGTTGCAAGCAGGAGCAGAGAGGTGATTGTTCCCCTATATTCAGCACTCGTGAGGCCGCACCTCGAGTACTGTGTCCAGTTTTGGGCCCCTCACTGCAAGAAAGATATTGAGGCCCTGGAACGTGTTCAAAGGAGGGCAACAAAGCTGGTGAGGGGTCTGGAACACAGGCCATATGAGGAGAGGCTGAAGGAGCTGGGAATGTTCAGCCTGGAGAAGAGGAGGCTCAGGGGAGACCTTATTGCTCTCTATAACTTCCTGAAGGGAGGCTGTAGTGAGCTGGGGGTCGGCCTCTTCTCTCGTGTCATTAGTGATAGGACCAGGGGGAATGGTTTCAAGCTACGGCAGAGGAGATTCAGGCTGGACATGAGGAAGTATTACTTTTCAGAAAGGGTGGTCAGGCACTGGAATGGACTGCCAAGGGAGGTGGTGGAATCACCGACCCTGGGGGTGTTCAAGGAAAGGCTGGATGTTGTGTTGAGGGACATGGTTTAGTAGGAGCTATTGGGAATAGGTGAACGGTTGGACTGGGTGATCTTTTAGGTCTTTTCCAACCTTAGTGATTCTATGATTCTATGATTCTATGATTCTATGAATTGTCTCTCATGCTATCAGATGTTGTGTGAGTGTAAGAGGCATCCTGGCAAGTTAGAGAAAATTGTCTACCACAGAAACAAATTTGCCAAGGTCTCCATATACCTGATGGTTTCCTCTTTCCAGTGCTGTTCCATTGTTTCATGGAACAAAAAATGATGGTATATCACAATCCTCTTTATAAGCTCTTGAAATATTGCAGTATAATGCCTTCAATGTTTTATGATATAATATCCCTCATGTGACAAGGCTGCCTGATTTTATTCCTTCAATACAATACAATGTTTTCCATCGTAGCTGGAGTATGAGAAATGTTTATTACAAATTTTCCTTGGTAGTTTCCCCACCAACCTAACCTACTCTAACCCTACACGTACCCTACCTTCTATATATCCTTCTATCAAAAAAAAGAGTTAATATTTTTAAACAATTTTTGTACATATTTTATCTCATTGTGATCAGATGTACAATAACGTAGCTTTTTATTCGTTTTAGGTTGTAAATGTATTAATAAAAATGTCATAATACTGCAGGTTTTATTTTATTATTATTTCTATAGCAATGGTGACGAAAACTTATCTTCTGAAGCCTACTATCTTCTTTCCTCCTTCAAAGGAAGAATAGCCCAAATAACTCCATGGTACTGACACGCTTTTTGCTGGTGTTTGGAATGGTAGAACACAGATATAAATAAATAAATAGATAGATAGATAGATAGATAGATAGATAAAATAATAAATCCACATCCATTTCACTTTGAAACAAATGATTACAGAGCAGCTGATTACAATTGGAGAGAAGAGATGTAGAAAGGCAAAATGCCAGCAGTAGCAATTGGGTTGAATTAACTGGGGTGCTCAGGAATGCTCTCAAGAAATAGATTGACTCACAGAAGGAGTTTTAGTGGTATGAAAACTTGCACTACGTTTCTTCAGCACACGTAAAAGCAATCTATCTGATTTTCCCAAAAGTAGCAAAGCAATCAGATATTTTAACAGTCTATTGCTTGCTGAAAGACACTGGGAACCACAGAAAGCATAAAAACAGGAAGAAAAAAAATCAGAAGCATCTTTAACATCTACCAGCACATTTTCAAGAAATATGTTTATTTATTTATTGGAATTTTTGTCTTAACATTGATCTTTTCTTTTAATTCAACTATTTTTCAATTAAAAAAAAAATTGGAAGAAAATATAGCTCTGGTTCTTAATTAGCTTATTTACAAAGAAAGGGAAAATTAGTAGAAAAGACTTTGAATACTTCAGGAGACTTGGGATGTTTCTCATAGATTTTCTTTTGCTAATCTTTATCCAACTATTTAAGCCATTTAAAAATCTCTCTTAATCAGAAATTCATACTTTAACTCAGGAAATTCCAACAGATGCATTGATAACTTAATCTTTTTTTCCCTTATAACTCACAGCCTATTGCTGTATTATTTACAGTCGCTTCATTACCTTCACATCTCTCCAGCCCATAAATCAGCAAGTTACATATGTATAGTCTTGAAAATGTCCTGAGTTCTTTGACTGCACAGAACAGTTACCTGTTGGAATGCATAGATTTCAAAGCTGACTAATTTGGAAGAGTCAAACTTCCAGTTTTGGACTTGAAGATAAATCTAAACTACTTTTTTTCTGCACCGTTATTAATGAGCCAACTCTGACCGTGGTTCCATGTGCACTGTTATCTGTGACTGCAGGAAAGGTCATACATGATCACAGAGTATGACTGTCATTGCATTTGCTCCTCCGGTGTTAACAATGTCTTCTGCATAGGCAATCAATGAACAAGATATGTGGTGGGAGAAAGACATGACAGTTTCTCACACTAATGCATCTTCTACTTCTCTCAGCAAAGAGGGGAGGGAAAATCAATTAAGCCCAAATTTTTCTCACCTCTGCTTAGGATCTGAAGAAAAGAAGCTCCAGGATGAGACTTCAGAAAGGGATATGAAGGGTAAGCAAATAAACAGCTAAAGCAACTAACCAGGCCCTCCTCTCATTTCAATCCTTCAACCATTATCTAACCATAACTGAGACCTTCATAGGGCTCTCTGTGTGTTTCAGTTCTCAAGAGAAGCTGAAGGCCTGCATGGAGCTTCATACCAGGCATCTCCCCAGGTCACCTTGAGCATTCCCCATGAAGGACCATCCCGGCAGCTCACATTTCCTCAGTCTACATATTCACATCACATTACTTGCAAGAGGAGCACTATCTGCTGTGTAAAACACAAGATGTTCTGTTTGGTTGAGTACATATTGGTCATCCAGTGTGTTTACCTTGCTCTTCATAAATGGAAAGGCAAAGAGAGAAAGGCACAGCTAAGCATTTGTTCTCTGATCTTATTTCTTTGTCTCCAAGCCTAACAACACAGATGAGAGGTCTGTCTCATGATTACAGCTGGTTAATTTTCATGTTTTTAATCTGTAATTAAGAGATGGAGCAAACAAAGTCTAGAACACGAATAATCTGACCTTAACACCTAGTACAGCTGAGTACATGTTTGTTTTTCTTGACTCACTCAAATCTAGATGTACTTTTGTCATTAGATGTAAGGATTTTGGTGTCCTGTCAAAATATAGCACCCCAGTACAAGAAAGTAATCTTTTACATATTTTATTCAATGATCAGGGAAGAAAAACATCAATAGATTCCCTCCAGGTTAAGCTTATTTCATTCACAAATTAAGTCTTATTTTCTAAGTAGCTTTTCATCAATGATCTTTATTCACAGAAACAATTAGTGTGACAAATTACAGGAATATGATTTACTGTACTGGGGCAGTGACAAAACAGAGCATTTACCTTGTAAGTGTCATACAGATCAGACAGCAAAATGAAAGACACACTAAATTAAAGTCAAGAAAGCATGGTACTGTAACCTTTTGAACAAGATCACCAACTTGGGAAATCAGTTGTTAAATATTCACGGCAGTTAATTCTCATGGTTTGAGAAGAAAAGTGTATTGTACTGAAATGAGGACAAAGTCAGAGTTGGTTGGGCTTAAATAAATGGAATGGAGGCCTCCCAGTGTAAATGTAATATTTTCTTATGCATCTGCTTATGAACTGTAACTGAAGATACTATAAAACTCTGCACAAAGATGGAACCAAAAGCCAGAAACTGAGCAACATCCGGAATGCATCTGCCAGTGGCAGGATGAGTCCCTGTCCTCATCTGTGCTAGCAGGAGGGTCCAAGCAGTGTTGTGGTCAGGGACACTGCTGCAGGAAATCTGGCATTGCTCTCTTGTCACATTGTGGTGCCACACACTGAAAACAACTTACTGCCATCGGATGCAACACCCTGGTCCTAGAGGGAGAGTAGGAACATGAAATCTGTGGGCATTGTACATCTAATCACATCCGTATTTTCATCAATTCTTCTGGAAAACAAAATTTCTGCTATATTGGGTTGTCAGGGTTTGCATTCATAGTTTCTTAAACAAAAACATGTTTCAAAACAACACTTGCATTAAGTATGTTCTAACTGGCTCACCTGGAAGACATCCCATTTTCCACCCCATCCCAGCGCTCACCTGGGTAGGGCAATCCCTACTCATGAAATTAACCAGAACAAGAGAAGCTAAAGCACTAGCACTCTGTTTGCCTTGCTAACAAAAACACTAGAGATTCATTTGCCTTGCTTATTTTGGCTCTTGATTTTCTTTCATCCTCTCAATGTCTTCTGCAATTTTCTGGCATCCTCTACAGTTTTTCCACTTGCCCTGTGTGAGTTTGAAACGTGGCTCTATGTTCACAGAAACATGGTCTCTATTATGACATGGAGAAGGCTTTATGGGCCACTTGACTCCTAGGTAGCTCAAAAGTGCGGAATTCCTATGTGAAGGGTCTTTTGAAGGCTGCTGCTGGATTGTTTCCTTTTTTGTTTGTTTGTTTTTTGTTTTTTTCAGTGCAAAGTTGTTTCTCTTTCCAATGTCCATCAATGTCCAAAAATTACACAGACATTAATTTTTTATTTCTTTATTTTGAAAACCAACACATCTGTAAACGTTTGATAGGAGTTGGAAAGAAATAAGTATGATCTGAAGGGTGGCATTCATCTGGGAGTGGGTCTCAGGAAATGTAGACTTTCCCAGTTCACTTTGTATACTGAAAGCTGACAGCATTCATCACATGACATGAGTAAGCCATAAATTGTTGTTTTTGCACTAAGTCTTTACAAAATGTAGTACCCACTTACTCTAGAAATGTAAAGCTGTGTCAGCAACTGCTGTGTCCCCATACTTTTTCGGCTTGGAAAGAAATCAGTCATGTTATGCAAATCCTACCTAGTATATAGATACTATAAGGGTAAAATACTGCAAAAATTCCCACAGGATTTGCTAAAAATGTTTAAAAGGCATTCAATTTGATGTTATACATCCAGTATGAAAACTCTTGCCAATAACTCAGTAAATTAGTTCTTACAAGGAATAACCACACTTAACTGGAAAAAAAAAAAAAAAACTAACAGAATACTAACGAGAAACTTACTTTTCTGAAATAACTGAAGTAACAGTTATCCACCTGGGAATCCAAATAAGTAGTCAGAAAACTGTTACGAGCTAAAGTCTAAAGTCTAGCCTCATTTTGTCAGTGTCAGGAAGTTTAAGTTCATGAACAGCATTAAGTTCAGCTGGTACAGGAACTACAAATTCTATCACCAGCTCCCATGGAGCTAACAAGACTGATGAATAGAGTTTTAAGTGATCTGTCTTATTTATTCCTTATTTATGCAAACAAAATAGACTTAATGAAAAGAGAAATTCTAAATAAAAATAATGAGCAGATGGTACTTCAGGCCCAGTGTCTGACATTCATGTTATTCTTAGCCAAATGGAAAACACACAATAATTTGTTATTAGATAAAAATGTTTGCAGCTACTTGATGACAAGGTCTCGCCCTTGGTAGAAAGACAGGCAACTCCCTGAAACATAGCAGTAGCTTCACTTCTTTTTTCCCTTTCATCATTTATATCTCTTTTATATAGTCTTTCTGTCACGGAGTTGACCAGATCAATCTATGTCCGTGACAGGGGCGACAGGCCTCTGCCCTCCCCCCCCACCCCAGTCCCACAAAAAATGGGAAGGAAGGAAGGGAGGAAAAGAACAGCGGCAACAATCTATGGAGGAAAACTTATTTTACTATAATGCTGTAATGTACAGGGATAGGTACCTGGGATTGGGGCAGTGACACTTTAATGCCCCGTACACTACATGATGTTTTGATGTGGAATACCGAAACCCAAAATAAAAACAAACAAACAAACAAACAAAAAACATAGAACCATGACACTTTCCTTAAGAAGGAGTGAGGCAAGCTTTGCGCAAAGCAGCTTCTTTAAAAGTCTGTGTTCACATCAGTGCTCAATACTGACCTTGTAAAAAACATTATTTCACAAAACAATTTCCTGTAAGCAGGGTCTGAAAACTGGACAGTTATAATATACAGTTATAAATAAAAACATTTATAAATAAAAACAGTTAGAATTTGCCTCCTATTTTATTATTATGGTGACCCACGACACTGGAGGCAGATGTTGTTGGTATGGCACTAGAGGCTGAACCCTTCCCACCAAGTTACACGTTCTTGCTGTGTGACAGATGGCAGCAAGGGGGCAGTCTGACAAAATGGTATCTGACGTCGAAGTGCACATGACGCAAAGGTGTGTGAATTTGTCCATGCAGAAAAAAATGGCACCCACTGACCTTCCTCAACACTTGCTGAATGTTCATGGAGAAAAACAATGGATTACAGTGGAGTACACTGAGGTGGTGCGTTTCAGCTGCGGTGCCAGTGGTCACTTCCACTGGAGCAGATTTTTATGAGCATGACATGTAGGTTCTTGTTCATTGTTGGTGAAAATGCGTAGCTAATGGTGGTGACTGTTAAAGAACAGTGTTTTGTAACAGATAATTTGCCCAATCAAGTAGTGTTATTTTGCTCATTGTATCTGTTGGAGTTTCCATTGAAGTAAATATGGGGCATTATTTTCAGAGCATCCTACGCACCCCCTCTCTAGAGCAATTTTCTGAACATAGACAACGGTATATTTTTGTTATTCTGATTTTCTTTTCTGATATTTAAAGCTCCTCACAACCCCCTCTCTCTTTTTTTGTAGGACTTACTCATGAAGACCAAACTTTGCCCCAGAGGGGAACTCCCAAGAACAATTCCTCAGCAAATACTTGAGCCGCTCTGCACCAAGAAGAAAGGTGAGCACCCCAGTTTTGTCCTTCACTGTTCTGCAGACATAAGCCTTTTCTCTTACAATAAAATTATGCTGGAAGATGTCAGGGTCCATCCTGTAAAACAAATATTTTCCTGACAGCAGAGGTAAAAATTTGCCCTTCAATAACAATTGACAATAATATTGATGTTTTGCTTAATATAATTCTTTTATGGGGCATTTAGCACCAGACAGTTGTTGCAGGAGTATTAGCATGTTTTGAAAGACCACCCCTCTGCTGGTAGGTAGCATGCTTTCAACTAGGATGCTCTAAAAGGTCCATCCATCAGTCCTCTGCAAATGAAAAAGAGGATTCATTTAAGCCCTCCTTGAAAGTGGTTTACACCGATCCATTTCACTGTGCATTGCAACACCAATATAATCAGTTACCATTTCTCAACATAATTGGACGTGTTAAAATAATTGTTCAGAATATACCCTCAGAATGCTAACATGTCAGTTCAATCAGCTGATGTCAGTGTGCTGATAAAAATCACATTTATTCATTCATGATATCCTGGGCTGTAAGTAAAACAATTACAGCTCCATTACAGAGAACACAGAAACAAGTAGATTTCAAAAATCTTCATTGTGATGATTAGAAATTTAACAGAAAAAAAGAACTGTTGATTCCAGAAGCCTTTTTTACCCACGAAAAAACAGCCTTAAGGTAGCAGAGGTCACATTTTAGATCTAAAATATGGAGATAATGAGACTCGTCTCTTTTCTACAGTGCTTTAAAATCTCCTGATGAAAAGTGCTACACAAGAACTCGATATTATTATGATTAATGCTCATAATCACCATCTTCTCAGTACTTTTTCCCCTTCTGACCTTGTAGTTTCCATGTAGTAAAAGGCACTTACCTCACTGCTTGATCAAGCTCTTAAGACAGCTCAGGCAGCAGGTTTATGCCTCCTTTCCAGGAGGTGGATTCAAGAATCTACCTAGGTGGCTTGATAAAAGGAATGGGATGCTCTGAGAAAAGAGAGAAACTTGTTTATCCAAGAAAGTTTTTCATCTCCCAACTCTCAAATTTATTTCTCCTTGAGTCACTGACCCCTTAAGGAAGGACATCCATGGAAACTATCCTAAGTGAATTTTATGAGAAAGAATGGATTAAGTGTTTTAGCAATGAAGAGATCTCTCTTTAAATAGCACTCATTCCAGTACAGCAATTTCAGGTTTGTGGGCAGAGACTGCCATGACGCAAGTCCTCCATCAGGTTTTGGCCAGCTGGTGTGCAAGCTATTCTGCATGAACAGGTGGGTTTCAGTCCCATCACACACAGGATTTAGAAATAGTGTTGAAGGGAATTCAGAATTTAAGCAGCTACGTAAACCATACTATTTTTTAAATTTTTAAAATATTTTTCCTTTGGAGGGAGTCAATAAATGAATATCCTGAAAAAAAAAAAAGAAAAAAAAAAAAAGATGAAATGAGGACTGGTCTATAATTGTTGATTATCTACATGTAGTTCCATGAAGTTACTTTATGTTGCAATGTTTATGTTCCTATGTTCCTGGGTGTCAATTTTTCATTATAAAACAGAACTGATAAGAATGTATTAAATAAACACTTGATACTGTAAACAGAATAGTCGAGCAAGCCAATTTGATAAAAGTAAGTAAAGTTAAATTTATTTTAACTTTCTGTTAGTTCATGCATTGCCACTACAATAGCATATATTTGCATTCTAGGTAACGTGGCTGACTTGTGAATGTTAGTTTCCTAAATTCAGGTAGAAAGTAATGTATTGCAAATTTGAAATGAGCAGAACATTTCCAAGCTAGAATTTAGGCACTGTGCATCTGGGTTTGTGATGTACAAATCATGCTGTTGTGTCCAAAACTCTAAGGTAAAACAGTAAAAATAAATATTTCAAAACATAAAAGCAAAGGAAAGAACAAATTAAAAAAAAAAAACAAAACATTTTCCTGTGTTGTAATCAAAATTTTCCTTCTGAAAACTTAAATTTTCCTAAGATACTGAGTGTCCTAATATAGTTTTAAGCATTATCAAGTACATGTCCTACTTTTTTCATAATACTATGAGAAACTACAAGGATTTAAGATAAATACAAATACCAAAATGGGGTGGTGCAACCTAGAACTTGCACAGCCACCTCTGGTGCTGCTGGAGGGTTAACATGGGTATTATTGGAGGAGTTATGGAGAAACAGGAGACATGAGCTTAGTAGTACAGTTTTTTTTAATCTTTTTTTATGAAAGAAAAATACCCAAGATAAGGGAGGAAGAACAAGCCCTCTAACTAGCAATAGTTACTGAACGGCTGCTTGAAAACAAAGCGGGGAGTTTATGAAAAATCATAAGTGAAGGAATATATTCTCATTCTTCAGAATGCCTCCTGTGCAGTACATATTTGAACATATATGTTCCATAGCATACATGTGTGGAACATTGTAGGGGAGCTGTTAGTAACACCACCAGAGTTTTATGTGTGGAAAATTTCAGCATTTAACACATTTTATAAGTTCAATATTCACATGAAAATATTTCCATTTCCTTGGAACTCACAGGCAAGTGATCAACTCTTGTCAACGCAAATCAGCCTTTCTCCCCACAGATGCAGATATCTCTCCCAAATAACTTTGGATAAAATTGTTTTTTAATTTCTGTGAATGTTCCCTCTCTTTGCTGTGCTGAATTAGTTGTGTTTATTTTTACCTTGCTCTACCAGCTGCAAAGATACCACTAGCTGTGAGACAAAAACCTTCACAGCTGGAAACCAACTAAAATAGTTGCTGGGATGATGCCACAGATACAGAGCATCAATTAGCAGAGGGAGCAGCTGTGGTAACAGGCAAGGGCCTTCCTGTGTGCAGTTTGCTGCCTTGCTTTGCATCAGATGGCCCTGCTCCTGGGCAGGAGGCAGCACTGCACATGTGCTGCACCACACTTGTGCCACACAGAGGGACAAAATGAATCTGTGGGGGCACTTACAAGCATTTGAGGCTCTGATTTGGGACTGGTAAGCAGTTCATACAGCGTTTGCCAGCTAGAAAACTCCTAAGCAGTTTCCTCTCTGCTGAGTAAAGTACAATAAGCCTTTAATTACCACCCGAAATCTGCCCTATTTTTGAGTGGCCCAGATTCATAGGAGTTCTCCATCATCTTAGTGATGGTGTTCCAAGGGTGGTACATGCCAGTGACCATTAATAGTTCTGCACAGCTCCGAAGGATTGTTACATGCTCATCACAAACCAGAGCTACACATGCTACACATGCTCATCTTTCAAACCAGAGTCTTCTGATACTGCCCAAGCTCTCAGGGAGAGAAACAGAGAGGAAGTGGATGAGGAGAAGAGAAAGGAGAAAGGAGGGGAGAAGAGAGAAAAGAGTAAGAGGAAGATAAACAACAGAAAAGGTCTCATTAAACTCATGTTGCAAATTAAACGTCAGATAATAAGTCAATTTAATTAAATTAGTGTTGTTAAACTAAATACAATCAGCTTCCATGCACTTGGCACGTTTGCAGATTCAGATCCTAAGTAGGTTGTTTTGTAAGGAATCCAAGATACCATCACACAACAATCTGCAATAAACCTGCTGCGGTTCATGTACAGAATTACTTGAAACATATTAACACGTTAACTTTCCCAGCAGTTCTCCCAAAATGAGAAAACATACAAGAGCTTCATGTACAAGGCATTCATAGGGAACCGTGAAGTGAAATGCAATGAAATAAGCTTCTCAGGGCCAAGCTGCAGCTTGGAAAGAAGTAGAGTTTGCAGCAGCATACAGTAAGAATGCTTTGTAGGTGGACAGGTGAGTGAGACATATCCCATTACATCTGTCAAACCCTTCTCCATCCCATTTCTTAATACGTAAAATTAAGCGTAACAATAATAGATCCCAGAAGGCCTTTAAGAAGCACAAAAAGTAAAGAAAAATTAAGAAAACATTCAACTATGTTTTACTTGAAATAGCAGGCTCAGAAAGTACAGTTTGAGGTGAGATTTTTTTTGTCTTTCAGTTGTAGCATTCAACTCAAAACACTGTCATCTGTACTGAATTCAGCCTCAGATTAATGGAGGCTTAATAGATTTAAATGATTCTTTAACCCCTCAGAGGTGAATCACTGGGGAGATACAAGACATTTAATCTCAGATCACAATTAGACAGTTCTCCAAGAGAACTGGTTATGTCCTGACATTACTCTCTCAGAAAGACCCAAATAATAAGATGCTATATTACATAACATTATATAATATATAACTTTTTTTTTTTAACTTAGAAAGTATTCTTACCACCTCCAGAAAATGCACATACCAAACTGAGAAGCACATTTTCCATTCCTGTTTAGCTCCTTCTATGTTTTAAAGCTTCAGCGAAAGCATCAATTACCTTAACTGTTTCACAGACCATAATTTGTGTACTTTCAGCAACACTCAAAGAGAATACTGATCAAAGCAAAAAATGGCAAAATGCATCTTAATTTCCTTACAGTCTGAGAAACTCAGCCATAATTTTATAGATTCTCAATGCTTAAACAAGATACCTGTAAAAAATGGCCTTGGAGCTTAAAGCTGTGCTACTTAGACGCACTGTTTCTTTGCTGAACTACCCACCTACTGATTTTCTACCTAAGACAGCTCAAGATGCTTGAGCCTCCTTTCCTGCAGAGCCTTGTGTGGTGGGAGTGTCTGTATTTCCCTCCTAGGCATTGCTCCCAGCAGTGGGCTGCTCAATAAACTCTTACTATATTTTCAGAGGCCAGATTGTCCAGCTAATGCAAGGAGCATGTCAAATGTCACATCTTTGCACTTCGTACCAGCTGGGGTAGGTGTCCTATCACTTGGTATATTGCTTATTGTGACTCTCACAGTCTATGGCCTTCACGTGTATAATTTTTTTTCAGTTTCAAGGCTGAAATCAGACTGCAGCCTTGTGATGGTGTCAGATGAAAAGAAAATGATGGAAGATCATCAGAGACTGAATCAAGGTTTTACCTATAGCAGTAATCACATTTGGGCTGTGATGAAGAATACACATGGCAGGGCAGAGCCAGTCCTGCTTGCATTGTCTGTGGGCTGTGCATGAACTTAGGGTCTCTGTTGCCCAGGCCATCAGAGCTGGGCCTTTCATGAACACTAAATTCACATAAAAGTGCAGTAAAGTTTTATTAGGGGAAAAAAACACTCTCTAAATGGTTGGCTCAGTTCTCTGCTGCAGGAAACCTTTCTGCTTGAGCAGTCAAAAGAACTCAAGCCAAGACAAAAGTACATGGAAGAGTTTAACAGGAACTGGCACCAAACTGAACAGTAATTTCCTCACGCCAAGTGTCACTAGCTCCTCGCTTTTATTATAAATCAGATGTGTCCATGTATTTTCAGAACTGAAAATGACAGTCACTGAGTCATGCCTGAATTCATGCTCAACTCTCACACAGCCCAGAGTAAGCCAAGACATCACATAGCACTATATATTACATGAAACTGCTCTCAAGAGCTTAGCAAATTAACCTAAATGATGTTACATTGCTCCATATGCTCTCAATGTGGATCTTTTTTTTCTTTTTTTTCCCAGAGAAATAACATGAGGATCTAACTACTATAGCTTGAGATAAAATGAGAAGAACAGCACTGTATGGGAACTGCTGAGTCACGGCCTGAACCTCTGATTGATCACCTGAGGTGAGCCATGAGTCAGCCAGAGGAGCACAGGTGAAGGCAATTCACCTGTGCTACCGGAAGGGGTGGAGCCAGGCTCCACCCCTCCTGGACCTATTTAAGAGCTGGCTACCAGAGGGGAAGGATCTCTTCTGGAGATCCTCCTCTTTGATATCTTCTAGTGAGCTCAACCCAAGGGTAAGCTCTTCTACTTATTCTCTTTTGTGATCCCTGTTTGCTTTGCCTTACTCTTTTGATTATATTGCAATTATAACATCTTGGTTATACACTTTGCCTTACTCTTTTGATTATATTGCAATTATAACATCTTGGTTATACAAGCACTTACTCTTTTTCTTCTCTGCACCTTCTATTACCACAGAACATATAATGCATCAGGATAATGCTGTAAGAAATATTTTCAGAGGCACATAAGTACCTTTGGAGCCTTTGCCCATTGGGCTAATTCCACAAATGTATTCAGTGTCTAAACACACAGACTGATGGAGAGATGATAGATAGATAAGGGTATTTAAGAGTCCTAGTCTCATTTTAACTGGTTTTCTGCTGAAAATTCCCATGCGTCTCAGACAAATGGTACTAAAATAAAGTGAATTGCCCATGCACATTTGACAAATCAAAATGACGTGCTCAAATTCATTTAAATGCACTGTGTATTGTTAAAAATTTCCCTCCATATGTTAGATTCAAGAGGAGAATGAAAGCATCTTAATATCACTCTAAGTATCCAAATAAAAATTTCAGATCCTCAAAGATTTCTCAGGTTTCCACAGGTCAAATCTCCCGGGAGACTAAGTTTCTGCACTAGGAATGAACCGAAATTCTGGGGTCCTGAAAGCACTTATCAGTATGGTGTCATTCCCACACTTCAACTGGCTGATCTTTCCAGACAAGGCAGAAAGCCTGATCTTCAGGAGCTGACCTGTGAGATATACACCAAGTGTATCTGATCTTAGTCAAATCACAGCTGGGAAGAGAAGCTGTCCATTCTCCATTCATCCCAGTCACACGCAGTATTAGAAGTATTTCCTCGGGATGCAATTTCCCTTGAACTTACTCTGCATGTGGGTGACTTCACTATCAAACTGCAGGCTGTTAAAACTGTCATTATGTAAGAAGCACGCCTCACACTTCATGTGCAATTACAGATTTGCAGAGAAGAATCTCTCTCTCCAAATTGACTTTGGAGAGGTGAAAGAGAAAAAAAAACAGGAAGGGACAAGGCAAGATACTCAACTGCAAACGAGAGTTGTACTCACTCCCAGTATTTCTCAGCATTTCTTCCCATTGGAAATGTGGTTATCTCTCTGCAGTGTTTCCTACTGTCTCATCACTTAGTGTGCAATTGGAAGTGTGAATTCACTTCTACCTCTTACAGAGCTTCTTATGTCAACAGAAGACAAGGAGCTCTCTAGGATTAGAGCACCTAATAGCCATCTACTTAATTTTCAGTTCATTTATATGGTTTGTCTCTTTCAGTAAAAGAGAGCCGCATGTCCATGCACATTTAGAGACATGGCCAATTTTGAAACAGTGGTTTAGAGTTCTATATCATTAAGATACATAAGTAAATTTTATCAGATATAACATTCCTCAATATTTGCAAAAGACTGAAATAGCTTGAGATAAAAACTGGTCCTCATTAAAATGCTGTGAGAGATCACTCTTTTCCTATACTAAAACCTGTAAAATAGATTATGTAACTTAAGAACAAGCTATAATTGGATGAAGTGAGACTTAACAATTGCAGGTTTGTGTTTCTTCTAATATTAATTCTCTGCCAAAGCACTTCATTAAATCTCAGTTACAGGTCAGAGTTGCACCATGAAATAGTGGGATATATTAAATAATTACGTACTAAGCATGGGTCTGTATTGCCTCACTTCACAAAAAAAAAAAAAAAAAAAAAAAAAAAAGTAAATTTGATTTTGTGAGGCAAAAATTCCATATCTGCCAGACATTTATAGTTCAGGAGGAGGAAATACATTTGGTCACAGGATCCCCTGGTGTTCTTCCTCCATAAAGCATTCTCTCAGGTTACCTATGAAATCAGTGAAGCAGTGACACAGCTGTAACTAAAACATGCAGTTCAAAATTTTAAAATCAAGGAAAACACAGACTTTGTTTCTTCACTGCCTAGACTAAAAACATTTGATAATTCTTTTGTGTGTTCAGTAATTTGACCAGGAAAAATCAGCTGAGCAGTGTAAGGTAATGAGTAAGCAGGGAATATTTGAGTCTCCAAGGCCAAGTGCTGTATGTAATTCTTCCCTAAGGCATAGGAAGAATAAGTGCAGAGGAAGTGCAGGCACGCCATGCAATATATTCTTTCAATATGTAGGTCTAAGACACAGGGCCAGAACTTGTGCTCTTAACAGAGTAAAGCTTCACAGCCCAGGGGCGTTTTTGGTTTCCTCTCCAGCCTGTTCAAGTCTGCTTCAAGTTTCTCCTAACTTGGCTTAGACAGGACTTCTTCTACTGTCAGAGGAAAAACTGACTTTTTTTCCTAAAAAAAAGGTGAGCTTTTTTTTTTTTTTTTCCATTACACTGTTCCGACATTCAAAACATATTCTGATATTGAATTTATAACAATAATTTTTCACATTAAAAAAAAAAAATGGTGGCATTATTTAGAGATGGTTTTATTTGGCCTATCACTCAGACTAGATAACTGGCTACCTTATCCATGCACAGTCATAAATAAAGCTTAAGACATGGTCCTTTACACTGAGCATAATTTGGAGGAAAAAAGCCTCCTAGACAGATGTCTACTCCATGGTTCATAAGAGTATGTGATACCATCCGCACTTTCACAGCTAAACCCTTGAAAACTGGGAGATTGATAAAGGGACCCAAACGTGAAGAGCATTCATTAAAAGATGCAAATAGCCAAGATCCATGCTGTTTTGTTTCAATCTTCTTTATCCTGTTGAAAACAGGAAAGCCTCCTGTCATGCAGGCTCAGGGATTTTCAGGGCCCAATAAAGGTTAGTGACATTTTCAATTCATGTTTGTTTTCATTCTTCTAATCATGAACCCTGTGTCAGCCTGAGAAACCAGCTGAGCTTAATCCATAACCTTTTACAAGTGAAACATTAACTCACAGCATGTTCTGTTGTCTTTTTAAAGCAATACAAAAGCAAAAGGAGGGGGAAAAAAAAAAAAGAGAGAGCTACAATATACATTATAAAACATAACAGCAGCCAAACTGAAGGTTACCTGAAAGCAGTTAATTGTGGAAAACAGCATATTTTTGGGTCTTTAAATTCATCATCTTCACATGTTATAATTTCTGTTTACTTCAAAAGGATGATTCAGGACTGTCTGACAGAGACCTAAGGGCAAAAACATAGATAAATATCCTAGCTCATGTTTCGTTGGTGATTTCTACATCTTCATATATTACTCCAGTATTCTGGCACGTTTTCTTACCAACATTTTGATTGGTACTAACCTTAGAGAAAATATCCGACTACTTTCTCCTCTTTTCTTCTACAAATTAACTGCTCCCACTGGTTTCCCCTCAAAGTTCTATTCAGCTGTGTGAACAGTGCTTCAGGTTTTTAGTGAAACACAGTGTGACCATCTGTGTTTTACACAAGGTGGACAGCTAGCCACACGTGGCAGCTCCTGCCCTGCAGAGAAACTATGGTGATGCACATGAAGCCAGCCTAGAGAACGGACTACAAAGCACAAACAGCCAAGGAAGAACAATTATTTCTCAAGCCTGTAAAATCCACTGTGGAGAAATCCTGACCTGGAGAATTCCTGAAAATCTCTCTGCAGGATAACAAATAGAGTCACACATATATTAGAGAGGAAATCAAGTTACAAACTTTTATTGCTCATAAAATGAAACCATGTTGATTCTTAGAGAAAAATGAAGAAAAAATATTTGGGAGGTATTGAAAGGAAGACAGTGTGGCAGAAACCAAAAAGTGTCTGATTTCTTGAAAACAACCATACTGAAGATAGCAAAGGAGCCCTCAAAAGAAATAGGACAAAAAAAAAAAAAAAAAAAAAAAAAAGCACATAGTTTGAATTAAGGAATGTACTGCAGATAGTTCCTCTGAGAGACAAAGCAGGAAACTTTGAAACCTAATACTGGATTTTTGAAACCTTGCTCACATATCTGATATCATAAGGAGATGTAAAACAAGTCTTATGTAATTCAGTGAGGCTAAACTAATAAAGCCAAATGTCTTTTGTGCCACAGCTGACCACTCTTCTGACTGAGTTACATCAACATTAAGCATGAGCTTACTCACCGTACACGTAGGAGTGAGTGGTTCAGCAATGGGAATTCTTCCCCCAGAAGTTTTCCCCAGTTAGACTCCAGAGAACATAGTGAGAGGTAAAACTTCACCAAGCACTGAGACCTCTCATGCCTAATTGAGACTGAGCACAGGTTGCATTTTTTTCTTCAGAAATGATGCTCATGGGATTTCTTTTCCTTACTTCACCATCTATTTCCCTAACACCGTTATTCCTGTGGGATTGGCTTGGGAAAATAAGCTAAATATCATAGAGGAGAGGGAAGGAGAAAGGAGAAAAAGGGAGAAAGGAAATAACTAAAAGGAAAATGGGCAGAAGTGTATGCAAACACATGTGGTAAAATCATATAAGAACCATTTCCTTAGAAAACTGTCTGAAAATAACTAGAGTGAGCTAGAGGAAACTGACATGAGGAGGCAAAAATCAGAAGGCTGAACTGTCCCATCTCCACTGATGTTGCACCAGTGCACGATGCTGTTTTCACATCCAGACTACCTGACTACAGCATTTTGACAGTGCTCCTGAGCCGGCCTGCCTGCACAGCAATAAGATCTCCTCATCTAACGGAAGGCTATAAAAAAATTAAGAAGCTGAAGCTGAGACTAACAGAAAGAGCAAAGTATTACATAACCTGCTGCACACTACTCTCTTGTGCAGCAGAAGTTTTGGCATGAAGAGCAGGACTCACCATGTGCAAGCAGGTCAGCGGGAGAGAAGTCACAGTACCTGCAAAATGCTTTTCTCTTTGGTTTGTCAGCCAGGGTTACTGGTTAGACTGGAAGTCACACAGCCACAGTCCAGCCTTGTCTTCTGAAGCAGACCACAGAAAGAGACCAGAACTTCAAGTCCTACTTAATTCTCCAGGCTGCTCCTGGGGCAACGGAGCTACTTAGCCAGGGTAGGGTGTAGCATTACAATCAAGCCCAGAAAGAATAAAAGCAGCTTGGGAGGATTAGAAAAGCTTTTATAGATAGGGAAGTAAATACTAAAGAGAAAGAAAGTCCATTAACAGATGAGGGGATGAAATTATGGCAACTCAAAAATAGGTGAGATAATAGCCTTGCTAAATGAAAAGTAGAAGGAACAAAAAGGAGCTGGAAGGTCCTCTGAAAATAACCATTGGTAATCACATCTAAGACTCCACATTAAATATTTCACTTATCCTCATGTATTAAGAGAATTAGCTAATAAATTTATTCAATCACTACTCACTATGCCTTTGGTAAGTACATCTGCATATTCATTCATGACTCATGTTGATGTCATACCAGAGTTTCCAGGTGCTTTTTCAGATGGGCTAGTGTCTTTGTGGCCTTGCCAGTCTATCCATCATCAATTCAGCCTTCAAGCTGGCTGTTCTCCCCTGTGTGATTCCGCCACTAGTGCTTCTGCAGTTGCTTTCTTGATTTTTTTCCCCATTCATACACAAATGTAAGATCTTTAGCTTCTTTTTTGGCTATGTTAAAACAATATCTCTAAACATATTTTTAATTATTTAAAAAGGCTTCCTCTGTTTGCCATATTCGAATTACAAGAATTCAAAATTCCTTCAGTTTCCTGGGAACATAAATGCATGTGTTGTAGGCAGAAATTTGAGCAAACTGAGCCCTAAGTCATGAGGCTCTCTCACTAGGTAGCACCAGGTGGGAGTCAGAGCCAACGGGTATCCTTGATCTTTAGCATAGCATTTATTTCATTACATCTAATTTGGTTGATATTATCAACATTATTACACTGATAGTTGTTTCAACTCAGACTAATTTAATTGATAGAATTCTCTGTCCTTGCTATTATATGAGACAATTAGCTCTCATTAGTTCACATTTCACTCATTTTCCACTGACTGATTGCGCTACATACTGATACTTGCTAATATCAATATGTAATGCAATCAGTCAGAGGAAGTGTTGGTACAGTATCTCTAAAAACTATCACACTTATCATTCTGATTGTCTTCAAAGTACCAATATTTTCCTATAACTTAATGGTTTCATAATGTAATATTTTGTAGTAATAACAATCTTTTTAAGGTCACACAGTTAATCACATACAGATTAAATAGCGGTTAACTAATGAGGATGGGAACTTATTAATAAATTGCAGATAATATATTTCCGTTGTTCAGCGTAACCTTTAAAGAGCAGAGCTAAAACTGAGGGCTGACTTAAAGATATTTTACTTTCTTTTTCCTATTTCTTCTTCATTTTTTTTCCTAAATTCTAAGCTTTTCTTGTATGCTATTGTCACAGACCTTCAGTAACCATATGGAGAGAAAAGCAGGAACATGAAGCCAGTGCTTTGATAGAAAAGGTGAAGAGGTTTCTCAAATTGTACTACTGTTAATATGTCCTGTAAGCACCAACAGCAAGGAGTCTGTAATGGTAAGAACTGAAGCACAGAGATTTGTCAATCAGAACATTTACATCAGAAATTCTGAAGATTCAAAGGAAAAAAAAGGGCTAAAGGCTTTTTATAATCAACTTAATATAATCCACTGAGCTTTGACTGAGGCTCATCTGTAAATACACTAGCAGTTTATTCAGAAAAATGCATGCCTAAATTTCTCTTCTTAAACTTTCATATATCACAACTCACTGGTGTGAATTTGTAGCTGTTTATAAACAATAAACTTGAAGTCCTTCCATTTTTACAAAGCGTGGAATTCCTCAATATGCCAATAGAGTGTGGATCATTCTGTGAAAAATAATAGTCCAACTCTCTCAACATGCTATTCGTTCAATCTCAGCAATTCAATAGCAAACACATTTAATCACCTCTACAGTTAGTCTGAAACAAGCTCATAATCTTTAAAAGAAAATAACTGATGTGGGAAATATTTAAAAAAGCATAAAATATATGGTTTGCAGTTAAGGATTAGGAAAATTCTGAACAATCATATTTTAAAGAGTAAATCCAAATTAGTCTTGCTATGCTAAATTTGATGCTGAATAATGACAGAGGACATTTAAATACCAGAGTTACTATAATAATCTCTGTTTAAATCATGGCTTCCATGAACTGGGCTAAGCCTTCAGACAGAAGCTAATTGATACAAACACTAATTTTCAAATCCTTTTTGTTTCCTACTGCAGGCAACTCTGGATGCAGAAGGTACCCAATTAGCAGAATTCATGATTCTGATTGTGCATTGTGGGGACAGTATAAACACTGCTGATTACTATTCCACTGCAACGGTTGATTTTTTCTTTTTTTTTTTTTCTTTTTTTTTTTTTTTTTTTCTGATTGCTTAATAAGGCCATCTACTCTGCATCAGGCGCTGGCAAGGCTGATGGTGAAATCAGTTAGGTCACTTTTTCTGGTCATGGTAGCAGGAGGAGCCTTGTGATGGCAACAGATGACTAAAGGCATAATTACAGACTATTTAACCACATCTGTTTCCCCACTTAACATTGTTTGCTCAAGTTAGATGTAGTTAAATAAATGAAAAGGAAAATAATGGTGAAGACAGTAAAAAAAATTACTATTACATAGGTAAAACTCTAGGGCTTGTTATAATTACAGAAAACAGAGTTTACAGTGATTTTTAAAAGGCACTAATTTTAATTAGAGAGTTTCTATACACATACACTCTGGTCCATTTGCTGCTGATTTTAAAGCCTATATTATTTAAATACCTATTTCTACAGGAAAAGAATGTTGAAACTAGAAAAAAAAATGTAGATAACTCTTATGTATTGAATTTAGCTGTATGTTCTTCTTCAGTATAGTAATTATAAAAGAGGTTTAGCAACTCTTTCTACAGTTTTGCTATTAAGAACAAATCCTGTAAATCTCAGCACCTCCTATCAATGGCAGTGGATAAAGCAGAGATCTCCAAATACTTCTATATGCAACAGGCAGATAGGCAGATGTTTCATGCTATCCTTGTACAAACTACAGCAAAGCTCACCAACAGTGAAAAACCCACTGAAAAACCTGAAGTTTGCCTGATGCTCAGGCTGTCACAACACAAGACCATCATATGCTTAAAAATAAAAAATAGTGTTTGACTTAAAATAGTGGAGTTCTACAATCTTACATTATATATATATCTGCACTCCCCAACCCCGCCCCCTCCTTCCTTTGTTTTTCCTGTTTTCCTCTGTTTGTTTTGACAGACCATTGGAAAGAGCTTGGAGCCTGTTAGGACAAATAATTTGGGTTTTCAGGGTTCAAAGTGCTCCCTGTATCAGGAACTCTTTTTGCTGGCTACAATGGATTGTAATGCTGTAGCTCTGCATCACACATAAAACATAACTGTCACACTTGCAACCACTAGATGAAAAACAACAAGCTGTTCCAGACATAAAGATGGGTTTGTAGAAAGGTTAAATAAATTGTACAGTCCTAGTTTCAAAGATGCAGATGAAAATACTTTCCGAACTGAGTTCCAAAGTCAAACAGGGGCATAAGAGCCAAGGAGTCTGAGTTCCTCTGCTCATCAGTGTCAGTACAGGCAGAGCTTGCTGACTAAATTAAATCTGTAGAATCTGCCATTGACATAGGAGGTTACTATTGTATGAACTAATTGGTTAACAATTTTTGCTTGGTAACAAGTCATGACAGTGCACAACCCTGCTGTGCATGCACACATGTACATGCCTATGCACATATAGAGGAGAGGATTTAGTGATTTAGTGTTTGGCATACTATAAAAGCATGTGTACTTCAATCACACTGCTTTTACCTAGGGTTAGATTCCTCATTTTCATGAGGCACTTACTCAAGGCAATGCATTCAAGGCTGACCTTATTCATACTTTACCTATTTCCATTCTCTGTAAAAAGAAAGCGGGACCACTGTTATCATTACATGCTTAACTCACTATTTTCCTCTGAACTAATACTGAATCTTCCCTTCTAGCACATCTTACTCTCAGCTCTGCCCTCTACATGCTGCCCAAATTTAACCAGTTAAGGTAGCCTTCCCTCTGTGCCTCCCTCTTATCCTTTAATAAAATTTAAAATCCTGCTCTCAATTTTAAGGTGACATAACAACTCTTCTCCAGCTTCTTCCATTCTATTCAGTTGTGTTTCTTAAAACAGCTCTCTTTCAAGTGCTCGTCTTTGACCATATCTAGAGGGTTGTGACTAAATGCACTTCCACAGAACCATTTGCCCTCAGTAACTGCAGACACTGAATTTAAGTTTCCACTGTCACAACTTCCAATCTGAGACAAAACGCAGCATTTTAGAAACCAGACATGAACACAGTCCTGCCAGGAGCAGGATACGTATCTAACCCTGCACAGCTTCACCAGCAGCTTGATCTCCTGCCTAAAGCAGCATGTTGTTCACCAGGCACACAACAAGGACCCATGACAAGGGACAATAGACTTGTGGTACATAACCCCTTCTTCAGCTGCAGTATTTTCTAATAAAGCTATTTCAGAGAAGCTTGGTGCATATCTTCTTCAAGCTTATGTGAACAAAGGTAGAGCTACTTTGTTCTATAGTCCAATCTTATGTTACAGTGACTAGGAACAGCTCTTGGAGTTTACCCTTATTTTGGCAGACAACATCCTTGCATAAGCTAACGTTTACTTGTCTGTATAAAATATTCAAAGCTCACTATCTTTGACTTGCTAATTAATTAGCTACTAATTAATAAGACTTTCACTATTACTCACACATGACCTTCTTTTCATTTATTTTTGAATTTATTGTTACAAATTACATCTTAGCATTTAAAATAAATGCTCACCTGGTTTGCTGAAGCAGTAGTGAAGCCAGGAAAGTGTGATCTCAGCTATCTTGTACTAATGAACTTGAGCTCATTAAGACTCTATTTAACACTAGGAGAGTTTTATCTAAGAAAAGACAGTGCTGGTTGGCCAAGCTTTGGGACTCAGTTTTTTAACTGCACTGATAAACACTGAACTGACCTCTGGCCTTTAGTACCTTCAGTTGTTACAAAGATTTTTCAGCTTCCACACAGCGTATTTATAGCTCAGTAGAAGAATCTCTTAATTCAATGGAGAGGTCATTGTAGCAACCATTTTGGATTTGTCATGCTAGGTTTGAACCTGTATCTCCTGTTTGCTAGGAAGACACAAAAGGGGCTGCATTTCATCTGCAGTCTTCCTTTAACACTTACATTT
The DNA here is from genome assembly GCF_019238085.1 of Lagopus leucura. Lineage (NCBI taxonomy): Eukaryota > Metazoa > Chordata > Aves > Galliformes > Phasianidae > Lagopus > Lagopus leucura. Next base: position 19,484,634 of record NW_024962250.1, on the reverse strand, counting down.
GCATCATGAGGTAAAGCAGCATATTCTGGGTTATTCCCATCTTCCATTTTTAAAAAATTAATCTGCCATTTAAAAAAAAAGAGTGTCTGAAAAAGAAAGCTTTACTATAGATACGCCTGCAGTCACAAACCTGCAGGTTTGCTATAACTGTTGTTCTCACAGCAGAGATGGCAGAGAATGCAGAATGTGGCTATGGTCAGCTGCAGCAGCTGAAATCTGGAACGTGATCATTCCCAGCTGTAGTGGTATCAAGCTCTGGCAAAGAAGAAGGACAGATAGCATGGAAACTAGTGCTATTTATTATGAAGGAAAATGTCTTTTACTTGCATTAGGAATGAGAACCAGCCCATAATTTTCGTTATCAGTCCTACATGGCCAGCCCAGACTTAGGAAAGTACTGTTAACCAAACCTGCTAGCAATATCACACTGTCAGGTAAGCAGCCATTTCCAGTTTAGATAATTGTCCCATACATTTTTGTTTAAAGTTATGAACAAGCTTGCTGTAAGGAAGAAATTTCTAGTCAGTGGAAGTGCTCAATGTATTTCTCGGTGTAATGTGCCCAGAAGACATTTCTTTTCCTCCTTGGCAATTTTATAGTAATTGTTGGAGGATACTCCTGGTACCTAATCAATTCTGAGTTGTGTTTTGTTTTGGTACAAAGATATTTGATAAAATTCATAAACTTGCGTATGTGCTGATACCAGATCATTTCAGGTTGAATATTTTATCTGGGGTTGTAAACACTGCTTACATTTCTCCTGGTGATATTTTGTCATTCCATTGCACAATTGCACAAGGCTTGGTTTTACTTGCAGTTGTTTCAAGTTGCTAATGACATCATCATAACCTGACATATTTGTAAATGTTCAATTTGTCTGCTGGCCTTTGTTTTCTTGTTCTGAGCTTCCATGATCCACTTATTTTGAAGTTTTGTGTAGCACTAACTTGTGCAAAATAGTTTCTGTAGTATCTAGAGCACTATCTGTAGCGCTCCTCAAATCAGTGCTTTTCTTCTACCCATCCCTTTTAACTATGGTTTATCTTTTCATAAAAGTACATCCTGCTTTTCCAGGGAAAGTTGGGAGAGTCTTCCAAAGCCATTGCATTTTTTTCCTGTGTTACTCAACTTTTATTATGGCATTTCTATTTCTCTATTATTGTTGTTTTAGAAAGAAACAAAGACATTTCATAGATTGCATTTGTGTTTCTCATGTTCTTGCATCTTTTGTGTACACTATCAAAGTACAATGCCCACCATTAAAAATGTAAGCTTGCAATATATGTATTTTTTCTAGGATCCTGATTACACATAAATCCTGCCAATATCCCAACATCCTGCTGCTGTATGCAGATGTTTTTAGGCTACGTTGCAGCCTTAACAAATAACAGTTCCTACAGAAGAAAATTTAAGTGTCCATTCAGTATTAGTCCAAAGGTTCATCTAATGCATAATTTTCTGGCCATAAGCAGATTTCCATGAAAAAGCACAAGAATAGGAAAGAATATATAGGAAGCTGCACTGTTCTTTCTTCCAGCCCTGTTAGAAGCTCACCATTTTTTTAATGAAGATTTAAGAATTTTAAACAGGTTCAACAGATGTTCTTTCAAACCCATGTGCTGTAGAGCAGGAACTTAGGATACTACCAGTACTACATGTTGTTTCATTTAATTTCTCTTATGCAGGGTCAGCAAGTCCTTAGGTGAGTTGCTTTTGCTGTCTTATCAGTAGTCAAGCTGAAGTCTCCATTCCTCCCCAGGTAAGCTGTTCTTATAAGCATTTTCTGAAAGTACCACTCCTGTAAATACAGAATAGTGTGGCAACTTTACTCAGATAGCAAACACTGTACAGGCAGAACTCAACCATAATACAGAAGCAATAGAGAAGAAGCAAGTGATTTCTACTTATAAATCTTTTATTTATTTCAAACCTAAATTGCTTAATACTCACAAACTGTTAAAAATATATAAGATATTTTAAAATTCATAAAACATTGGTCTTCATACTTGGGCATATTAAATTTTAGAAAGCAGTTGTATTAGAAGTTATTAGGCAGCAAAGATCAAGTATTTGTTTTAAATCAAAGGATGCAGTATCATTCATCTAAGTTGTAATTTCAACTTTAGATTTTAAGAGAGGATAGTCTGGAGCTGTTCATTTCTTTCTTGTGTAACAAGTTATTTAAATCTATTGAAATAGACACCTCACCATGCCAAGTAGTGTTACCAAGCAATCAAAATCTGGAAGCACGCAAATGTCATTGAGGACAAAACATATAGATCACATATTCTGAAAAGTATGTTACCCTTTTGTGTCAAAAATATTATCCATCAACTTTGTTCCAACTGGATGTCTACCAAAAAAACAAGACAAGTTAAAAATCAGTGGAGTTAAACCCCTTGGAGAGATGTAGTGCTGTGAGTATAATTGAAATGTTAATAATTATGCTCATGCTGATAATTACCAAGAATAGTTTGGTATAGTAGTTACAGAGCTCACCTTTCACCTCTGGGTCTTGGATTTGATTTCTACCTGGAACTGTATGAAAAGAGTTCAATTATCTCCATCTCCCTTTTAGTGGATGGATTTTCCACCCCATTCACACTTCAGAAATAAACAAGAATAAAAATGGAGAGGGACAGAAAGAACATTTTATGGCCCCTAATTAACTAATTAGTGTGAAGTTATTGCTGTTTTTTTTTTTTTTAATTAAATTTTCCAGGAGATGTAATACAGTTTAGACCATTTGGAAAAGAAACAAAATGACTGAAAAAATGCAGGCTGAGAACAAAGATCTACAGAAGACCTTCTGTTACAGTTTATTTTCATGTTTTGAGTATACAATACAAAAATTAGCTGTCTCATAAAGTAAAGATAATGCATATTGTTGCTCTACAACAGCTTCATAGCTGCATATCCAGCCTTAGCAACACAACACAAACACTTTTGCTCAGTACTTACTTCTATTCAAGCTTATGCTTAATAAGAAAAAGAATTAAATTACAACTTATGCAAAGAATTATGCAAAGAAGGTTGAACAAACACATCAAACCTATCCAATGTTCTGAAGCTGGATTCTAAGTAGCCCAGCCACAACCATCCACACACACAGAAACGAAGCAACAACTAAAAGAATATGTAGGTATCCATATGGTTCTCCAACTCCAAGGTTTCAAAGATTGTATCAAGTTCTGCCCACTTTGAAGTGCATCTCTTGGAATTGAAAACATCATGATGGGAAGGGCAGCCCAGCACCTGGTTCCCTAGTACAGAGCTACAAGACAGAGCACAGTCTGGAATTTAGGGAACTGAAGGTGATGTCATCATATCAAGTGAAATCAAAGAGAGCTCTTCAGAGCTACACAAAGATTATGTAAAGACCAACATTTAACAACAATTATCGCTTGTGAAATGTTGTAATTAGTCTCCATCAATCTCTTGCCATTTACTATGATAAATGCTGGTTTAGTCTGTGAATTGCACAGCATGGTGGACACAACTGCATTCTTTAACTATGTTAAGAGCAGCAAACCAGATGTGATTTTACTTCTTTCTTACCTGGAAGCAATACCATCATTACCTGTACTCTTCTTTCTGGACTGTTCTAGGTACTTAGATGAAATAGAAAATGAAATACGATCCAGATATCATGAAGATTTTTATTTTTTTTTTTTAAGGAAGCTTCTATCAGTTAAATACCACAACAGAGGAAGTTAACCACAGTCTACACCTGGAAAAGAAAAGGAATTTTTCTTTTCCTTGGATTTCAGTAGCATTCAAAGGGAATCTGAAATTAAGTAGGGGCAGGACAACCACGCAAGAGGATTCAGAACATTTTAGTATTGAAATACATGCACCTGCATTGCACTGATCTTTGGAATATGCACTGCAATGGGCTAAAATTCTTCCAGGTACAAGGCCCTCTTGTACCCAGAAAGCTCCAGCTGCTGAGGAGGGAGCACAGTACACATTTCTCCTTTGTCCTGCTTTCCCTGGCTTTTATTTGCAGTCGCTTTGGTTTCAACTCAAATAGAAGATAGCGAGTCATTATATGTATTTTGACTCCTTTTCTTCCACAACACAGCTAAGTATAAGGGGAACAGGAAGAAACTAGTGCCATTTCAGTCCAATCGCCCAAAATTCCTGTATGAAGAACCTTAAGTGATTGAATTTTCATACATTGTAGGGCCAGCTTAAGTCTACTTTCTGTAATAAAGTATTTCATAAGTCTTTATTTCACTTCACGCTAAGATGGCATCACCCTAAATTAAAGAATTAGCCACAAGAGTATATTTGTGAAACAATACTGAAGTTCGCTCTCACAGTGCTAGCAGGATAATTTGCGTGCCATACTTCCATTTGGTAAACCTGCAAACTGTTCTACATTTGTCAGTTTTAACTGCTACAATTTCAGAGCATGAAAACACCAAGTGCTTTAGTAAAGTTGGGAAAAAAAAGTGGAATTCTCCTGGCTTTCTTTTCCAAAGCTACAGGATGATTCATTCATCTGGTAATGCTTGAGGTGCTTTCCCTCTTCCTAGAAGAGAATATTGTCAACACAGGACAGCATTGGAAAGGCCTTGCCTTGCACATTCCCACTGTCTGTGAGGTGCCATGCAGTGCTGTGCTTCTTTCTCTGGCTGTATATCACCTGTGGTGTTGCCACTCAAAATAAATAAACAAATAAAAATCCGCAACCATCAACAACAGTCTTACAAAGTTTCCTATTGATTAAAATGTATTTTGAAATTTTTGAAGCGGTAAAAGGCATAAATCTACAGGGAATGCAATAGTCACTGGTAGGAAAGGGGAGGGAATAACTCCTACAGCTCAACATAATCAAAGGCTTTGATAGTAAATGCACAGGTTCTGCGTTGCTCTCAAAGAGTTTCAAAACAGTGAATACAAGGTTTTTCCTCCCTGGGTTTTAAAACAGGAAAAATACTAAAACCCAAGTGAAAATGGGAAAATAGAGAATCCATTAAAGACATTCTCACAATAGGGCACAATAGGCCTTCTATTTAGCAGCTCACAGCTAAAGCATTTGCAAACTATATAGTTATCAAGAAAATGATAGATGAAGGAACTTAAAATAATAATTTCAAATACTCATTTCTTTGACCTTGCTCTGTTTAATTTTACAAGAGGAGTTAACATACAAAGTGTTTTGATATCAAAGGGTTCTGTCCTTGAAACACCTCTCACAGTTGCTTTATGGAGATATTGCTTATGTCCATTATTTCTTTCAAAATACAAATAATTCCACTTCTTCACGTATAGCTTCACTTATCTGTGTCTCCAATTCCTCTGATTTTTACAGAGCAGTGATTGGTTCTATTGGTCATTCCACACACACTCCATTACTTACCCCCCCCCCCCATATTAATTGTCTTTTTTAAATTGCAGTTTCAGTACATGTGAGGATCTAAAGGAAATATACAATATTTCAAGTGCAGACGCTCTTATGAACTTAGTCTTGCAAACACTGTTGCCTGTAGTTTGTGCACTGACTTGCAACCAGCCTGGCCTTCAGTCTATAATTACACAACAGTTTTTTTCTACCCATTACTGATGTTGCTGACTTCTAAAAAGATAATCTCCAAATTGAATCCATCCTGTTCATTTGTCTTTGTGTGCCTGCATATGACTTTACATTTGCTAGTATTTATTATAATGTCAGGTGTTTCCCACATCTCCCAGCCTATTTTGATCATTTCCAGGCTCTGCCTGTTATTTCTGTTTTGGAAAACAAAAAAAAATATAAAGGGGAAGTGGATGGGGAAATACTTTGTCTGATCAGAGAAAAGCAGCTCTATAATCTTTCATTCATGATTACCCTTCAAGGATATCACACTTCTACAGAAATGTTTTCACACATATATATATCCTAGCAATATGATTTATGCAAGTTACCTGTTCTGTTCTCTCTCTTTTTTCCTTTTAAGCACAGACTTTATACAGTGTTTTCTGCAGTGAAATTCTAGCCAATGCCCTACTTGCCACATAATCTGCTGACCTTCCCACTGCACTGGTACCATCCTGACTTGAAACAGAAGCAGCCTTCATGTCTGTGATAACTTTCTTTATCCTTCTTCCAGCTGTGGGCTTGGCGAAATTAAAAAAACTTCCTCTTCAAACAAGCGCAAATTTCTGTCACCTTAATTAGCTTTTTCCTTGTATGTAGATTGAGGCTCACGTTAAAATTGATAGCAATAATTTATGACATTTGTGGCACTGCATGGAAAAAGGAAAGGAAATTTCCCTTAACCTTCCCTTTCTCATTCTTTACAGACTCCACACCAGTCCACTGGACATTTTGGATTCTCTGGCTGATTTCTTTTGGAAAAATTGCTGATGGTAATTTTTAGACACCTGTTATTTTTCACTGTTTCTCTGCAAATAAGAATGCGGTTTTTAAACTAAAGCACGTTAGCTTGGTTAAAGAGCTATTTTCCCCATTTTTCCACAAATACCATTCTGTTGAAAATAGAGTCCTAGGGCACTGCTTCTGTGCTTGCCTTTGTAAATCGACTATGCTTTTTGTTGTTGGTGTTGTTGTATTCCCTCCCTCTTCCCTGTCTTCTTAATATTTCTATGGCTAGAAGACAAAACTGAGCTGGTTATTGAGACAGTATCATTTATTTGTGTTCTTTAAGCAGGCTGCAGCAGAGCCAGAAGATAATGGGCACCTCATTTATTCAGGCTTTGAATGATCATATTTAATTCCCAGCGACAGCTGTCTTCATCGCATTAGCATTGCAAATCAGTTCTGTTTTGTAATGGCCTTCTATTGAACGTGATTCAATTATGTGTGGTCCGTACCAAGGCAGGATATGGTCTTAGTATCTATAGCAATATTTCTGCAAGCTGCTGCTCTTTACACTGCTCACATTTAAGCTGCCTGTTTACCACAATGCTTTCCTTGAACTACACTGAACTCTCTTCATTTTGCAGCTAAATAAAGAATGAATATAATTTGTAAAAGCAGTTATCTGGTCAGACATATTACATACCCCATCTTCTTTACACATGCCTAGAATCAGGAAACACTTGTTAAAATAAATTGTTACTATACTTAAAACATTTATATTACAAAAGTCATTAAAGTGGATTTAAATGATTATACAGTGTTAAATGGTATTAAGCACTAAAGCTCAGTGCTGGTTCAGAAGAAGATTATAATAACATACCAAACAACTAAATTTCTTTTAATGTAGTAGTTTTCTAAGAAAAGGGCAGAAAGGTTTAACGTCTACAAAACAAGTTAGAAAACATAACATTTTGAGCATATAGTTTCAAAAATTTTGATCCCTAATTAATTTACTGTGAAATATCTAAATCCTGTGCACCATACATTCCAGTCTTTTTGCATCTGGAGCTGATATATAGGTTACATTTCAGATGAAGCTGCTGAGGGCCTGGATCACATCACTGCAATTTAATAGGTTTGTCTATTTGTTGCAATACAAACACCTTTCTAAACTCTGATTCCACATGTGAAGTAGCTCCTCCTGTTGTGTCAGACAGACCCAGAAAAAAAGCTTCCACTATACACATCCAACAAACACGTGCCTCAGTTTGCACAAGGCAAAGCACAAAATGTACCCTTTTCTTCAGGATTTCTATTCCTGTGATCTCTAAAAAGAATTCTACTTTTGCAGAAATCTCATTATAAACAGTGCAGTCTTAGGGCTCTATTAGCATCCTTTCTCTTGTTAATAAGAGCACATACAACAGAAATATGTTGTTTATTCCACACTGTAGAGTGCTGGACCATCATTCCAAAGTACTTTATGGCTAAGAAATGTTACCTTGTTCAATACATTACTTTGAATTGCTTAAGGACCCTTTCTGGATAACAATGATGGAGCAATCACAGTGCCCTTCTGTGGGACCTGGAGTCTCCAGCTGCCCCAGGTCAGCAGGCATCTTAGAGGCCCTGATGCAAAAACATTGCTCCCTAAATTCTGTTGTGTTGGACTGATGTCCATTTCCCACCTTCATTCAGTATGATTTCAGATAAAGAGGAACTCTTCTCTCACAAAAGTAACACCCTGACTCCTCTACTTATGATCTGCCTCTTTGAGAGAAAGAACATGAAGTTGTAGAAAAAGAGGTGATTCATTCTTGCTCTTGAAATCAAGAGAAGAAAGTCTACAGACTGGATTGCTGGGCCAAGGTTAACAGCATGAGTTTCAATAGGGCAAGTGTCGGGTCCTGCATTTTGGTCACAACAACCCCAGGCAACCCTACAGGCTTGGCAAGGTGTGGCTGGAAAGCTGCCTGATGGAAAGGGACCTTGGTGTTCCAATAGACAGTCAGTTGAACATGAGCCAGCAGTGTGCCCTGTTGGTCAAGAAGGCCAATGGCATCCTGGCTTGTACCAGGAATGGTGTGGTGAGCAGGACTAGGGAAGTCATCCTGCCCCTGTACTCAGCATTGGTGAGGCCTCACCTCAAGTACTGTGTTCAGTTTTGGGCACCTCAGTACAGAAAGGACATGGAGGTACTGGAGCAGGTCCAGAGAAGGGCAACAAGGCTTGTGAAGGGCTTGGAAAATCAGCCCTATGAGGAGAGGCTGAGGGAGATGGGGCTGTTTAGTCTGGGGAAGAGGCGGCTGTGGGGAGACCTTATTGCTCTCTTCCAGTACCTGAAAGGTGCTTACAGTAAGAGTGGGGTAGGTCTCTTCTCACTGGTGACAAGACGAGGGGAAATAGCCTCAAGTTGCGCCAAGGTAAGTTTAGGTTGGACGTTAGGAAACACTTCTTTACAGAAAGGGTGGTTAAACATTGGAATGGGCTCCCCAGGGAGGTGGTTGAGTCACTGTCCCTGGATGTGTTTAAGAGCCATTTGGATGTGGTGCTTGGAGATATGATTTAGCAGAGGGTTGTTAGAATTAAGGCACTATAGTTAGGCTGCAGTTGGACTTGATGACTCTTGAGGTCCTTTTCAACCCGAGTAATTCTATGATTCTATGATACAGAGACTGCTGTGTATTTTAATTTTGGATCTTAATTTTCTTTTCTTTTTCCCCTACAGAACAGCCCATTAGAAATGTCTTCTAATGACTTTTGAGTCTGAGCAAGAGGCCAGCTCAATGTGGAACAACTTCTGTGGGCACTTCTAACTCTTTCCTCAAGATCTGAGTGAGAGTTGACTTATTTCAAATTGAAATCTGTCTTTTCTGACTATATTCTTAAGGATAATTTTAATTGTTTCTTTCTTTTTTTTTCTTTATTTTTTTTTAAAGCCTTCTTTCACACCTTTCCCTCTCCACTGTTACTATCACAAATTATATTTGCTTCTTTGCAAAAATTGTGGATGTAACGATTTCTGGATTATATTCTTACTTAATTTATCAGATTTTACTACAACACAGAGCTTATGTGAAAATAATGATCATTTAACTCAAATAGGCGGTTTACATTTTTAAAATGAGATCCATGTGTTTTTTAATGGCTGTTTGTTTTGCATACATCAAGTTGTACAGTCTGCTACCTGAGAAGGACTCCAAAGTTTACAAAAGCAGCTTGATTTGTTCTTACCATGCCAACTGCATGAACAAAAGAGTTTTTTATCAAAAGAATTTTATCAAATTCTTTCACCTCAGAAGCAATGCACTGTAGCTGAAATGGAAGAGCAGGTACGGTATCTACCCTGTGATAGGGACTGGTTGGACTCTTGGTGGAGTCTTATGTTTTGGCAGCCAGCCACATGGCCCATACAGTCTGATGCTGCAAGACTGCTCTCAGGTTCACATTTTAAGATGCTGATCTTCATACAGAATATTTTTTACCTAAGGAAACAAGGTTTGTGTGACCAAAATATTTCCTTCTCATCTAATTTCCTTCTCATGCAGTCATAATTAACCCAAATCTGTAAGTTATTAGAAGTCCTAGAACTCCACAAAGCAATAAACATCACCCATTATATATGCATTGCTATTATGTAAGAGTGAACATATTTATAGTCATAGAAAAAAGGAAATTTCTATGTTGCTTTATGAAACGGATACTAATGAAAACTTCCCCCACTCATCATGTAATTTGGTGCAATTAATGTAATTTTTTCTGATAATTGTAAAAACCTCAGGACCAGAGTTCACAAAATATGAATCACTTCCACATCCTATTTTAATATTTATCATCCTGCGCAATCCACAGATATCATTAACATACAAATAACTTAATTGGGAAACAGTAAAGGTTTCATCAAATACAATAAACCTGTCAGAGAAGTAAGGAAGTGGAAAGTAAATCTCTTAAAACCTTTAGCTGGAGGAATTCAACCACTACAGTCCACCACTTCTAAGTTCTCTAGCAAGTATTCCAAAACCATGCTTATCAACTGACTTGCTGCAGTACTTTTAAGCTGTTCATATTGCTCTCTCTGCCTCAGAAGACATTCTAAGTCCAAATGCAAGTAATGCAAATGGGTCAGTGGGGGAAATAAGGCTAAGAGTTGCTCAGCTTGATCTCACTTGACTGCTATTGCTGTCCCAGTCCTAGTTAAGAAAAATATTAAGGAGGATAAATGAAATAGTTTGAAGCTCTTTATAGAAATATTCTCTTTCCCCAGCTTAGTGGGAGGTATAAGAATAACATGGAGAAAACAGAAAAGTCTCTGCCTAGAACTTCAACAAGTAGATGAAGAAGCTGGGCTCGTGGGTGACTGGAAGTTGGAACTAACCCTTAATCTGGAGGACAAGGAGAAAGGTTTTCAAAAGCTTCGAGAATGAGTCAGTTAGTGAGGAGAAGTGGATTTTTGCAAAGCAAAGGAATTATAGGTGAGAGAAATATGGGAAGAAAGAGTCTTGCAGCCATATGAAGAATTGTCCAAAGACCAAATTAAAATAAAAGACAAAAAAGCATGTAACTGATAACGCCAACTTCAAGCTGGAAGGAAACACATGAAAGATTTTAAATACTGCAGTGAGAATAATCAAAATAGACCAAATGGGAGAAACAACTTACAGGGCAAAGGCAAATTGCATGCTAGACAAGTATAGCAGTACACAGAGTCATACAAAAAAAAAAATTAGGCTGGACTTAGAGTCAAAAAGGAGGAACTTTCTCTGCCTGAGGTTACAGCCATACAAAAGAGTTGGTCCAAGATTTTAGTTTGAGCAAAGTAACTGAAGACTTGAGTAGAGAGACGGGTTTGTGATGAACTGGCCTAGAAAATGTCATCAAATTCATCTTTCCATTGACAGCATTCAGAGATACTGTTCAAGAGGACAGATGCAGAGCATGCAGAATCACTATAAAAATTGCAGGAATGGTCACTTGGACCATTTCCCCAAGGGAATCCTTCTTAGAGAAATAGATTTTTAAAATTAAATTTCTAATAGAAAAGTATCAATAAAAAGAAATAGTTCAAATGAGTTCTAAAAATAAATAGTCAGTCCATGGTTGCTGGTGCAACAGGAAAGCTGTTTTTTTGTTGTTGTTGTTGTTGTTTGTTTGTTTTAATTAAGAAATAATTTAAGTTCCTCTTTTTACAAATAATTAAGATTCCAAAAATCTATAAATAAATGCATTATATTAAATTATCACAGATATAATTTATCTCTCCAAAATTGATATTAGCTATAAATGTAAATTTAATTTGACCTTGATTGATCTTCACCAGTAATATTAACTCCCTGGATAACATCTAGGAGAAAAAAAACAGGTAAAATATTATAAAATTCTGTCTTGAAGATGGAAAGGACAACAGATCTTTCTGGTTTCCAATTTTGCCCTATACTATTATTTACGGAATGCAGTTTTACTGTCCCTTACATTCCTTTCTTCCACATGGATTCTCTGTACTTTATATATGGTAATTCACAATCACCATTTTCGAAAGGCCTTTAAGAGCACTATAAATAGAACAAAGAGGAGCTGTTCTGAGAGCCAATTTGCCATTTTCTCTGTGGACAAAGTCAGATGAACTGGCTTCCCCATTGCTATAGATGATCTCCAGCGTTTTCAAACATTTTCTCAGTCTGTTTCAAAGTAACAATTGTCAATTAGAGCAAGAAGGCTGAAGAGGAGAAGACGTAAAATTGTTTATGAAGAGGAAAATCAATCAAGTAACCAAATAATCAAATTCCAGTACAATTAATAAATGAAGTATGAATTATTAATATATCTTAAAAAAAAAAAAAAACTCTATCTGTATTCCTATCCTTTTGCTTTGTCTCACTTAAAAACAGCTAATTCTGAGCTCACAGAAGAAATGAGTTAAAAATCAGCGATGTCTTCATCACAAATATTTGTCCATATCAGAATGGAATATCCTGGAACAATTACTGTGTATCTAGGCAGCAGCACTACAAGTAAATACGAATTAACATCACTACAGATTATTCCAATAGTTCCTATTCATCACAGATAACAGTGGCTTCAGGAAAATGTAACACTACCACATGCAACCAGACAGCAAATACATCTGAAAACACGTTTTCAAATCAAGAAAGTTGTCACAAATACTAGTATATAAGGAAACCCACAAGACAACTTGAAGTCAGGTTTACCGCCTTGATCTCAGATTGGCCACTGCAGTAAAAGACAATGAAGAAACCTTTTATAAATATATCAATGGCAAAAGAAGAACCAAGGATAATTTCCATCCTATACTTGAAGCAGCAGGGAACGTGGCCACTGAAGACAAGGAGAAGGCTGTGGTCCTCAATGCCTTCTTTACATCTGCCTTTAATAGCCAGACCAGTTATCCTCTGGGCATTTTACGCCCTGATCTGGAAGTTTGGGATGCTGCTCGGAATATACCCCCAGCAATTCAGGTGGAGACAGTCAGAGAGCTCCTCCTCCATCTGGACTGTCACAAGTTCATGGGACCAGATAGGCTACACCCTGTGGTGCTGAGGGAGCTGGTGGGGGTGATTGCTGAGCCACTCTCGGCCATCTATATATGTGCTCCTGGTTAACTGGAGAGGTCCCCGAGGATTGGAGGCTTGCTGATGTGACTCCCATCTTCAAGAAGGGCCGTAAGGAGGATCTGGCGAACTATAGGCCTGTTAGCCTGACCTTGGTACCAGGGAAAGTAATGGAGCAAATCATCTTGGGTGAGATCACACGGCACGTGCGTGGTGTCCAGGGGATCAGGCCCAGACAGCATGGGTTCATGAAAGGTAGGCCCTGCTTACCCAACCTCATCTGGGCCGTGCCCAGCAGGTCTTGGTGAATGGAGCGAAGTCCAGCTGGCAGCCCATTTCAAGTGTTGTCCCCCAGGGGTCGGTACTGGGGCCCATCTTGTTTAATATCTTTATTGATGACCTAGATGAGGGGATTGAGCGCACCCTCAGTAAGTTTGCAGATGACACCAAGCTGGGAGGTGGTGTGGATCTGCCTGAGGGTAGGGAGGCCCTTCAGAGTGATTTAGATAAGCTGGATCACTGGGCTGAGGTGAATGGGATGAGGTTCAACAAAGCTAAGTGTCAGGTCCTGCACTTTGGCTGCAACAACCCCATGCAGCATTATAGGCTTGGGGATGAGTGGCTGGATGACCGTGAAGAGGAAAGGGACCTGGGGGTGTTGGTTGATGCTTGACTGAACATGAGCCAGCAGTGTGCCCAGGTGGCCAATAGGGCAAACGGCATCCTGGCCTGCATTAGAAATAGTGCGACCAGCAGGAGCAGGGATGTGATCATCCCCCTGCACTCAGCACTGATGAAGACGCTCGAGTCCTGTGTTGTTTTGGGCCCATCAGTACAAGAAAGACATTGAGGCCCTGGAACGTGTCCAGAGAAGGGCAACGAAACTGGTGAGGGGTCTGAAGCACAAGTCTTATGTGGAGCTGCTAAGGGAGCTGGGATTGTTCAGTCCGGAGAAGAGGAAGCTCAGGAGAGACTGCATTGCACTCTACAATTTCCTGAAGGGAGATTGTGGTGAAGAGGGGTTTGGCAATGAACGGGGAAATGGCCACAAGTTGTACCAGAGGAGGTTTAGGTTAGACATGAGGAAAAACTTTCTCTCAGAGTGTGATCCGGCACTGGACTGGCTGCCCAGGGAGGTAGTGGAGTCACCATCCCTGGCAGTGTTCAAGAGGCATCTGGATGAGGAGCTGCAAGATATGGTTTAGTATCTTGTGGCAGCAATAGTAATGAGAAGACAGTTGGACTAGATGATCGTACAGGTTGTTTCCAACCTTGTGACTCTATGACAGTGTTCAAAACTTCATTTTTTTACCTGGATTTCTTAGTAATTTTTGAGAACTGCAGCAGAAAAGCTCTTATTTGTGAGATAGAAAAGGTTATAAACAGACAACCCATTCAAACAGTGACACCTTGCCAGCCAGTGCTGGAGAATAATAATAATAATAATTTAAAAAAAAGAGCACCACACCTTGCCACATTTTCCAGCACTCTTATTGCTCTACTTTCCCAAATAAAAGTCATGCAAATAATAGGAGACAATCCAAGTTAAATTGCAGTCCACACACACACACACGTTTAGGAAAATACAACTAATACTTGCGTGAAGAATATTTTGCAACTTATTTCCATAGTTGTTATTCTAGCAAGTGAAAGGAAATATGCCTGCTCCGCTGTAGTCTCTTCGTGCATTACTTACCACCAATACAACTGCATGCAAGTAGTACAGTAGCTCTGAATCTTGCATTTATACTAAATTACTGAATTAGGTTTTACAAATAAACATAAAGCACAAGTGTATTGTTTAGCACATTAATTTTAGATGTGTACTTTTTTGAAAAAAATCAACTCTTCTTATTTGACAACATTAATTCCGGTAGCAGAACCTACGTTGTTAAGAAAAAGTGGAACTAGTATTTTCACAGATTACAATCTGCATACACTTAGAATCACTGTTAACAACACTATCAACATCATATATTTGGGGGATGAAAGGAACCATCATTCACACCTTACTCTTATCAGACTCGCCTTATCTGGTACAACCCAGAAAGCACACTCATTTCTGGATTTCAAAACAAATTTCAGAAATAATGGTAAAAACATGGATTTCTTTTTAAAAGTTTTGTGTGTGTGTGCATATACACACACACACACACACACACACACACACACACACATATATATAAACACATATATACACAATTCCTAAGTAGCGTTATCTACATTACATACAAAATTATTTACAGATACGGCTAGGCTTTAGTCTTAAGATGCAGATAGTATGAAGAAACAGAGCTGTAAAAGATTTATTAAGAATTATGGAGTAACAACAGAAGTTCAGATTTGTTCTTTTCACCCAATATTTTTATGTCCACTAGCCAGTAGAAACAAATCTACACTTGCATTAAGTCATCTAAGCCATTAACTATGAAGTTTTCATTTTGAGTATTCCTACTTGAGCATAAACGCAAATCCCATTTGTACAATCAATGAAGGTACAGATGCTATAGCTATGAGGTATACCAGAGAGCTTGGCTACATAGTTATTACACCAAAGCAAAAAAGATAGGACACTTACCTGTATCCTGAGCTTACTTGCGAAACTCCAGCAGAGTAGATCTGTAGAAGAGATCCTTCCCCCCTGGTAGTCAGCTCTTAAATGGTCTAGGAGAGGTGGAGCCAGGCTTCACCTGTGCTCCTGTGGCTGACTCATTGCTCGCCTCAGGTGATCAATCAGAGGTTCAGACCATGATTCAGCAGTTCTCATACACCATTTCTATTCTGGTTTCATTGAACTATTCCTATTTCACTGGTTTCACAAATTCCAGGAGTTCAAGAAATGAGTTCAGAACATTTCTGCAAGTAACTACTTGGTTCAACCAGCAGCAAAAATATATCAAAGGAGATACATGGAAAGGCCTCTTAGTGCCTGAGTTTTATGGGCCAGGATGTCATTGTGATGCTCAAGACTGTGCTGTCTTAACCCACAGGTCTATAATCTGAAGGACTGTTTGGTCATTTGCCACTATGCAATATAGACAGCGCTGGATGCAGTTCTACATAGCCTTCTTGGCAGCCCTACATCTAACCAGTGATAGCACTAGTGGTCCCACCTCTGTTAGGAGGCCACATGAGTAGCAGGGTGCCTGTCAGACAAGATCTTATGTTTTTCAGCTTCCAAAAATATATATGTATATTCCAGGCAATACAGTAGTACCTGTCTATAAATTTTAAATAGCAGAACACTTGATTCTTGACAGCTCATCTCAATATTTCAGTGGCTGATTACAATATTAGTTTCCAGTCTTACCATTTTCTGTCACTACTCCCATCTCAAGATCACTAGAGGTAAGATTCTGCCTCAGATATTTAGGGTGTTTGGTTTTGTTTTTTGGTGGTTTTTTTTCGGCACAGTATTCTCAACACGTTCTGCTTTTGACTCAGAAGAATCTAATTTTCTCTGCCCAGAAAGAGAGGAGGAGAAGCCCTCTAACACACAGCTGATTGTATAGTTATGTTTCTGTTCATACTGGGCCTTGACAGAGAAAGGGCTATTGTTGCACTAGCTCTGTAGACCCACAAAGACACCCACGTTCTCCAACCACACTGTTGTCTGTTCCCACAGAAACCACATGTTTAGTGGGGCAGCCGTTGAAATAATGGAAGCCTCAGCATTCATACAGTAATACAGTAATGGGTTACTGTTCTTCCAGTACTATTTCATGAATACAAAGACACTGAAAATACAGAACCATCCCTTCCTTCTCTGTTTTTGCTTTACTAAAGCAAGACTGTACAGAGAATGAATTAACACCTTTCACTTGATCATAGAGATATGTCTCTCATCTGTAATTCACATTGTACTTACTGTTCTGAATCTCAGTCTAAGTATTCTATATTACTACTCATTCTTATCAACATTGAAAACATCTGTATGATATTAGATATCTGATCAATGTATAGAAAGAAATATTGGATTTTGTTAGGTTATTATTGAGAGTTTGGTGATTATTAAGTTACACCAAATTTAATCAAGCAATCTCAACAAAAACCTGGCTAGCTTTCATGCTAAGCACAGGCCAGTGGAAAGGATAGCAGAATCAGTGCTTGCATATTTAGTATTGAATAAACCATATTTTCTATGCTGTTTTCCATAAAAACAGACATGCTGGATCAAACTAACAGATTTTTCTCAGCCAGTGGCCAGAAGGTGATACTTAGGAAAAGGAGCATGTAAAAGGGGAAAAGTAGAGTGCTAGCTGCACTCTAAAAAAAGTCATCCATCTTGTATTTAATAGCTCTTAATTATTTCTTCTTTTATAAAAATAAAATTAAACATTTTGTAATTTTGGCACCCGATGAAAATAAATTTTAAAATACAGTATTCTTAAGCAGGAAAGATCTTTCTTATGTTTGTTTTAAACCTGCTGCCAAAAAGTTTCCGTGGGTGCCCTGCAGTGAGTAATCATTCCCTATTCAGATTCTTCATGTCATTCATGATTTTCTATTCCTCTCCCACGCCCACCTTTTGTTGTCTCTTTCCAAGCTGAAGAGTATGAGTACAATTCTCATAAAGAGCCATTCCCTTTCTAGGTCTGTATATCCTCTGTTAGCTCCCCAAATCAATCACTGTGTTGCTGTCTCATCAATGTATGCAGTGACATAATCAAGATTTCAGTTTCTTTTTTCATTCTTTTTCAGATACTTTTGAGTATTGTTTGTCTTCTGATGGCTGCTGAGAGCTGGGCTGATGTTTTTAAGGAATTAATCAGAATAACTCCAAGATCATTTTTGCTAATTTTGAGTCCACCACTGTGAGCTTCATAATTACAATTGTTTTTCCCCCAGGCGTGTTACTTTGCATTAATTTGGTATTTTCTTACCCAATCATTAAATGCAGTAAAATGCTTCTATAATCCTAAAGAGAAAGCTTGAGCTATCCTGAGAAATTTTGTATCAGTCAAAAATTATCTCCTTACCCCTCTAGATCAGTCAAAGATACGTTGAATAGCAGACAGCTCTATTCATTTCCCTTCTAAACCATTTGGGAAATGATCATCTATCATTTCTCCCCTTTTCTTTAATCCATTACTAAATCAGGGAGAAACTTATTTCTTACTCTATAATAGCCAATTTCTGTTAACCTTTGGTAAGATGCCAATTAAATATCCAAGTACATAACATCAAGTTTTGCTGAATTTTCTCCATTACAATACATTAAAACACTGTCACGTATTAGTTCTGGCCTCTATTACAGTTTCAGCTAATCTGCTCATTGCAGAATTCAGATACACTAATGAATTTTGATCTCTAATGAATTTCACACTCTACAGGCTCTGAAAAAAAAACAACAAACAAGCATCACAAATGGCCCTTTCCACTCCTCAGGTGTCAGCGCTGATAAAAGCTGTCACTATCCCCCGCAGTTAGCAGTTTAGAAGTTTTACTTGTGATTTTTTTCAGGTTCTTAGATAAACACAATCTATTTCTATTGGTTTATTACTATACATATATCAAGATTTTCAGAACAGGAAAATTCTACTTTGTTCTCCACATAGAAAGGTTCCACGGAAAATATAATAATAATAATAATACCACCAAAAAAAAAAAAAAAAAAAAAAAAAAGGAAAAGAAAACCATACAAACATTTCTCTTTGTTCCATCAAGTTACTAAGATACTAAGAACACTCATAAACCTTAATACATGAACAACAGAAATAATTCATGTAAATTTGAGGATTTTGTATGGATTTACAACAATCTTACTTTTCTAGTATGCTTCTTCTATGTTTTGTCTGAGCTACAGTAATTTCTCCTTTTCTCATTTAAATGATGCCACTATTTGTGCTTGTGTTTTTATCATGCATGTCGAGGCTCAACAACATTTTGGCTTGTTTCATTAGTTTCAAATTGAAGCTTCCAGGATATTCTATATTCTACTTTGGACAAAATTTTTGCCACAGTTGAAGTTGTCCCTGATACCTTCAGCAGCCTCCTGCATGAGTTTTACCCTTGTGCTTGCCTCTTTCTTTTAGAAAGTCTCTTTGTGTGTGCGCACTTTCCTGTTTGAGATTATATTATGATGGGAAGATGCACAGAGAATGTGTGATATTGAATTTGAGAATGCTGGGGCCAGCATTGCAGGGCAGATGATTGATTTGATTTCAGAAAGAATTTCAATAAAGAAAAGAACAATATTTTCAATATCAATTTGTAATCATTAATCGTTGGATTAAAATTACTGCCTTAGGAATATGCTCACAGGTATGTGCAATGTGTGGCATGTAATTAACATCAAAATGTTATTTAAATCATTGCCAAGTGAGAAATCAGGATAAAATATGTGCTATCCTGGATTATTTATGAGATATGAAATTATTATGATGATGAGGACCTTTCTCTTGTTGTTTTAAAATTCATTTAGTTCATTTACCTGACTAAGCCTGCCTTTCTCATGAATGGGTAGAACTTTTCACCTGGGATAAAGATTAGACACGGCACTTCATCATATAATGTGCATCAACAAAACCTACCTAAATTACAAGGAAAATAAAGCTTGTTATAATTTCAGCAATTTTTATTTAGAGATAATTCAAATGGAAAAAGAGCAAAAGGATTCATTGAAATTTCTGCCACTAGAGATGAGAAAAACAAACATGATAATTGTTAAGTAAATAACTTGAAGATAATTCTTATAAAAACAGTAATTTCTGCATATTACTATTGACATGAGTGACCTCAAAGAAATTATTCCAATCTGTCAGCAGTTTTTTTTCATTCTTTGCCCATACCGTGAAAAATTCAGAAAAATTTTTGTCAAAAATAACTTCACATTCTCAT
The DNA here is from genome assembly GCF_019238085.1 of Lagopus leucura. Lineage (NCBI taxonomy): Eukaryota > Metazoa > Chordata > Aves > Galliformes > Phasianidae > Lagopus > Lagopus leucura. The sequence goes on along the minus strand of NW_024962250.1, from coordinate 19,464,915 downwards.
TTTGCAGCATAACAAAAGGCAAAATAACTGAAAATGAACTTGAATTATAGAATCATAGAATCATTAAGGTTTGAAAAGATCTCTAAGATCATCTAGCGTAACTGCTGACCCACCCCCACCATGCCCACTAACCGTGTCCCTCAGTGCCACATCTACATGGTTCTGGAACACCTCCAGGGATGCTCACTCCACCACCTCCCTGGGCAGCCCGTTCCAATTCTTGACCAAACTACTATACCAATTTTTGCTAAACTTTTTTTGTCTGTGTGACATCAATTGGACCATATTGGACTGCCCACAGTGATAGTCAATGAAAGTTTATGTTTGGTTGATGCTAAATTTTTGTTTATTTTAAATGTTAAACAGCATCAATGTTCTCTGAATTTTACCAGTGGCTGTGGCAGGCTGCAAGACATTTGAAACACTGATCATGATCAACAAATTTCAGTTTTTTTAAACAGAGATGAAAAAGGGCTACAGGTGGAAACCAATTCAAAATCAGTGTTTTGCATGTTTGCTTTTAACTGAAAGAGGATCAAAGGTTAATAAACACCTATTTTATATGAACACTGACTAGGATTTTTTGACATTTTTTTATTATGGAGAGTTTCTGCAACAACAATCAATGTCAGCAAATGACTCAGCTCTGCGCAAACAGAAAGAGTCAGTTGTCTTCCAATCACCTGCACCATGACTAAATTGGTTCAGGTACATACAGATATTTCTTCATAATGTCTCCTCTACCTGCTACCCAAAGCCTTTCCCTCAAAATAAAAACAGAACGATGACAAGGCATGCTTATTTTAGTCAGAGATAAGGCTGCAAGAGCTGCCCCATCACAGTGAAAAATAGCTAGCATACTGGGGAGGATCTTCATGTTAGTAAAGATGCACTGAGTGTTCTAACAATAAGCTAAAAAACAGATCTGAGCCATAAAGCAAATTTTGAACAGAAGTCAAGGATGAATAGAGGTGACTAAAGACTCTAGTGAGTATGTGAGTATGAAAGTACAGACAATTTTCAGGACCACCTGAAATTTGCAGGATAGGAGTTGAATAATGATAACACCAAAACAGGGAGGAACTTTCCATCCTGTAATTACACAGGCTGCAACCAAAACCACTCTTCTGTGCACTTAAAACAGGAAAAGCAATATTTTTATTTCAAATACAATTTAAGTATAATAAATTACTGCACACAAACACCTCATGCAAGTACTCTAAAGAAATACAATTTAGACAATGTAGGGTATAGTCAAGAACACAGAAATCTAAGCACACACTACTGTGAAAATCATCTAAACTACATATGTTTTTGCAACAAATTTTAGTAAAAGAAAAAAATGTTTTCTTTGTCACCTTGCCTTTTTCAAATTCCATACTTTTTTCTCCTTTTCTCTGCACTTCACCCTATTTTTTTTCCTGTCAGTGTTACATTCTTTTCCCTCTTTTTCCGTTTACGTGTGTATTCTTTTATTCACCTGCCTAATTTCCCTCCTCTTTCTCTCCCCTCTTGATTTATTGCCCTGTATATGAATAGCTGTCTGCCTCTGCCATAGCCAGTGGAAGCCAGTTAACACCCACAGATTAGGGATGGTACTCGAGCATAAATGCCTTTTTCCCCAGTACCTCAGTGTTCATTGCATCAAAGCACAGTTTTTTCATGGTGTGGTCTAAAAATAAGGATGGAAACCTTGTTGGCTTAGGGACCTCTGAGCCTGTTTGTGATTCAGAGAAAACAGTAGGTGCATTATGTGCTTGCTTTGTTATTTGTTTTCACTTATTTCGATCAACATATTCTTTGAAGAAAAATACTGTAAAAATAGGTGTCTTTTTTCTCCAAATGGTGCTTCTTGACTCCTCCTCTCATCTCTGCCACATTAGACCTCCCATCCATAACAATTACTTACCACCTGAAGCAACCATGGAAAAATGGCCCACAAAGGACGAGGGTATGCAGAATTGCTTTAAAATTTTACCACTGAACTTTGCCTGTGGTTTCTTGTAACTCATGGAGCAATTTATAAAAAGCTGTCTTACTCCAATGAATATTAAACCATATTAATGACACTGAAATGCTTGAAAACACAATCCTCAAAGTATTTGGCACAAAAACTAACCCATGTTTCAATTGAAAAAAGAACCAGATAAATTCCCCAGGTATCAGACAACCATCTGCATGTTCTGTCTTGCTAGCACCCCAGTTTTCAAGAACCACACTCTCATTTATTCTCATATGTAAGTAACTCACAGCATAATGAGCTGAGAAGTCCTGGAGAGATGTTAGCTGGCTTTAAAACATTAGAGTGAGAGTTTTTGTTGTTGAATATGCAGCTATTCACAGAACATAATAGTTAGATGCTGCAGTTTTTGAAATTTATGTTCAAATTTAAATTATTTTAAAATCTGATAAGAGAAGGAAGTTATTTTACTGAATGTGGAGGAAGGCATTAATGAAGCTTTCTCAATCATACTCGGTCAATATTTTTAACAAGAGGATCTTGTGAAGAGTTTCTGCCTTCGCTTGTTACAAATCCTAAATCCTAGAAGTGCTTCAGATACTGACAATTGTTTACATTTAGTCATTGCATTTGGGCAATCTTGGCCTTCTCTTAGCCAAGAAGGTGAAAAATATTCTTTACATCTTCCTTCTGAAATTAATAGAGTAGTACAGTTGTCAGTTTATATAATTTTAATTTAAAGGAAAGAGAATGAAATTCTTTTATGGCAAATGCCAAACAATTAGACAATTAAGAGATAAGTTTGACTGCCTCTGTGGAACACATTTCCTCCTCTTTTATGTGTATTTCTTGGCTGAAGTATTAGATTGCCACTGATTTCCTTCCCAATAACTTATGTTCTCTTGTGCCTAAGAAGGTTCTCTCTTTGCTCCTCTCTGCACATTTATTCAATCTGTTCAGACTGTAATCTCAATGTCTTTAGGAATTAAGGCAATGCTAAGTAACACATAGTCTTTAATAACTATTACTTACAGAGCATAAATTAAAGTTTTACTAATTGTTTGTATAATCAGAATATGTTTCTTTTGAGAGCTCTTGTTATGTTGTCAAAAGATAGTTTATTTTTCTACATGCTGGTATAATGTTGTTTTAGTTATGTTGAAATAGTTCTGCTAAAGAACTGCCTTCCTCACACAACATTTACCTTTGTCATATTCATTTTTGCTACAGTTCACTTTACACTTCATTCTCCACACTAGATGTAATGCCTAATATGGTATTTTTGACTGCTCTGTTATTTGCTATTGCATTTTTCTGTGTGGAAGCTTTTCAAATGAAGTCATGTGCCATGGCAAGGAAGCTACAGCCCCTACCCTATGCTGCCTTCCTCCTTCCCCTGGCATGGCAAAGGATCAGTGTCACATAAGAATATTCCTGAATAAAGCTGGTCAGGATGTACCTCCCCTCTTCTAAAAAAAAAAAAAAGTCAATAGTGTACTTGAAGGGCAGACAATGGTCAGATATTCTCTTGGATAAAACACGTCTTCAAGAAGTGCCATCAAATTAGAGAACATTTTCAGATGTCTTAATCAAGCAAATTTATTTGCTGAATATTTCTAAATAATTAAATACAGTTATATTCTTTTCCATTTGAGTTTGTACTGCAACAAAATCTCTTTTCCAAACCACAGTTCTGTAGGGAAACAGAGAAATAAATTTGGCTTGTGCTATCAATTTCTTGCAGACATTGGCAAGTGAACCAAAAACCTCACACAGTGACTAGAGTCACCAAATGTATAGACAAAATTCAATGAGCTGAGTGCCTGTGTAGAGACAGTTGACTAATGCATTTATGTAAGCAGTGTCGCTCTACTGATTACACTGCTGATGTCAGCAAGGAGAACCGTGCCTCTCAGAACCTCACCTGAACTGCCTAACTCCATTGCTCACCGCCCCTAAGTTGCAAGGCTTCAATAAATCTTTGGTTCTCCTCCTGTGTTGGGGGGGCTGTAAAGGAGCCAAAGCCTTCCCTAGAGAAAGGCTTTCAGTGTTCCATGTGACAAAAGTGCAAAAGTGGTCTTATCTGGCCAAAACAATGAGGTCTCCCGAAAAAAGCATCATCGTGGCAAGTCCAAGGACAATTCACAACGCATTTACAGCCTAAAGTCTATACAACTGACAGAAGCATACCTCAACATTCTCTGGGATGAAATGTAATCTGCTTGCTATAACTCAAAGTGCAGAAAACAGACTGATTTAGATGAAGAAAAAAGAGAAGAAAAAGGGAGAGCAGCAATTAATTTCTTTTTCTCATGTTGAAGAGCAATGCTGGTCTGCGTTTTTCTTCATACTTGTACAGCTCAGTGGAGACAGAGACACAGCTCAGTGCGGGCAAATAAACAAAACTTATCATCTGAAGGAAGTGATCTTCATCTTCATTATCATCTAAAGCCAAGTTGTAGGACAGGTAGGCCACTTTTTATAACACCACTACTGATTCATATTGCTTCCTACATAACATTTACAGCAACAGTGAAAATTTACCAACATAATTGACAGATATCTATCCATCTCTCATGATGTTTTTGTTTCAAATTGAATAAATCCAAGTGCAGATATACACATCAAATTATTCCAAAGAATAAGCAAAATACGTTTATCATAGATACATGCTCTTCTAGTTCTCAAATGCAGCACTTTATGAGTAATACTTTTTTTAAACAACAGTATTTTTAAGACAGTTTTTACTGAGCAAGACTGTAGATGGGGAAGGATTTTGTAGCCTTCCCTGGCTTTTAATCTGAGTTGAAATGAAGTAACAAATAACATGCATTTTTAAAAAGAACCTTTCAAACTATGCCTCTGTCCTTATGCCTCTCATTAATTAATAATTCAATAATTAAAACATTTCCATTAAAAATACTAAGGGTCTGAAAGTGGAGTAAGGCACAGAGAAAAATGAGATCGTGCTCCACTTTTATTATAATCTCTGTATGGCTAAAGGAAAAAATTGAATTTGTTGAGGCTGATAATCTTTCCTATTTTAATGGAAATTTTCCTTTTTTTTTTTTTTCTTTTTTTTCCTTTTTTTACATTCAAGTGTAAACCTGAAAATGAGTAGTGTTTTTCCAACATTATGCTTTCTTTATGCTAATTCAGATGGTGAGCATGCACTGTTTTTCAAATCAGATGGATAGTTAATATGATTGTTTCTTTTATGTATATATATATTTATATATATGTATATATACATTTTAAGAAATTGCATGCTGTCAGCTTCTACTTTTGATTTCTATCCTTTTTTTCAGCTGATAAATGCAAGAAGTGGCTGTCTGCTTGGTGACCTTCCCAGTATATGAATGCATACTTTCAGCCAAGGCATGCCCTTTCCCAACATTTCTTTTAGTTTGCATTTAACAAAATAACAGCAAATGTCAGGTATTAGAAGGGTTGAAACAACCTTTTCTATTTTGTTGTCTTTAGAACCCCATCTTTTATTCATGACTCTCTCTTGGTGCTGCAAGGGAGGCTGTGTTGCTATAGCAATGCCCTGCATATCCTTGTGGATAGCTTATAGTTTCACTTTTTTTAAACAACAAAGAGCCATTGATACTACGTGTTGCCAAAGGTTACAAAAGTTGAATTCTAAAATGGAAATATTTCTTCTATAAGACTGCACAGCATATCTGCCATGTAAATTCAAAGATTCAAGTAAACACATAGCCCTTTTGTGAATGCAGATGAACCTGGGATAACACTGTTTGGCTTCAATATATAATTCAGAAGACAAGTATTTAAAATACAGTCCTGCTATCTCCTCTTCTCAAGATACAAATGTTCAAATATATACAACATACTCTTCCACCTTTCTGACCTATTGTAGAAATAAAACCTCTACGTTTTAACTGTTCTGGGTAATAAAACGCAATCTCGTATTCCAATTATGATTTAATGGTAAATATACACCCAGTGTCAGGGAACAGTCACCTTATAGGAGCTTCCCTGCCCACAATGGATATTAAATATACTTGAGTGTCCTTTAAGATTTCTCAAGTACAGTTTTTGTTCCTACCCTAATTGATTTCTGTCAGATTTGAGTCCCACAGATAGATGTTTACAAAGTACAAATTCAATAACGGTTCAGCAAGTTAAATCAAATAAAGAGTTAGAAAAAATTAGGGTTACGGTTGTAAAAAAGGAATTGTATACTGATGATTCAGCAGGCAGCACCCAGTGACTCAGATCACAGAGAGTAATAGAGGAAAAGCATTTTCTGTCACTTCTTCAGATGAGTGAATCAGAGAGGAAATACAGAATTTTCTGCTCTGAGTGTCAGACAGAACAAATACATCCCTCAGGGTACTGAAAGTCTCTCTCCTGTTGCGCTCACTGGAGAAGCAAAGCAACCTCAAGAGGTGTGCCAACGAAATGATTCCATTTCACGTTCTACTCTCTCTTCTGCAGAAACCTTGCACACAAACACCACTGCTCAACTTCTGCCGGCCGTGCCACATGGAGCAATTCCCTGCACCTTGAGCTCAGTCCAGCCCACACCTCCCTCATGTCTGTCCTGCCACAGCAATTTGAGAACAGTTCACAAAGGCAGTTCTCCTGCCACTCAAACGCAAAAGCAGGCTGTGAGCCCTTGTGTTAGTTCCCACACCTCACCAGGTTTACAAACCCACAAACAGTTGATAAAACAAGGGCAGGAGCGGAGCGCGAAAGAAGGAATGAGGAAATATTCATCTGACCTGGACCTTCTGGGTCCTTGAGGGTAAAACTTCTTTACTTTGAAGCGATAATTATAAGGAATAAGTAGGAGTGTTCACTTAAAGCTCTGTTCATCAGGCTTGTTAGCTCCATGGGAGCTTGTGACAGACTTTAGGCTTAAAGGCCTCAACTTGCACCAGAGGAGATTCAGGCAGAATATTAGGAAAAATATCTTATCCAAAAGAGTGGTAGGGAACTGGAATGGGCTGCCCAGGGAGGTGGTGGAGTCACCACCAGAACTGTATGAATGCGGCACTAAGGAACATGGTTAGTGGGCAAGGTGGGGATGGGTCAGCAGTTGGACTACATGATCTTAGAGGTCTTTTCCAGCCTGAATGATACTGTGATTTTATACACCTGGTACCAGATGAATTTAATGCTGTTCATGAAGTGTAAGCTTGCAGGTACCGATGAAACGAGACTTGCTCGTCTTTAGCTTCAAAATACATTGCCTATATGAAATAGATGTCTTTAACAGCTGCCTAGCACCCAGAATGTCATACTTCATGCCTGGAAAGCTGTTAATCCAGTAAGAAATTTATTTGTTGCTATTCTATTCCAACTGAGATTACTAGTTCTGATTTACTTTTGTTTTCCACTGAACCTGGCATCACAAATGCTTTCCCAAGAAAGCTACCCACCCCCCACAACTGAATCAGCTGCAGTACTGATTGCTGTCTGTCTCTCCCAGAATCTCAGCTGTGTGTCCCTTGTCCCCAGATCTCTCTAGTCCTATTTCCCTGCTTCCTTCATACTACTGGCTGGCTTCTGATCTCTTGTACATTCTTCTGTTTTCTGATGTGTTCTGCAAGCACTTTCTTTACTGTATGTGTGTTCTCACAAGAATAAATCCCACACTTACCACGTTCTCACAGATGGAGTCCTGGTTTATGGCCACATATAAAAATGTCTTCTGGATAAGAAGAGTTTTATACCCAAGATCAGTGCAGAGAAACAAATGCCACTGTTTACACTTACAAAGGCTCCATTTCTATCATGTTAATTTCTAGTTGGCTGCTATGTAGAGTTTTATGTTGCAAACTGAAAGGAAACTATTTGCAGTGAACCTTCCTCAGAAACTCAGCAAAAAAGATCTGTGTTTATTTTCAGATAAATACTACTGGAAAATGGACATAGGCAATTAACGTAGGCAGCAATGACTTGTGATAAAACCATTACAAGGCTGAATTGTAATCATCCACAAAATTAGGCTTTATAAACCTTTAAAAATCAGGATGTAAGTCACACTTAAGATAAATATATGAAGATACTTAGGATACTGTTTGTAGGATGGGGTTTGCCTTCCCTATTCAAGAGACTTGCACTGACCTGGAACAACATCAGTTTATTGACTTCGGATTCTGATTAGGCAAATTTGGCCATCAAGGCTAAGCTCAGAGACCTGAAGCTGTTTTGTGGAACTATATTGAAGCTTAGAGATTTTTCATAGCTTTCAAGTATTTTTTCTTACAAGTCTAAGAGTGATTGTCATAGCAGACCATAAGAAAATTTCCATAACTGTCAAAGTTTTAAGGGCTCTTGAATTTGGGACTGTAGTCCTAGGCAAAGTCTGTGTTTAAACCATATTTCATTTTTTATACTTTCTTGCCCTTACAGCAGGAGGTCTATTCCTGTAGCCATTCAGAGCAAAATAAAAGATGGGAAACCATGTGCACAACCCAATTTTTAATTATATTCAAATTAATTTTATTGCATTGAAATGCAGGGTTTCTTTAGAAAATGACAGCTGAGCCCATCACAGGTTTTGAAGAGAAACACTGCAGCTTTCAGATACTAAAAAGAGACTTTTCTGCAACTCCATGTTCAGTGCAGTGTATTAAATGGTTTTGTGTTTTTTAAAAGAGGATGACTTCTCCATTGAAAGTGGCAGAGTTCAAAATTCTGAAGAAATAATATCAGGATTTGGGGCAGCGACTAGTGGAAGGGCAGAGTATTATTCAGAGGCTATCTTACTACTAGCACTAATAGCCTTTCCATTTATCTTAACTGTTAATTAGCATGATTCATTGTTTCTTTTCCCGGAGTACCAATTGCAAATTAACTCCTTCAGTGTTGTTTGAACGCTTGTAGAAAGGAGCATAAAACTTAAGTGATCTCACTCAACCACGTAACACTATGCTAATTAGAAACTGTTCTTCTGACTTCCAAACGTTTAATGTTACACAAAACATTATTATTTTGTTTAGAATATAAGAATAACCCTCACATGTCTCGCTCTCCTTTCTCACTTTCTAACAATGATCAATGAGCAGCAGCATGCCCTTCACAAGCTTACAAAACTAATCTAAATTTCAAAGGAAATTCACAGCAGCCTTCTGCACCTAGAAATGACAAACCCAGCATTTTCTCTTCTGTATTTTCTTTAGACAGACAAATAGTCAGACAGGCAGACATAGACAGACAGATAGATGCAATTTAAACCAAATATTTCATTTAGTATCAATTGGAAATGTTGAGTATTTATTTGCTTACCTATCACTTTATTCTTCTACTTTTAAATTTGTATATGCTCTGAATTAAAACATTTCAAAATATTCCAGAAGCCTGAAAAGGAGACGATGATAGTGCTCCCACACTGCTTCAACTCTGACCAGCACAGTCACACTCAGATTTCAGCCTCTCTCTATATGATTCAGAGCACAACCCCAAAACTCATCTCACAAAACAAGACCCAGAAGAGGAATCCTCAAAGAGCCCATTAGATGGGCTCTTCCAGCCACAGACACTGTCCTTCATATAAAAAGTTAAAAGTTCAGTATCTAGAGACTGAAACCCAGGTTTCCCAGAACTGTAATTTAACTGATGATCTCTCATTTATGTTCAACTGGTATATAAAATACTTTGTAACATGCATAGGAAATTAATTTCAGGCAGAACACACTTTTCCCTCTAAAAAGCACATTTTCGTCCTGCTTGTTGAAGTCTTCTACTGGGATGCGAATGACCTGGGTTACAACCTCTTCCACAAACCAAACAACAGGAACAACTGAATGTAGTTTTATACATTCTTGTTGGGAGTCCAGGTTACTGACTGCAAACAGATGAGGGGGGTTTCTCATTGATGCTTCAGGGAATGCTACCTATCACCTTGAAATTACAACAAATTAAGCCAAAACTAATTCATAAAATTGCACTGGAATTTGCAAGGTGTTTTCATTCTTTTGAAACTTCCCCAGAGGAGGGGAAAAAATAAAATACAGTACTGAACTATACTAACTGTACTACTATGTATAAAAATTACCAATCATAAATGGGGACATGCACAGTAAAGCACATAAAAAAGTGCTAATATCTGCTAGTTACAAAAAAGAGTACTGCTTTATCCTACTTTGTAGCAGGATGTTTTACCTTAAAACCTTTTATAGGGATAAAAAGAATTTCTGTTCTTTAGCCTCCTGTTCTTACCTTCATTATAGCATATGTTTGAAGGTAGTTATTAATTAAAGAAAATTCTGACTTCAATTAGTCTCCAGATCTCCTTTACTCTTTGCACAGTTCTCAGTTACTGATAAAACCACAGAATAAATTATATGTGAAGAACGACATAGATTCATTTGATTCTGACTGGATTTACAGACACTTACCTAAAGCATCAAACACATGAGCTGCCTGTCTTGGTGTCCTGTTGTGGATAAACAAGAGATCTCATAGCATCCAGAACAGAAACCACTTGGCAAGAATATAAGAACAAGAATTTTTTCTGAAGGACTGCTTTTCCGTAAGTCAGGACCCTATGCAGTAATGGAAATTGTGTGGAAAGAAGCAGGGCAAAATGACCAGAACATTTTTGATCAGGGCAATTTTATGAAATTTAATACCAGAGGGTAACCACAGAACGTACTGGAAAAGCATAACAGAGGAATTAAAACAATACTGCTGAGCAAGCGTAAAGCTAGGAATGTTTGCAGAGTCACAAAAATGTTAAGTAACATAATCCTGTAAAAAAGTCAATGCAGGAAGCCTCCTGAAATCAAAACCAAGTTTTCTGAAGACTTCAAATAAGAAGCAATTCTTTCTGTAAGGCGATGTGTGAAGCTGCGTCTGCTGCATTCGGGCCCAGGAGGTGGTGGTGTGCTGCCCCCCAGAGACTGCACGGACTGCTCCTGCGGCCACAGCCTCATTGGCAGCGTCGGCAGAAAAATCTCGTGTCCGTGCTCTGCCCTGCACCCAAGCTATTCTCACCAAGTCAGTTTCGAGCCATGATAGGCTTCGCCAGCTGTGTTAGGGAAACTAACAATTTCGTCTACAGGTGCAGCAGAGGCCTGCTTCTAAATGCAATCGACAGGTGTGGTGCCTTGTGTTTTCTGTTACTGTGCTTCTGAAGTTTCCAAAATGCATACAGTCACCAGAATTAATTTGTATGTGCACGATTCGCTTGCATAGAATCTCATATCCCAACCTACTGCTTCTTTGTGTTTGCATTTAAGAAATTAACACAAGAGAGATGATTGCATCTTCCTTCATTTAATCTGCTCAGTGGCCATTAAAAACAGGTCTCAGTTGTCTCCTCCTTTCCAGTTCTTCTCTTTACTGAATGCATGTTTTTCTTTATTTTGGCTAGCTTTCCTCTTCATCTTTTTAATCAACCTGAGCATTTGCAGACAACTTCTTTCTGCTTCTTCTGTGCTCTTTGTAAAATTATCTACTTGTATTGTCATCTTTAACTGTATGTTTTTCATTTCTAAAAACACAGTCTGTCTTTAAAATTAATGAAAGTGTGGAGTTCAATTGCCTGTACTTTAGGCAACAACTAATAGTCAAATTCAACTGTTTCTTATTGCTTCAGCATCCTCCCCACACACATATTTTTATTTACATCCACATATTTTTTGTTTTCTCTAAGGTTTAGACCTTCATCTAAGAGGGTCTCTGATGCTAAGTCACCATGCCTTAATTTTTATATAACATACAAAAATAAAGAGCACAGGTAGACAGGATTTGCTGTATGGTATTAGTCCTTGACAGTGAAAGAAAATGACTCATTTCTCATCTGTCCTTCATCTTCAATCAAAATGCAAATTTGTTATTTACAACAACGTGAGAGCTTATCACCTTGTCCTCTGCATTTTGAAGGCATGAGAAGCAATCTAGAAAAGACAGAATTAGATTTGTGGGAGACTGATTATGAAGCAAGTATACATCTTTTGGGTATACACTGCTCAGGCCCAGCAGATTTCCCCAAAGCAGGTGGTTGAACGAGGAGCAGGAAATAATAGTAAAGGGAGCACATACATTATTACCTTTTGCTGCAGGACCATTTACCACATATACAACTTTTTACTTGATTTATTCATGAGGCTGAAAGCAAAGATCCATGCAGATAAGTAGCAGAGGCATATTGCCATCAGAAAAGTGAATGAGAAAATTTGATACCTGAGTTTATGATGTGTATTTGGGCTCAGAATGCTTTTCACAGTGCTGCTGTTAATCTGCATGGAAAAACAACATAATCCCTTACCCAAAGGACCCCAGGGAGAGCACACAGAGATACCAGGACAGGCATAGTCTTGCATACTGTCGCTATTCAAAGCCAACCAAGGGCTTTCAAGACACTGACCCACGTGAGACCATCTTAGCTTCAGCCCAGTAAAGAGCTTATACACAGCCATGTCCTCCTGCCCTTTTCCTTAATTGTGAGAGCAGAAGATCTCACTACCTGCTGTCTGGCTTAACAGGATAGTACTAATGATCACAAACAAGAGCTGTGCATTCCAGCAGGTATAAGTTAGAAGCAAAACAAAACAAACAAACAAACAAAAAAAGGAGACAAATGTTTTGCAGTCGGGCAAACTGCAGTGCAAATCGTCTTCCGTGAGGCGGGCTGGCATGCAGGTGAGGGCAGGCCATCCGGCGGGAGGGTCGCTCCCATGGCAGTAGGTGCCCCTTTTCAGCTCAGTAATCAAGTAGGTTTGACTGGTCGATGTCCGCCTTTGTCCGGCGCTGACCTGCATGTTCCGCCGAGGGACATCTTTGTCTCACTTTTCTTTGGTCACCGAGTTCATGGAGCTCAATAGGCTGCGGCTCGCAGTCCATTAACGAGGGTTCTCAGCGCGGCCCGGGCCACCCAGGAGCCCCGGTGCATGTTCTCACTGAATGGCTTCACTGGTGGCCCATTCAAATGCACTAATGTCGGAAAAAAGGGCTGAATGGCGGAGCCAATGTACACCATTGCTCAGGCGAAGTGACTGCAGCCTCCAACAAAGCCTCCCCTGTGGCGATGTTAAGCAGAGTTATCAATAGTGCAAAGGCAGAGGGAGAACTAATGCTCCAATCATGTCATCAACAGGTGGCACAGATGCAGCCACTTCAATACAGAAATCACAGGGCAACATTTCCTGGTAATTCTATCCTCTTTCCAGTGCGAATGTACAGAAAAACGTGCAGATGTCATGTGGCTCTCTTGTAGCGTGTCAGACCCCCTTGAACTGCGCTCCAAAGGACTTTTTTGTTTCCTGTTTCTTTTACTATTCACTTCGACTGTAGGCAATGATAGTCTCATTTTGTGTAAACCAGAAAAATTGGTTTTAGGATATGCAGAAATAATTTTATTTACTTTTACTCAGCTGCATGAAAGAGCATCACAGTCAAGAAAGGGAACTGTTCCAGTATGCACAATACCCACCATATTCTTACACTATTTTATTAATTCTTTAAGAGCACACTCATTATTTTATTTTAAATCAAAATACAGTTGAACTCAAATCATGAACATGAGTGCCTTTTCTTCTCTCTTCAGTACAATGTTTACCACGGATATCTTGGGGAAAACAGGACTTCGAACAATTCTGTATGCAACATCTATACAAAGTGAATTTGCAAAGTGCATTTGAGGCAAAGAGCTCCCACAGTTTCTGGTTCTAATTAACAAATCACAATTTTTGTAATGGATTTCAATTACTGTTCTTGTAGTAGGTGGTAAATATTCAGCAGAAGGGAAGTACCCATCTCCACAAATGTTACTTCTGAACAAGGTGGACAGCCTTCTCTGCTAGGTTTGACAACTTGCATTTGTTTTCACATTACTAAGACAAAAGAGGAAGAAAAATATATATATAAGGGAATATACATAAGGGAAATTCCCCTGCCAGAACAAGTCCCAGCACTCCAGCAGGCTGGGACAGGATCCTTACAGAAGAGGTTCCCACAGCTGCAGGCAGTGCTCAGGAGAGACCCCAGGTCAGGCACACAGATCCCTGTCAGAAAGTTTTCTTGAATTCTGCACCTAACCTGAAGCTGAAAAACACAGCTGAAGTACTGCAAAGATACAGACAGAGCTACGTTGATGTTCTAGATCTCTATGACAAAGCATTGGTTAAATTCAGAGATGATCTTAGGGAGACAACTAAGCCCCATGCTACAAAGCAGAGAAGAAAATTTCCCTGTGGTTTCTAGCGGTATAAATGGGGACAAAAATGATTCTAACTTCGACTGTTGTTTGAATCCCCTGTGTACCAGCAGGGGGCAGCTTCTGCCTCAGATAGACGGGAGAGAAAGCAGGGGCCGGAAGCATGAGCTAGCAGTAACCGCCAGCACAAGCGACACATTTGACATTCCTCCACTTCAATACAAAAAATACCCATTTTAACGATAAATAGAATTAACAAAGAGTTTTGTCCTTTTTTTTTCATTGCCATCACCTGGACATAGATTTATGTCAAAAGGAGTTGGTTTACTTGCTTTAGCTCCTTTAAAATGTGTTATTGTCCCTACAGAATACATTATGTCAATACAAACACTGAAGAAAGATTTCAGATGTTTGCTCAATTCTCAGGATATGACTTGCTCTATTTATTGGTAGCTTCTTAATTTATACATGATTAAGCTACTCCAAATTCAATTGGATAATATGAAGAATTGTTGTAACATTTCCATATAATCATTAAATCAACCAACTCTGGTATATATAATTGCTCATTAAGAACAACAGGAAACAAAGATTTTTGCTATAAACCCCACAGAAACCTAGGTAAGTGACCATAAGAGAGAAATGAGCCCTGTGTAGACATCTATCCATCTGCATCAAGTTTTCCATGACCCTCTTCATGACAGTCTGCGGAGCAGTGATTCATCAGCCTCTGAAAGACAAAACCAAAAAGAATATCCAGATAAAATACCCTTTTCCCCTTGTACCTAGCTAGTTACTAATTGTTGCCAGTTGGTTTCCACATCACATGAAGCATGCAAAAACTTTGCTCTACAGGGCTAACCTGCAGACTTCAGGAACATTGTGAACTGTATTTACCTTCATTCTGTATTTTGTTGTAATGTCCATTATTGGAACTGATCAGAGATTTCTGTTTCATAAAAGGCAATGCAGCTTTTCATGTTTTCACTGTAAATGCCAGTAAATTAATTCCTCCTTAAAAACAATTCGAGGTAATTTACTATTAGTTAGCAGAGAACCACCTGCTTTTCATTATTTTCTCTTCCATTATTCTGTACACCTATGACCTTGAAGGCTCAGCAGATTCCTGTGGACCTTTAAATTGTGAAGTGGTAAAGAAACTCCTGCTGCTTTACACAACTTCACCTTTGCTGCCTTTGTAAATGTGCATATAAACAAAAGGCTGAAACACAGATTTGCAGCAATTCTGCAGCAAGTCCTCTCCTTCCACAGCTCAAATTCTCCATGTCCTAAGCAGTGTCTCTCAGGCACCTGGAGCTCTCCCAGTGCAACAAACATAGGTTGCAGCTCCCGGCTGGCACAGCAGTTCTTTTTGTACAACAGTTGTTCTTCAAGGACAGAAAAAAGTGTTTTATATATTCGTATTCAGTATTAAAAATGATAGTAATAATAATTGTTTAAATCTCTTATTTGCTTTTCCAAATGTTGGAAATTTACAATGGTGATTATTCTTCCTGTTACAGCCAGGTACTCTCAAGATGCTTTCTAGTCACAGAACATAAATTGAGGATTGGATGTTCATCCATGTAAGGCCTCATGCCTAAAACATACTTAATATTAGGTTGGATACTAGGAAAAAATTCTTCTGAAACACACAGGAATGGGCTGCCCAGGGAGGTGGTAGAATTGCCATCCCTGGAGGTGTTTAAGAACTGTGTAGATGTGGCACTGAGGGACATGGCTAGTGGGTAGGGATGGGTTGATGATTGTGCTAGGTGATCTTAGAAGTCTTTTCTGGCCTTTATGATACAATGATCCTGTGCATCTGTTTGTTTAACACTCAGAAGGATAATTCATTTAAGTAAAGCAGACTTTGGCAAGAACAAATCTTTCTTGCACATTTTCAGGTTGCTGGTGGATTGAAGGATCCAAATTATGGATGATTTTTCTGAAATATGAATTGATGCATGATAAAAACAAAAAACAACAAAACAAAAAATTAATTTGTTTCTATTCTAAATAAGGAAGAAAGAATATCTGTATCTTAAACATTAAAACTGGCTTAAAAAATGGCTCCATATCTGATGGAAAGTAGCAGCTTCAGTTCTCCATAGTGTGATATTTATTACTATGTACTGGTGCCTTACAAATTCTGTACTGGTCAACTATTTCATACACAAGTTTTTTTAGATAAGAATGAGAAATATTGGCATTTTGGGACATAGCACCGATTAAAGTGTTTACCTCCATCCACTCTGCCCTGCACAACTTGTGCTGCTGGGAGTGACCAGCAGCTTTCCCACCGGTGCTGGAAGAAAGCAATCACTGCCACTTTTTCTCAGGTCGGTGAAGCAGCCAGGAATGCAGACACACTCCCACTTCTCTCTGCTCACAGAGTGCAGCAGTACCCTCTGCTTTCAGGAGAAAGAACTCGAATCTAACTTCTCTTTTTTTTTTTTCTTTTTTTTTTTTCCTCCTACTTACTCGAGAACATAGAGCAGAGAAAGGAAGGAGAACAGGACCTTGAGCATGAACCAAAATACTGAGACATCAGTCATGAAATCTGTATAAAAGTCAGGGCTGAAATAGATGTCAAGAGATTGTCTAAACTCAGCAGGGTGCATCTTTGCTGATGTTAATACTATCTGTCTACTTCAGCAACTCATCAGCTGCCTCACAGTCCTTTGTTTTGTTGTTTTGTTTTTTTTTTTAAATCATGCGTAATTCCTGTCTGTCCCTAAATCAGGAATCACACCAATATACACCCCAGGATGCAGCACTACATCTGATATGGCTTGTAGACACAGCTGCTTAAGAAAATTCTTATGAGAAGGAGAGATACATTGAAAAGTAGTTTCTCTTGCTAAGCCCATTGAAATTGCATTTGTATATAAAAATAGATTATTATATATATATATATATTTTTATTATTTTTTTTTTTAAGCAGTGCACTGGACTGGCAGGAAAGCATTTGTTCTGCAGCAAATGAGAGTGAAAATTAGTAAGAGACCAAGGCAAAAGAAAGACTATGGGCTTTGCTCATCCACGTCACAACGTTAAAATTTGGAAGAGCACATTTTAATCTTCCTCATACTCATAACTGCTCTCTGTTTGACTGCTTAAATGTAGCTATTGTAATACACAGCTCTAATGAAAATTTAAATGAAAATGCAGCATCAAATAAATGAATCGTTGCAAAAGTCTTACAGCAGAGTACCTGCACAACACAACTCTTCCAAGTGTTTTGTAGCTGAGCAACGACACGTGCACTAGTTGTGAACATGAAAGCTATAAAAAGGACAAGAATGTGTCAAAGAGTAAAAGCACACACAGAGCTTTATGAGACATGTATTTCTGAGAAATTGCACTAAAAATCCAGGATTAGATGACCTACGTATGCTCCTTAAATCTCACCATATTCCAGGTAGCACAAGAGAGGCAGATTTTCCAGACAATGTCACCTTTGGAGTCCATCTTCCAGCAAATATATATAGCTAACATTATTCCAGAAAGTTATTCACAAGCCTTGTGCTGTTGAGCTTATAGGTTGCTCCACCTTTCAAATCTCAGAGTCATCAACTTTGATCAGTAAATAAAAACATCTGAAGAGAGATCATAAGATCTGTTAAAAGATGCACAGATCAATCTCAAATACTGTGTTAATGTAGGAATTTTCTGCTTCCCTGAGTAATTTCTCTCCTCTACTGAAGTCTCCATTTTGCTGACATAGAAAGAAGAAATCAAATTATTACTTCCTGTAAATACGGTTTTCTTCAATGCAAGCTCATTTTTTATTATGATTGATTCATGTAATTGTGGAATGAGAGGTCAATACTACAGTAATAAATATAAAGTCAACAACCAACCAGACAGTATTTCATAGTTGTACACCATTCCTATATACTTATAGCCCTTAAAAGAATGTTTATATCATAAGCTACACATTGAGCTTCGGTGGGCACTTCAAAGCACTTCATTTCTTGAAATAAGTCTCTTTCTGAGCTTTGATCAGTCTGAGAAGACACACTGTTTAGAGCATCAATTTAGTGTGCATTACTTAAACACACAGTTCACAGCAGGCTTTGGAGAGACTGGTGCGTGTTTGTACATACATGCACATTTATCTACATGAACGCTGACTTAGAGGGCTGTGTTGTAAGCTTAATTGTAAATTATGCTGGCACATTATGCTTATGTTTGCCTTAATATGGCTTGGCCATCACGTTATTTTTGGCCACTCTTCAGATAGGAAACAGGAACTTAAGTTTAAGAAGTATTTTGAAGCAGAAAATGCCTACTTGACAAAAAAACACTGGAGTCTTTTTATTTTTGTAGTAGTTGGGTATAGCAGATCTTCCATGTTCTACATTAGGGCTCAGCTGTCCTGACGAATACAAAACATTCCCTCTGTCCTGCAAAAAGCCATACTGCTGTGTTTTGCTTATTTTTGCCAGCATGGAACAAAACTAAACTTTCCATAGTTTCCACAGTGGAAAAGAATATTTGGGACCAGAACGTGGGTTTTCATTTAGTGACTGAGGCCGTTTCCCATAAAACAGACTTAACAATCATATAAAATATTTTAAAATCTTTTACGTAGTATAAAGTCAGTTACACAAACTGGAAGATTTTGTCAAAGTCTAAATAGTTAATGCCTATGCTCATACTTTTCAAACCTTATCAGTGGGACTTGTTTTATATGGCAAACCTAATTAGAGGGAAGCCATTCATAAACAACAGTGTACACAAATCAGAATGGAGTAATAAGGATGCTCAATACTTGTGACTTTTTTTCTATACAGCTTCTGGAATCTTTTCTTTTCACAATAATAGAAAACCTTGAATTTAATTGTTAACTTATATAATTGGCATATATTCATTTTCTATGGAAATTGAATGAGAAAAGAAGCAGACATGACCCTGAAAACACAGAAATACATTCTCTAAGTACATCTTATGAAGTGACTTAATCTATAACAGGTTTTTTATTTTATTTAACCTTGTTAGCAGCTCAAATTTTTAAAAACAAATCCTACTACAATGTAGAAACCCACAACAAGATTTCTAGCAAGACATCTTGTTCCAGGGAATCCACTACACAATGACATTTCAGGTCTTTCAGGAAATCTCATACAAAGGAGCCCAACGTTTAATGTAGTTCTACCTGTTCAAAAATACTGCAGTTTTATCCACTGAAGATCTGGTTTCTGAGCTGTGTTGTAATTAATTTAACATCACAAGGCCTTTGTATGAATATTCAAGGCACAGAAAAGGGGATTATTGCAGATCTTGTCCAGTACTTGTCATCACAGCTGGTGCTATGCTCAGGGCTTTGGATTTTGTGATCTCAGACACATCTTGGCTGTGTTTTGCTTGTTCACAGTTTTTGATATTAAATACACTTTTCTAGCTCAGTTTTCCAAGGAAATGAGATTTATTCCAGTACATTATCAGTTGTTCATCTGTCCTCCTGTTGGTCCCCCAGCTAAAACTGCTGAACATAAGCTGTAATCCCACCGATGATGCAGGGAGAGGTTTCAGAGAAGAACCACGGTGACACCACACATGAATCCTGTGGAATTGCTGCTCCACTTCACCTGGTAACAGCAAACACAGCCGGGATGCAGAGCCTATTCACAGTGCTGTTGCTCCTGCTAAGGGAGGGGTGCCAAATTTCCCCATGCTGTTGAATGGGTACCACCAAATGAAGGTGCCAACAAGTCTTGGCAGGCATGCTTCTCAAGTTAAAACCAGGGATGATGATTCTAATAGTATTATGTCTCAGGAGATGACTATTGTGGAGATGGCCTCCCTCATAAAACAAATACAAGTCCATGAGGATTAGTTCTTCTACAATAAAAAAAATTATTACATTATGAAATACAATAATAAAGCAACCCACATCCTGAGCCATGGCTAGGAAAACATTTTTAGTCTGTACTATTTAAAAAAAAATACTGGGCTATTTATAACCCACAAAGGAAAAAAAAAAAAAAAAAAAAAAAAAAGCATTACTTAAATAAGAAACAGCTTTTTGTAAGTTGCACATGAAATTTTTATGATAGAGCCCAATTCAGAGGAAGGCTGATTAAAAACGGTTCATTTGTAGGCATGTTGGAATTGGCTGACGGCTGCCTAATCATTAGCAGTATTTATGTATGGATCTTGGACTATTTAGAAGGGAAAAATTGCAAGAAAGAATTTAAAATGAAATGAAGAACCATGCATTTCACCCCCCAAAAGCCTTCTCTTGCTTTCTATTTAGAGATTTACTGAGTACTCCAGTTAGAGAAGCAGCAAGACCATACAATAAAAGAACGAAAGAACCGGGGCAAGTATGTGAATTTAGTAATTGCTAATAAGTACATTTTATCACAACATCTCACAGCTTTTTCACAGGTGCTGGCTGGGTTTTGGGCTGTTCAGCACAGGTGAGTTTGTAGAACAATGGTGATGCATTTACACTGATTTGTGACTTGACTCCTGCTGCTAATAGTAAACCAAAACTAAACAGTCATCTTTTGGTTACTTCCTGTGCACAGACTTTATCTCATTCAAGTTATTCGTGTACTTCAATCCAATAATTGATCCAACAAAATAGTGCTTGGATAATAAAAATTAGAGCCCAATTCATAGCCTTAAATGTAAAATAACTTGTTCATCATGCTGGGCTCAAAACAGCCTGGGGACTGTCAGAGCTGCACTCTGACAAATAAAGATGAAGAATCATATACTGGCATTCTAGCTCTCTTTTCTTTTCCACGAAATCAGAAGCCTGTGGTCTTCCTTCCATGGCCACATTTCAGGCCATATGCTAAATAAAATCTACACAAACGTGCCCTCTTTATTTACCAAGAGCAGATGCAGTCACCTTAAAATTAAGCTAACAAAGAAGTAGCAACCACTGCAACCTTTCTGAATTGTCAACAATCAAATTTCAAGATATAAAAAAGTAAAAACGTTCTGAGAACTCAGGTGAAACTTTCCAAGTAAATGGCACTTGATAAGAAACCCCAAAGTGCCCTCTTTTGGCAGGTGGCACTAACTGCTAGTTCATCTGCAGCGCGTGTTAAATCCACACTATTCACTTTCTGATCTGACATATTATCTATTCAAAATTGTCTTACCTTCGTTTGCCTTGCAGATAAACTAATCCAGAAATACACACAGTTCAAAAATGTCAAAAGGAGTGACTGTGAAATGCAAAACTGGCCTCATAAATGCTGAGCGTAACTCCTACAGAGCAGGGGTGTTCATCCGTTAACACACTCTTTTGGAATAAGAAAGGAAAGGAGGGGACCTGTTATTTTAAAGCAAGTATAACTAAACAGTTAATATTCAGAAAATAACATGTTTTCTTTTTCCCCCAGAAGATGTACTTCAACTTTTTATTAATTTTACAGTATGGTCAGCATTATGTTACTGATATTCACATTAATGGTACAAATTTGCAGCAGTACCGATGCAAGACCTCACCGCATTACTTACTGGTTATTATTAAGACTCCTTTTCATAGCTTCAGTTTAGGAAACAAAATATTTTTGGCTTGAATTAACTGAGCATCAAAAGGCAGCAGATGAACATTTTATCTGAAAAATAATCCCAGAGCTCTGTTTATTTCTTGGGTTGGTACTGCAGCATAATACACTCATTTATTGTCCAACCTTTCCTAAGTACTTTCATCAGTGTAAGAGTTGTAATATATTTCATTTTGTTTAATTACATATTTTGTTTCTATAGCAACTAGAAAGCATCTAATCCTTTTGTATTGCTTCCTAAGCCTTTACACGCCAATTTTCTCCATGATACAGTAGCTAGAGATAATCCTTCTTTAGAGCTCCATGTACTATCTGCTCTTTCTAAATATCCCTTAATTAGTATGCATTAGGATTAAAACCAATTGCAGTAGCACTACAACTGAAAGAAACAGAGTCAAAAAAAAAAAAAAAAAAAAAATCAGAAAACCAAAACCCAACAACAACAAAAAAAACCAAGCTGGATCTTGACAGAAAATTTGTAGTCTACCAGTGAGGAATTTGGACATAAACCTACTGCCACCTGCAGGCACTCAGCACAACACCTCTCTGCAGCATAGAAGCAGGATACCCCCAGACCCCAGGTCACAGAGGAAAGGCAGGTTCAAGAAAATTCCTGTTTGTGCCAGCTGTTTCTGACTCATTTTGCTCACAGGAAAAAGGGCCTGGAGCATTTCCTTTATGATGAAAGGCTGAGCAACCTGGGACTGTTCAGCCTGGGGAAAAGAAGTCTGAGGCTGGACCTGATTAATGTTTATAAATATTTAAAGGGAGGTGGGAGGCAAATGGATGAGGCCAGGCTCTCCTCAGTGGTGTACAGTAATAGGCCAAGGAGTAATGGCCTAAAACTTGAACATCAGAAGTTCCACACAGACATGCAGAAAGGGTGACAAAGCACTGGAACAGGTTGCCCAGAAAGCATGCGGAATCTCCTCCTATGGAGATATTCAAGACCTAAGGATGTCTACCTGTCCAACCTGCTCTAGGAAACCTGGTTTAGCAGGGGGGTTGGATTTATTGATCTCTTAAGGTCCCCTCCAACCCCTGCAATTCTGTGATGCCTGATGTGCTCTGTTCAAATAAATCAAGCAGTCTATTTTCCTTTGCATTGCCCTATTCCAGCATGCTTCTGCTCATTAGTAACTAGGGCTATGTTACTCATTTCACAATTTTTTGAGAAGCTGATGTTTGACATACACTTCAGTTGGTCCACTTACCCTTCAATCTTTATTTTGTAGTTAGAATGTCTTCCTTTCAACGTTTCCTTCAGCCCACACCTAACTTTGGGTCCCTTGCCAGCTGGTGAAACCCTCCACTCACCTCAAGCATTCCAACTCATTGTACAACACCTGGGAAAGTCAGACTTTGAGAAATGAGGCCTGTGTGAGCCAGCATGCTGAAGCAGCAGTTCAGCACATCATTTTCTGGAATCACCTAACTGGAACGGTAAACACTGAAAAAAATCTTAAACATTGATTGAGGGTCACCTCTGTTTCACTGAGACCAGGTTCTCTGTACAGAGAAAATAAAAGCATACATAATACAAGGACAGTTAGGTTGGCATTTCCAGGAAATAGCAGGCTTAGGGAACACATGCTGTGCTTTTGATTAATTCGTAGGCTGCAAACTCCATGCTGATTTAGTGCAGATGCACTATGCAGCTGAGCTACACATATGCTACAGAGCCACTGAAGCAGTTCCAGAACCCAGGCAGTTCCCAACAGCACCACCAGCATGCACAAGTCACCCAGAGCACCTGGCTGCAAGAACCCCGAGGTACCTTTCATGCCAGAGGCATATCACTGCCTACGTGTCCTATCCAATGGTGATTGGCCTTGTTTATGATCAACTTCTATCAGAAGGATTGAGTACCCCTAGCATAGAGCTTACTAAGCTGCCTGTAAAAGGGTGTGCTTGGACAGAGCTGTCACATGCAGAACTTGTTTGAAGAAAGCCATTTAGCTAACACCAGGAACAGTGACAGGCTGAACCAACCTGAGATGCACAAAAGCACCGAAGATTTTAGCTACTTAAATGTGCGGTCTATAGACCACATGCTTTCTTCTCTACCACTTTCCCTTGCCTTCAAAAAAAACCCCACACAAAACAAAACAACGAAAATACCCACAGCTCCTCCACAAAAGGAAGAAAAACAAACAAACAAATGTAACCTGTTAATGGAAGGCTACCCAGGTTTTGAGACAGTGTGAAAATTGTAGCACTTAATCATCCCTTGCCACTTGGTGGGGATGGTGAGCTGGCTATGCAGGCCTTGGCTTCCAAATCTTAAACAAGATATTCTATGGAATATAAATAAATAAATAGCTGATTTTCACAGTTTTAAAACACACTGTGAGATAAAGTGTCAACATTCAAGTGTATTTGGAAAGCTTAAGAGCTTGCTGTTACAAGATACCACACTGAATGCTTCTGGGTCGCGTGAATTGCATTTCAACTAAATATACCCACAGTTTTGTTATGGGAAAGATGAACAGGTCACCCTGCTTGGCAAAAGTAGCATCTCCTCTGAAGTATAACAAAGTTATTTTTGTCAGTGCCTATTACTCTTATTTATTACCCTTTCACGAAGTGTGTAGATCAAGAAATAAATAGTATGCCCAACACCTTATTCCTTTCAGCGCTTCACTGAATTTAATCATATTTGCAGGTTAAAGCAAAGCTACTGAACCTTGAAAAGCTTTCCTGTAGCAGTGCAAATGACAGATGAACAAGAGGCTAACAATGTCTGTACTCCAAAGGACTAAAATCTCCTCAAGACATCTCTTATAATTTATGACAGCAGGCAAACCATTAACTGACAAAATAATACAAAAATACGTAACCTGAACCAAACATGGCTCATACAGAAACAAAACAATTACAAATCATGTTTTCAAGAAAAAAAATAAAGGACAAAACCAATAAGAAACACTCTAATTCCTTTTCTATCACATGCACATGTGATTTCTTGTAAAAAAGAAAGCCATAGCTCACATTCTTGCAATTACAGAAATGGAACAGTTTGATCTCAGTTGTTTGACCACTAAGATGTAACGCTACGCTTACTAACTGCCAAGTTCATATGTGCAGTTACTCTGAATAGAGAAGCCACACTCACCAGGTGTCAACCTAAACAGCACAGTAGTACAAAGCACAGCTCTCCACCCAAAGATATCAGATTAGAAACAACTCTAGAAACAACTGATTACAACCAGTGTGGTGCAGAATACAGGGAGAAAACAGGTGAACCACTGAACAACTTAGGGGCCTCAGCACACTCTAAGTACAAATGATTTCAAGCCATTCAGGAGCCAAGACATTTTTAAGAGTGTTTAAAATGTAATTTTTAAATGTGCAGAGCAGTGCTTTCATAGCATACTAAAGAAAAAATGTAAGATGAAAAAACAAGTGTGCACACTCTCAATATTCAAGAGAAAGAAACACAACTCAAGGAGCTTTAAAATGATTTATGCTTTTTGCAAACTTAAATATACTTTGCTTACAGAGTTGTTACATCAGCAACACCAAGACTAGAAAACAAATAAGCACAACGTTCAGGATGTCCACTAACACCAATCATTTATTTATATACTAAGTTAAAAAATACGAATATTTTATTACAAAAAGTTTATCAAACAACTGTATACATACAGTTCATCTTGTTAAAAGCCAATGTCAACTGATACTTTATATACATTATTCACGTCATACGCTTGTAGAAAAGCATCACTCAGAAGAAACTGATCTGGCATTTGGAAAGTAGTTACCTGCACCAAAAGAGACAATTAATATAGGAATAAACAGTGTATATGTTACAATAAAAATACTTATTTGCTGTGATCCTTTAAACCAAATGGATGCTTTCTTGCTCCACAGAGTCATCATAAGTGGAGATTAAAGTGCACATAACCAACATGTTAAAAATTCTTCAACAATCCCATCTAACAGTCTAGATGCTTCAAGCACATCACAGTAATATTAAGGATTAAGGATTTTTCTTGGTGGCTTAAACAGTAAGATACAAGAGAAATTCAGCTTTCTAAGCTGCATAAAATAATGGTATACAATGGTGATGAAAGATGAAATGGGTTACAGAAATTTGGAAAACGATGTTTGGTGAAGAAGACAGTGAAAATTTGCCCAGTTACACGATTTCTGGGGAAATATTTCCCTTTTGAAAAAAACTCACCACATTCCATACAACTATGGATCAAATAATCAAAGCATGCAACAGTATTTACATAATCATCCCAGCAGCCACCCTCTGTGGGCTGCATGTAACACGTGTTGGAGGAACACTATTTACTTTACACATTAATCTTGATGATAATCTGGGGAAGAAGAAAAAAATTACCAATAATATGTTTTCTGTATAATCCTAAGTTAGAAAAGTGCTCCTGAAAAAAATTAACTCAAAATATTAGCTTTGTCTCATTACAAACAATGTAGAAAACCTCACAAAATATAACACAGTCAGAACTAGCAGAGCTGTCGAGGGCAACAATTTTAATAAATCAATCCACTTCGGATAAAAGAATGCTTTATGCATGTTACAATCTATTTAAAAGCAATAGCTAAACAAGCTAAATTTATATCCACAAGAGAAGCATGACGTTCACTGAAAAACAAAATGAGTTGCTGGTAATCGTGGGTATCGTTTTTATCAAACAAACTGGTCACCAATGAAAAATATTTTTTTTATTTTTATTTTTTCCATTTTAAAAGATTAACTTTCAATGAGAAATTCTGAGCCACTACATTTGAAGAGCATACTTCATATCTAGGCACTGTACCCAATTTAGAGGTAAAATGTCTGTCAGCATGATTTAACATCCTCAGGTTTCTGAAAGCCATCTGTATGAAGTTTACATACAGCACTACAAATACACATCAGATACTGCTGTAAATTTATAGGGAATACAAAATGCTATTAAATACAACTTTCATCCCATGGCACATCAAGCATGGCTTAGCAATAGTCAGTTGTGGTTATGCTTTATTGAATATTTTCCTTTCTGTAGCTGAGAAATATATAGCTTGGACTTGCTTCCATCTGGTCTTTTGAACCAAACTTCATCATGGTTAATTGTTGTAATTATGGCACTACAGAAAATGAGGGAAGAAGGGTCAGGGAAAGAAAAATAAGAAGCATTTAGAAAAGTAAAAAAAAACCCTCAAAAACTCCAACTGTACTGTAAATGAAAATATGCAGTAGGTATAGACACTAGGGTCAGAGGGTACCAGCTCTATTGCAAAGACAGTTTTGACACAATTTTTTAGTAACTGCTTAAGTCTCTAGTAGGTAGTTGAATTGTCAGCCAGCTATTTTTTCTCCTTACACGAGAAAATCCTCACAACATCTACAAATAATTGTTACTCACAGTAATGAGCAGACTACCCACAGTAAACCCACAGTATGCTAGAAAGCATATCCAGAAAATGCTTAAACATACAAAACCCCAAGGTGTAGAGCAAAAACAAAGCTCCAAAATTTTCCATACTATTCTACATCTGGCCAACAGGTCAAAGCCTCAAAGCAACAAAACCCCCAAACACAACCCTTAAATCACAGGCTGGCCAGAAATTGGTTAAGAGCTTCAATCCTTCAATTAAATCCCATACTGAGAAACACATTACCTTCAGTGAAATTCAACCTTGTAAAGGTTGAAGGTTATCTCCAATTAAGCCTCATTCTTCAAGGCCACCATGTTGCCTTTTGCTTACCAGGAATATACAGAGCTGTATAAAATGAATAATATTCACCTTGTAGGACATTCATCTTTCTTATCAATGTATATCGTCTGTCCGCGTCCATACCACTCTCCATCATAATACAGTCTTCCTTCTTCAGACCTAGCACTATGTAGGTGTTTCTCTAATTTGACAGGTGCTAAAACGATCAAATTTAATATCAACTGGCAGAAGTTGGTAAGATTTAGAAATAAACATTCAGTAAATTATTTATACACAAAATATGCAGTTTTTCCGTTGTCAGAAATAGTCTCTCTCTAGATAATTAACTCCAAATGCAAGAAAATTAGAAGATATTTATTTCCAGTCAGATAAATTAAAAGCTGTATTTCCATTTTAAAGAAGTTCTCTTCCATACAACTCTGCTATCTACGATGTCAATTTTCACAATTAGAATAATGCAACAAGACACAGAATATGAAATCTCTTTATCAGTGCATTATCTCAGACTGCAAGCAGTAATTCACCACTGAAGAACCCACTCACTTGTCTTCTCCCCCTTTTCTTCATTACTCACTACCTCCAAGCATTTGATTTTAACAAAGTTAATATGCTTCTTACCTCAGACCACGTTATTTACCACTCCTTTCCCACACCTGTATTTTCAGAGCTGCAGCTTGCAGTGAACACAAATCATGCTTAGAATGCCCCTTTCAAATTCAGGCAATTTCAGTTTCCTGCCTCATTTTATGAAAATATTGGCATAATGTACCAATATTCATTAGTAAAGCCCACTCTTAGGAGTCTTAATTTTTAAAATAACTTTTACAATTCACGCATCAATTACATAATCACCAATCAAGCTGCAAGTATCAGCAACTCAGAGCAGGGATAGACAAAATCCACATCTGCCAGTCAGCTCACCCCACCCTGCGTTCAGTAAAACAAGGCTAAAACAAATATAGTCTGCTTTGATGCAGTTTGCATCATTATATATTGCAAGTTCTGTCTTATGAAATCAAACAGTGTTTACTTACGTTCTGGCTTTACTCTGTGTGGCCCCAAAGTAGCCATTGCCTTGAAACAAAAGAAAATGAAGGCAGAAAGCAGAATTTTTTTCTTAAATTGCCAGCTCAAATGGTGTTGTGCAGCATAGCTCAAAACATTTGTTTTTATGTGCAGCATTAATGTTATGTGATACTGATGATACTATGAAATGAATATAAACCTTAAGTACTTTTTCATACTTTTCATACTTTATGAATATGAACTGTTTAGTTACATTTGCTTTTAAGTGTTTGGGAAGGAAAAATGACCTTCTCTAATGAGTTTTGACTTTACATATCTCAAGTTTTCTAAATAAAATCCTCAAAATGGCCATTATGTAATTCTATTAAAAAAATACAAAATGATACGGAAAAACTAAGTGCTATGTGAACAACCCGTTCTCTGGATTATTGAATTGTACCCACAAGCAGACAATTCATGCGAGTGAAAATCTGTCAATCATGTGCAGCAGCAAAATAGATTTTTAATTTTTGTTGTTGTTTCTATTGCTTTAAATCACATTACACTACAGCAAAGAAACTGAGCAGAAGCTATTTTTTATCTGTGCATCTGATGAGACAGGAAAACAGACAGGTTTTCACATCAGCACCACAAGACAGATGGAAATAAACTCAACACCATTTCCCAGAAAGCTTCCAAATTCTTACAACGTAATTTCCTGCTCCACAAGTTGGAAAGCACTGATTTTTGCCAGAATACAGGGAAAAGTTTTCCAACTGCAGATGCAAGGCAAGAATAGCATTTGATTACATCAAGTTACACTAACACTATGGCAAAGATCTGGTAAGACACTCTGTACTCAAAATTTGGATTTTTTTTTTTTCCAAATATGTTGATTAGTCAAACGCATTTATCTTCCTGTAAATCCTGATCCTCTTACAGTTGGAAAAAACACAGCATTATACTTTAAGCCAAAAGAAAAAAAAAAAAGGCGTAGTGAGAGGCTGAAGAACATGCATCATCATAAAATGATACATTTACTATCAGAAAACAAAACATATTACATATATTCAGAAATCTTTATTTAAAACAAAACCCTATCAAACTATCATAGTATGACAGACTTTGGTAGAGACAATGAGAAATCAGATGGCCTAGATACAGGCTTCAAGTTCACTGCACCACAGACACCAGAGACAACAAATATTAAGAGAGAACTTCTGCCATCTCCTTTTCAGATTCCTCTGCATGATTTGCATAGAGTCAGAAAAAGCTGCAACAGCATGGCTCAAACTAGAATCATTAACAGACCACTGAATAAATACATACCTGTACTTAAGTCTTGATGGTATTAGAAATGCATTTATGTATTTCTAGTAGGGAAAAGGAGTAGACAAGAACCCAAAGAAACCCAAAGCTACAGGCATTCATGCTTTCATCTTACCTTCCTTATTGTCGTCCAGTCTTCAAGTATATCAAGGTCTTGTAACATATAAACTATATAGGGGCGTGAAAAAGTTAGGGAAAAACTCTTCTGAACAGTGATAATACAAATATTTTAAAAATTGTCCAAAGATATTAAGATATTTCTCTCACAGAAAAAACACCTGTGTGAAGTTGAAGCTCAGTAAAAATAAATGCATTTTTGAATTAGGCAACTTAGAAGTATACTTTTGAAGTTAATAAAAGAAGTAATAGCACATATATATTCATACTATTTGAATTCAACATAAAATTAACGATTGTCATACAACCATACCATCCCTGTTCCAAAAATCATTCTACTTGCAATGTTATAAATTACAGTTAAAACTTCCTGCAATTTCAATGCCACTAAAAAAAAGCATTTGCACTAGTATAATCTCTTCTAAAGTTATCATTTTTATGGTATTCTGCATTTTATTTGAAACTTCAAGAATCCTTCACCATTTTCAAATTTGTTTTAATTTTCTCTAAACAGGAGAGAATTACAAATGAAGAACACTGTAGAATTCCTAGGTACTTGCTTTACACAGATCTCTGCAAAGTGACAAGTTCACAACTACCTTAAAATCATAAGCAGTAACAGCATGGATTAGGGACAGGAGGGACATGGAATACTCAGTTTCTTTCTTAGGAGACAAGAATCTTTCTTCAAAGTGCCATAACTTCAGAAATTTCAGCTGCACTATATGCTCATTACAGCTTTATAGAAGATACTGATACAAAATCCTTAAATACTATACCCATTCTACAGGAACCTCAAGCTCAAAAAATGCCTATAAAAATTAAAAATTCCAAGAGTTGATACAATTAATCAAAGAGGGTTCTAAAGACTTGGAAACTGTTAAGAAGTCATAAATTAAGTTGAAGATGCTCCAGTAAAAGAAGCAAATCTATGAAGTAGAAGTAACACAAGTCAAGTTGCACTCTGCAGACATAATGCCTGTTTCTGCTTTCATTTTGTAGCTAACTGTTCATCAGGCTGAATCTCCATTACACTGAGAGCCAATACTTTACCTCATATTTTGTCTTGCATCCAATTAACCCTTTAAAGTGGCTGTAATAATGAAAAGTTACTGATTATTCATTTATGCTCAAAAAGAGTGTTTATTTTCAGAGCTATCACCTTTTTATGTCCCCACCTAAGAAAAAAAGCTTTTCCTAACTTGCAAAACTATCTAAGCCCTTTTCTTCTAAATCTCTTCTCCCATATTCCTTACTCTTCACAAAAACAGGACCAAGAATACTTCAAGATACAATCTTCATTACGTGCAGTGCATTCCTTAATATACACAGGGCCCAGTTCAGGAGCCCTTTTTTCCTTCCAAGTATACTGCAAAAATGATGTCAAGTACCTACACCAAATACTCAGAAGATGAGCCAAATAGTTTCTATTTTTTTTTTTTTTTAAGAGACAGATATTTTTAAAAACAGACTGTGTACATAGCTAGTAATTACAGATCCCTAATTTTAATTTTCACAACAGGATGTGTTAACAAGGCTTCTCTAATCTGAATTAGAATATCAGCTGCCATTCAAAAATACATTTTGAAAATGTATTATCACCTCAACTTGTTGTTAATGACATACGTAATATGACTAGCCATCAAATAGTAGTGAATATTACCAGAATGATCAGAGATTTCAATGAAAGGATATCTGATACAACAACAGGCTTTTTTTTATCTGGACTAAATGGATCCTTCCTTTTTTTCCTTGACTGTAGCTCATCATTCCATAATTCTGAAAAGAAATAATAAGAATGAACGAATCAGAAATGTGTATACCCAGTTGTTCTCATAGAAAAGAAAATCTGAAAAGTGTTTGTTTTTATTTCTGGACAATCAGGTGAGATGTTGATTCTGAATAGAACAAAAGTGTCACAAGATCATGCAGTCATAGATGAACGTTCTCTAAACAGACAACAGATACTGATAATTACCGGACCAAAGTTTGTTTTAAGCTTAAATTCAAACTCATCCCACAAATCTTACGCTGTTGTTCAGAAAAGCATTCTACTGAATAACTTGAAACCAGAAATAGTATAGCTACTTGAATTTTTAACAACAAAATTTAAAAATTTTCACTCACCTGATGTAATGTCAATGCTATGTCTGTCTTCTTCAAGTCTTCTAATCTTCTCTTCTAGTTCACTTTGTACAGTGTCATACAACAGAAGCTTTTCACTCTAAAATAACAAGAAATGAAACATGACTAAGTCCAGTATTACAGTAATTTAAAGGCTCAGCAGAAGGAAAGAACAGATTTGAGGTGAACACTTTACAGAGCTGTAAAGCATGCAATATATCCCTGTACTCGTTTCCTTATCATGAGATTCTAGCTCTTCAAAGACTGCACATTCACTTGGCATCAGCATATATATGGTCATCAAGTATCAGTACCAAGAATAACCAAGTATACAGAGCACACACCCAGACCTCCAGAATAGCACTCAATATTTTCGTTTTTGATAGCAAAGATTTATTCACAGTAACTGTAAAACATTAAGTTCTACTCCAGCTTTCTTAAAAGTTAATGTTTTCACTTAAAGTGTTTTATTAAGTCTCCAACGTTAATGAGATTTTATTAATTTATAGAGAATTATCATCTACTACTATACTATTTACAATTACCTTTTCCCACAGAACTGATGTATCTACTCATATCACTGATATATCCACTCACAGTAGAAAGAATCTACAGTGCACATAAAATACTCTACACAGTTGTGAAAGCAAAACTGTGTACCTTAAAGCTGCGAGAAACATTCTTAAAACTGCTTTAGAAAGGTTAGCTAGTTCATCAATTTAAAAGATTATCTCTGATTCACACAGATTAACAAAATGCCTCCAATGCTTTTATATAAAAAGTGCTAGTAACGCACAAATGGAAATACACTCTGATGCAAGCTTTCTACAGCATGTTGTAGTCTAACCTCTTTTCTACCTACAGGTATTTCAGAAAGAAAAATCAACTTTTTGTACAGCTGCTCTCAATTGTAACACCCTATATTGTATAACTTTCTTATCAGCTCAATATCTGTACCGAATAGTTACCCTTTTAAAGGCAGTTTCTAAACACACTTAACTTCCTAAAACTAGAACTTTAATTAAAAGAAAGAAATTAAGCTGAATTTCACTTGCACACTTTGTAAAACACAAGTAGGAAGCGCAGCTGACTGTTACATTCTTAAGCTGTTACATTCTTAATGTTCACTGACCAACACCGCTAACAACTGGAGGAAACAGAGACTTAGACTTAATTACTCAAGGAAAAAACAACAACAAACGAACAACCAACTTAAGTAGCACTAGTCACTGCATCTACTCATTTGCCACCATGTCTCTCTCTCTCATGCCAGAGGCTGCAGACCTAGAGCCAATTCAGCAGATCTCTATATCTCAACTGCTTCTGCCCACAGCGCAGCATACCAACAGAAACAACACCAATGTTCAAACTGAACACTAAAGCAAAATGAAGCAAATCAGCTCAGGAATAAAAACAACCCAATAGTCCCACTCCAATAGACATCTGTGTGGTTAACATTCCCTTCAAGTCACAAAGTACTTGTGTTCCACAGATCCCCTGTTTATATATTTCTCAAGCCGTTACTACTAAATAAAAAATAATCCTCAATTGAACTGAAAATGCAAAAGCTTCTTATATATACCTGAAATGTCAAATTAGTACTATTTGTTCTGATACCATTTTAAAATTTCCTTTTTAAAATGAAGTAATGTTTGTGTTTAGACACCTGTTTTGCTGCTAGTCTTGGTAACAAATAGGGTGTGAGATGATGTTATGGGCAACAGAGGCATTCTTGCTGAATAGCTATACTCAGAGCAATGATCCTACAAGTAGCATTACTGATTTTGGACAGCTTTTCCCCAGGGACCCTTCTTGGATGTTGCATGTTTGAACCCCGAATGTTCCAGTGTAAAAGAATAGCAGCAAAACAAGCAACAAGGACAACCTTAAAGATGAATAATACACAGCCAAAGAAAATCATTCAATTGTGGATAAGAAACCCTGCAAGTCTTATAGCATTCTGACCAACCTCAGGATTGTATTCACAGGAATGAGGAGAGCCAGTAATGAACAGTCTGTCTTATGTTGTACCTTTTCTTTTGTAAGGCAACCAGAAAATGGAATTTTTAAATAGTATGTGTGTACACTATTTATTGGCAAAATAAGAACCAGGAATTTCAGGAATACAGTTAGCCACCTAGAAGAACACGCATTTAAGCCACTGTAAAGTATGCTGAGGAGGACTACAATGCACGCATCAGGATCTAAGCAGCTACACCACAGGGTCAGACATACAGGTACCTGATTATTTGCACTACAGTACAGTACAGTAAATGCTATGTAAATGCTTCAATGGAAATGTTTATGTTCAAGCAGAGAAACACATTTTTTCAAAAGCAGGCACAGGAACGGTAACTCTATCACTAGCTGACCAAGATACCTTAAAAAATGAGTAAGACTATTATAATCACAAAAATGTAAGGTGCTTTTTGCTAAAATTATGGTAGATATTATAGTTACTGGTCTTGGTAAACATGGTACCAAAATGATTTTTACCAATCTCATTATTCTAAATAAGAAAATTACACTTACATGAAAGCAAACCTATTAGAAACCTAACTTTGAAATGCTTTGAACAAGCTTTTACGTGGATTTTAATGTCACAAAAGGTTTGCATTAAAATAGCAAGTAACAGCAATAGAAAAATTAGAACATAAAAAATTAAAACATAAAAATATGCACTGAATTTGGAAAGCATGACACACAGTAAAGGAAAATGTTCAATACAGAATAGCTGGCACAACCTCACAGTGCTGTCGAGAGGCTTGAATTTCACATTCATACTTGTTCTTCACAGATTCCAGACAAAGCTCTCTATAGATACCTGTCATCAAACAAATGACAACGTTACTTTCTTTAGCTAATACCTAATTTCAAAATTCTCTTTTAAGATTGCCTTCAAGCCCCAAAATATGTACAAAAGGGAAAAAATATATATCTATTTTGTTAGGCAATTAATAAATATTTTTGTTAGGCAATTAATCCCTTTTAATTCATTAAATCTAAATATCTGAAGAAAAATAAATGCTATTTTCACTTTTTGCCCTATCTGTCAACAGTTACATTAGTTATCATGCTAACCTTACAAAATAGGTCTATTTCACATGGCCTACCAAATTACCCTGGATATCTTCAAATTTCAAATACTTAAGTATTCACCCATTCTATTTTCTAATTACTATTTTAAATAATACTTTGAGAGTTTCAAATAGCTGGAAAACAGAATGAAAGAACAAGCTTTTACAAATGAATGTGTGGAACAAGACTTGCTTTACACAGCATGACACTAATAAATCACATCATTTAACAAGACTATTCCACTCAATGAAATAGACTTCTTGTGATATAAATAAGAGTATTTCTGAGTATTAGGTCTATTTCTTGCACCTGTCAATTCCCAGTCACTGCTCATTTGCAGTCCTTAAGGGTTACTTGATAGAGCTCAAACTCTCATACTACCCACTTCTGTCAAGGCTACGAAACATTAAGAGCAAAATCTTTCTGCTATTTCTGGCATCCTCTGAAATGACTTTCGGAATCTCAATGAGTTGAAGACAAAATGAAAAAAGAAAAAAAAAATTAAAATATCTGATTGCTAGACTTCAGGAAAGTTGTAGAAAGAGCTCAGGAAAAACACTACATTGGAACACTGACTTTACTGCTGTCGAAGACTTGAATCAGGAGAATCCTTAATATTCTGCCTATTCACACCCACCTACATCAAAGCACTGACAGAAAATCACACTTAAAACTAAAAAGCTACGGGTGGTTTCATGTCACAGCTCCTGGGAAGTTCAACTTGGAATCTTCATCTTCTGCAGTAGGCAAAAGTACTGCTTAGAATTAATCAAGTAAATTTTGGATAAAGATCTCAAAACCCAGAAATTCCAGGTCACCATCATTATGAAGCATTATGAAGATGATCAAAAGAGAGAAAGATGCCATAGACCAGAAGATTTCAATTTCTCTTCACAGCCTGGAGTCAAAAGTAACAACTGAAGCATCAAAGTTTACTGTTTCTAATTTAGAAACTTGGTGCTCTCTACACAAAGACAGATATTCAATGAAACGTAAATAAGCCATATTTTCAGCATGATGTTATCAGGCAAATAAAGAAGAAGCAAGCAACCTATTCAATTTGACCTGAAAAATATTTTAAGTTTAAAACCACGACAGTGTTCCTAACTTTAAAACACACTCCTGTAGCAATTTTAAAGTGAAAATCATAACAATTGATAAAAATTGATGTTTAAATGAATAGCAACATCATACGGTTGAAATAGAAACATTTGTTTTATATGCCTACCTGCCACCTTGGTTCTGATTTGCATATTTTCTTGTAATGCTGCCAATGGTTCTAAATATTCAGGTGCTTTTCCAGCTATGACCTCTTGCAGTTTTGCATCCACTTGGCTTAATCTTTCTTTGTAAAGTCTGAAAACAATAAACATTTAAAAATATATATATATTTAAAGTAAATACAATGTGGAAGAAATTTTAAGAAGAGCTAATCTGACTCTTTCTTAATGTCTTTGTTAATGGTGCACCTACAGAAGTAAATTAAAGATTCCATGCTTGCAATACAGGAGGAAGAAAAAGATTTTTAGATAGAAACTTGCATTCATCTTCTTGTCCACGTATCTGCTCCTACAGAAGCACAAACGAAGGAAAAAGATACACAGGCTCTTACTGAAGCAGCCCTCATTCCATCTCTGGTGAAAACCCACATATGGAATGCTATCAAAAATGTCACATCCACTTTTGAGTACACATGGCTATTCATCTCCTCTCTTCTGCTTACTAGGTCTTCACTGAGTGATACAGATATTATGCTAAACTACCGACAGATCTAACACTGGTTTCACTTTCAGTATTGGTATCTGGTTTGCAGTAATCACAAGAAATTTTCATCAATGACAGCAATAAAAAGTGCTACAATGTCTTACAAAAAAACCCCCTCATATCTAGTTTAGCAAACACAATGCTTGAGTTTGTTTGTCTGTTTCTACAAGTCACGCATATACACAAGGAGGAGAAGGATCCTGGCATACCTCTCCAAAGATCGCCATTCCTTGGTGCAACAGAACCACACCTGCCCTTTACCACAACACTTCAGAACTATTCTTACAGCAAAACAGAAATAAATATATTTATATATGTATACATGCACATGCTTACACATACTGTACACATTATGTGCATGCGACTCCATGGTACATATTCTTCCCTTTCAGAGACACCAAAGAGAAAGTATTCTAGAGCAGCTGCCTACAAACCATATCAAAATTTTCAACCATTATTCTTCTCCAAAAGTAATATCCAGATATTTGAAAGACAAGAAACACCAGTTGCACACCATATTCTCACAGAATAGACCCTCAAATGAGGCACTTAAGATACTTACTGATCTTTGAGATCTGTAAATTGCTTTTCAAGATTAGACATTTCATCTAAACACTCCATTCTTCTCCTCTCGCAGTCTTCATCATCCATTTCTAAGAATAAGAAAAGGTAATGTATTTTGAACAATGTAACCAAGTAGACTGCATAGTTTGCTTCTAAAACTTGAAGCAAATCTGAATTTAAGCAATAAACAGATCAACCATATTACTATGCTACAGCAGGTTACAATAGACCACTTATCACATTAAGTAAGAAACTTAAATTTGATTCAAGGAGCCCCATGAAGTGTTATTTTTCTTTCCCACACCAGAAAACAACATGATTGTAAGATTTCAAGAGGTTAAATCTCATAAATGACAATGTAAAATGCAGATGAAAGTGTGAAACAGAATAATTAATCCTTGTACAGCACATCAGATGAGAAGCAGCATTACTCATGAAGAGTTATTAGCCATAACCGAAAATTCCAGTGTGTCCTGCGTCAGTATGAGCAAAAGAAATCCCTGGAGATCAAGTGAACAAGTTCAAATGTTGTGCCTGTCATATGTAATTCGAGGTTTTGTGTCATTAACATCCATTAAAAAGAAAAATGTAACACTTGGTTTTGAAACAAGGTTTCATCCTCTTTAATTGGAAAAGCTGTTTGAAGCTAAAATATTCATGTAGAAATATCTGTAGCTCATCTCAATGACCACTAGAAAAGACTTTGTAAACAGTTTTTAACAGTGAAACCTAAAAAATGCAGGATTTTACAGAAACCTCATTTCAGATGCTTTTATGAAGCAAGAGTTATTAAATTCTTTTCAGAGCTTTTGTTTTAATTCATACTTCTGATTTTTTCCCTAATTTACATAACAAACATAATGGTAAGGTATAATAAACACTCACTTTTTGGACAAGAATTTTTGGCTCTTGCCAAAGGGACATCTAAGCATCAGTTGTTACCTCCATTCCCATTTCTTAAACTACAAAATAGAAAAATCATTAACACTATGAAGTGGCAGCACCCATTGACCTTCAGGTAAATGCCTTGAGAAGGTGAACTAAAAGTTTCAGTTTAGAAAATTCTTTCTTCAACGAAAGAAAACTTTTTCCTTGCTTTTATGGTGGATTAGATAAACTAAAAGTTGGGAAGCGTTTCCCCAAGATAACATTTCTTGTTTCTATTTTCCTCCACACAGAAATCCTATCTCTGTCTCTGCCCGTTTAGATTTAGCAAAGCACACCTCAAGAGGATAAAAGATGGATGTAAAAAGCAGCAACCACAGAACGGAAAACTGCTGAATTTTAGTGACA
Source organism: Lagopus leucura (assembly GCF_019238085.1). NCBI lineage: Eukaryota > Metazoa > Chordata > Aves > Galliformes > Phasianidae > Lagopus > Lagopus leucura. The sequence continues at coordinate 19,426,316 of NW_024962250.1, read as the reverse complement.
CGCAATCTTCTGATGTGCTTGGCAAGCAAGAATAAAAGGGAAAGTTCTAAACTCTATTCCTATCAAAGACACACCAGTTTCCAGGGTATTTCTGAACCCATTAACTTCATTAACTATAGTTCTCCATGACAACAAACTGAATTTCTAGATCCAAACCTCCACCAGTCCTGCCCAGTGTGTTTTAAATAAAGGAGAGGGAGAACAAGCTCTGCTAAGGTATACTCACGGGGCAGAGATGTCCTGAAGCTGCTTTACCTCAGCAGCATCTCAGAGAAACAGCTCTCTGGTTAAGGCACAAGCAACTAACCATCAACCAGTGTTAGAAGGGCGGAGAGCCATATAGCCAGGAGCCAGAGCACAAGAGGAGAGCTTGACTAAGTGGAAGCCGTGCCCAGCAGTGCAGTCACTCCAGAAAACAGCTGACAAAAAGGCCAAGCAGGGCCTCAAACCAAGCAGAGATGCTCTGCATCAGCTCCTCTAGTCTACAAACAACTCTGAATGCCTTCGCCTCTTCCTCAGTCAACATTTCATTGCTCTATGTGGTCTCATATGCCAGCGCCAAAAAAAGGCAGCATTCAAGCCTTCATTCTTGTTGTTTTGCAAAAGAGTACAGTGATTTGCAAAGGTGAGAGGAGCCTGCGTATCACCTCCCCAACTCAGAGAAACCTATTAACTCACATCTACCACTCAGATCCCTTGATGTATCTGTTCCACATTCCTTTTTACTAAAATCATACCTTTTCATTGAAATAAACACAGCTTTCAAGTTTGAAAACCACACCGGCCCCTTCTACCTGTGCATGAAAACCAACAGGCAGCAGAAAAGTACGTCCAAATGAAAGACTTACTGCAGTTCCTTAAACTGCAGTCAGTACAAGCAGAAAACTTTGACAAAGCTTTAGAAGATGACCTAGCCTGACGAGAGAGAAAATTTAAAGCTGGAACTTCTAATAAATGCTTAGCAGACAGGGAAGAGTGAGAGAGGAGAGAAATAAGCCCTAAAGGCATGTCTTAAAAGGCGTGATTTCAAACTCCTGTTCTCAAAAATAAGGCAGATCTTGAAACCCAGAATAAGATTGAAAATCAGATTAAAGAGCAAAGCTTTAGTTGGCAGTTCAATGTACTGTCTGAGCCCAACTGACTGGGCAATTTTCACCTCAGTCAGATTTAAGGAATGCAGCAGTTACATTACTTTGAGAGTTGCCTGAAGCTTTTATGTACTATAAAAATAAAAATTCTCTGAAGTTTGAAGGATCTGCCCTGTGAAACAAGACAAGCCCAAGAGAACACTGGGATGCAGATCCTTTCCCACTTTCTTCTTAAGCTCAAGCACGCATTTCAGATTTTTTCAAGTATTGTTTTGGTTCTACGTATGTTTCAGCAAGCAATTCATCCAGAAGTTTTCCCTTATATCAACATGGATTTTATTGCTTGTGGATTTAAAACGAATAAACAGACTAATTAAAAAAAAACACATTAGAACAGCAGCCTTTTCTGAAGATCAGTGCCCCAACACTGGAGGGAAAGGGGATTGCATCTTATGTTTTTATCCACTGTTGCAAGAAAACAAGAAAACACACTGGCATGAGGGCACAGCGGACACTTCTGTATTACTGAAATAAAACAGAGCTTGTTTAAATCTCCCCTCAGCTACGTATACACTCAAAAAATGTTGGACTTCCTGTCTAGAAGTCTACATTCTACCTGTAACACTGAATAACAATCTTCTCGTTTCATTTTGCCAATTTATTCATTCATTTTGCCAATTAACCATTTTCAAGTGTTAAGACTCCTGAAATATCTTCAATTCCTCAATTACAGAAACTTCTATCTTTAAAGAACAGTTCAGTGAATATTCAGTAACGAAAAAGTAAAAGAGTTTTCAGATTATATCTCACAGCTTATCTGTTGAAAATTTACATTGCTAGAAATGGAAAACAACTCATTATATATTAAAATACTTGCTAATGGCCCCATACCGTCTCAATACTTAGGTTTCATACCACACAGAGCATTTGGGGCATTTTAAATCATTTTCAGAATTACAGTCATTCTTTCCCTACTATATTCAAATAATTCAACTCAGCAACCAGGGCAGCTCAGTTTAAAGACCAAAAAAAAGTACTTAAAACACAAGAGTACCTAATACAGCTCTTATCAATAAGCTGTGGCCTATAAAAAATGCTCTATAAAATGCCCAAATTGTCATCTTGGATGGTGAACATAACTTGTGGCTTTTTTATTCACCCCTGATATGCTATTCTGGGCCTTTGCCAATATTAAAAAACAACACAACACTTTACTAAATACATATCAACAAAAGGACCAGGATAGAAATGGTGCCAGCTCTCAAGGCCTTCTATTTTCTCAGGCATCCACTGGAAGAGATTAAAAAAAAAAAAAAAAAAAAAAAAAGTTAAATGCAAGTAAAACAAATAACAAATTTATAAGAAAAAACTTGAAGGGATTATCTCTTTTTTTTTTTTTTTTCCCCAGTAATTTTAATTAATACTTATTTCCTGCAGTGCTAATCATCTTATGTCTGTAGAAGCAACACGCTTCCATGGAGTAAATTCATATCTGTCAAGACACTGAGATAAGCATGTAATTTTCCATAGTCATCACTTTTAAAGCGCTCCTATAAAAGCGTTTCTCCATGGAATGCAACAGAAATTATCCACAGGGTTTCTTGTATGGCTTTAAAGAAACACACACTACTTTCACGTAAAACATTGCTCCTCCTTCATCCCTGCTAAAGACTGTGGAAAAGCAACAGCATTACTTGCCCTCATTTAAAAATAATAAAAAAACCAAAAAAGAAATCAACAAAATGGACTTGCAAAATTGAAAGTTTGCTTTAAAAATGTCAATTACCAAAAATTACAAACAAGAATACAGGAAAATTTTGAAAGAGAAGAAGCTTCAAAGCCTGCAGCTGGTACTAATAGACAGTCCTCCCTTCACCAGAGCCAGGCAGTTGGAGGAGAGAAAGCTACATTTATATCTGTCATATTAAGTTCTTAAGTTCTTTACTATGAGAGTGGTGAGGTGCTGGAACAGGCTGCCCAGACAGGTTGTGGATGCCCTGTCCCTAGAGGTGTTCAAGGACAGGTCGGATGGGGCCCTGGGCAGCCTGGTCTAGTATTAAATGGGGAGGTTGGTGGCCCTGCATGTGACAGGGGGGTTGGAGATTCATGATTCTTGAGGCCCCTTCCAACCCTGACTATTCTGTGATTCTGTGATATTAAGCTCTCTTTCCCACACAGGAAAAAATGAGAATTAAAAAAACAAAAAAATTTTATGACATACTGTTTGGACAGAAAAATAGAGAAAAGGCAGCTTATATAACAGTAACCTACATAAACTGCATAATCTATTTCAAGGTAAGCGAGAAGAACCACTGGACTAAGTAAGGGTTATTGTTGCAGTACTGCTCCTGGACCTTATCAAGGAGTCCTTTGCAACCCCATGTCTCACCTCCATATCACTCAATAAGCTTGCGTATTCCTCCTCTACTCTATGTTTTCCCTCTGAAAGATTTAACAAATAGTGTCTGTTCAGTTCTTTTGAAAAACAGTGATGTTCAGAAGGGAAGAGCTGTCTCCATTTATTTATTTTCCGAAACATTCAAGTCCACACTCAATTCTGATAATAAAAGAATTGAAACATACCTTCCTAAGTCACATGAAAAAGGAACGGAATGGTTTGCTGTGCAAACAGGGATATAGTTAGACATGCTTTTCACACTCAAAATGTGATACTTGCAGCTACTTGTCCTGATATCCTCTCTCAAATTTACTTTTCTTCCAACATAACCACCGGTACACACTGACGCTGCCCAGATTAAGTTTCATCAAGCCTACCCAAGGCAAGTTAAACACATCTTTCTGGCTTTTTTCTTTTCCAAGTGAACAACTTCAAGAGAATGGGGGTAAGGAAAGATCTGTACCTGGATCAATGAACTGTTCACCTGTAACAGCCCAACTATTTATAAAGTTCAGTACACATACATGTTTCACCACAGAATAGCTTTGTACACACTGGTTAAATTTGCAGCAGTTTCAGTGAACAGAAATCAAGTTCAACTACCAAGTTAAGCCCAAAGCTTCACCGAGCACTTATCAAATGTAGTCAAATATCCACAGAGAGCATAAGAGTTTGAAACAATGACTTGTTCTTCAGGCAGCTCCCAACCATACATGTTCAGTTCAGGCTATATTATCTAAAAGAAAACCATCATTGTTTGGGAGAAATAGGGGCCTCAGCACTACCTATTCTGAACTAGGAATCTCTTCACCAAACCAGTTGCTATTATAGACACAAATAGAAACAACGTTTGTAATAATTTTGCTAGTTCTTGCAAGCCCATACCTGGATGTGCTCCACGGTTTATGGACTGAAAATATTTCCTGAGTAATACTGCATTAGATGAGAGAAGCAAGATGATCCCTCAGATCAGGAAACTGCCAAGAGCTTCAGAATCTCTGCATCAAGAACCCTCCTGTCTAAACCTGTGCAAGTCATTAGTCTTAAATTCACAAAAATGTGTGCCGAATTAACTGATGTAAATTGGAGATCTTTACATATTCTAACAAAATTGTTATTTATGACTTCTGTTGCTCTGGAGCTGCAGTCTAGCTAAGCGTTAGTTTACATAGGCCCCAGTACCTCTTGGTCACAAATCAAATTCTTCACTCAGCCATTTTTGCTATTTCACTTTTTAATGGGTTCTTTTTCTGATAGCTTAGCATACAAAGGCCCAATATCACTGAAGACAGAGCAAGAAACAAGGACAGGAAAGTACACTGCACCAAGAAGGGTGAGGAAGGATGTGAGGAAGGATGGTGACACTTGGATCCAAGTAGATAATAATCAATCAGCTGCCTAGAGCTGTAAAGTGGGGTTCAATCAGCGATACTTGCCCAAGGGCATGTCTATACTCTCTCAGCACAGCAGCAGCAAAGCTTTCCTAGTACTGGCAGAGCCTTCACTCTACACTCTGTTACTGCAGAGCCAACTTAGATAACTCTGTATCATACCTGTGGGCTTCCAGTTTTCTACCTAAAAACAGCCCAGATGAGAGGAGTTTCCATGAACCACCACATTGGAGCTCTCCCTGGAATGAAGTTAGTGTGAATACAAAAGCCAAAGGATGTTAATAGTCAAGATCTCCCAGATCTTCTAATATCAGATAATAATGAATTAACAGTATGTTGAGGGTTTTAACACATTCAGGCAAACCAATTGTAGGCCAATGCATGTAAAAATGCAATGTCAAAGGTGGAAGAGCTAGGATCCAAACCACACGAGCCCGGTACTCACACCACTAGTAACTGTGCTGCTACAAGCATGGGCCTGGACCAGGACAGCACACTTTAAATGCAAGGAGTACTTTCCAACTACCAGAAGCTTGCGTCAGGACCACAGCCAGCACTGAGCACAGCTCCAGCTTTTCAAAGAATCACAGAATTGTTTGAGTTGGAAGGCACCTTCAACAGTCCATTTGGTCCAACTTCCCTGCAATGAACAGGAACACCTACAGCTAGATCAGGGTGCTCAGAGCCTGGTCCAGCCTGCCTTTGGCTGTCTCCAGAGATGGGCAACCCATTCCAGTGTCTCACTAGCCTTACTCCTTTTTCCCCCATCCTACCCAAACCAAATCCTCTCACCTTAGTTTGAAAACATGTCCCCTTGTCCTATTATAAGAGTCCTATGCCTTCTTTCCTATAGCTCCCCTTTAGATACTGAAAAGCCAGTGCATGTAGTGACAAAGGTCCCATGTGGGTCAGGACCTACGAAGCCCCAATAATCCCAGATTGCAGTGCACTCTCCAAAGGATCAGTGTGGATCCCAATAAATGACAAGTTTCTAATTTAGCCCTTGGAATGATGAGGTAACCTCGGACAGAAAACTTTCCTTCTAGCAGGGTGGCAGGTGAATAGGTGCTAGATTCACCTTTCACATGCTAAATCATCCCCAGAGCGCAGTCCTGAGCAAGTTAGGCACACACAAAAAAGGTGTCTTTATCACAGCAGGGTTTAACGCTGCGCAGAAGAGGTCAATGGCACTGACAGGTCCCCTCCCACCCAGGCAGGCCCCAAAACACCCAACAGAAATGCTCGGTTTTGCCTGCTAAGAAACAGGCAGACATTGGCTCCGGCCGCGGACCGAAGCACCAGCGAGGCCCCACACAGACACCGCGGCACCACGCGGCCCGGCCCACACGGCACCAGGACCTGCGGCGGGGGCCGAAATAGTGCCGTCGTGCCCCCGCCACGTCCCCGCCCCCGGCTGGGCCGCAGCAACTGGAGGGCCGGGGGGCGGGGTCGCGGAGGGGGCGGGTAGCGGCAGTGCCGCGGCCGGAGCTGGGGCCGGTTCCCCCCGGAAGGGGCAGAGAGAACGGCGGAGACGGCGACTGCGATACCTGAGCTATCCCCCTCCTCGGACACGGACGAGCTCTCGGTCTCCTCCTCTTCCGAGGTGCTCCCCTCGTTCTCCCCGTAGTCCACCTCCATCTCATCGTGGTTGTTCTCCTTCTTCTCCCGGGAGTGAACCGGCATCCTGCCCGCTGCAGAGCCCCGGGGCAGCCCCAGAACGGCCCTTCCCGCCGCTACCACTGCTAGCCGCGCCGCCGCTGCCCCACCCCGCGGTGCAACCAACCCCGCCCAACGCCCGCCGTGCCCTCCCATTGGCCGAGCCCTTCCATTGGCCGAGCTCTCTCATTGGCCGAGCCCCCCCATTGGCCCAGCCGGCAGGTACAGCGAGATAGAGCGCGGGGCACGCTGGGAGTTGTCCGCTGCTAGTAGGGTGCTGGTGTGTGCCGTTCCGTCCTGAAGGATGCTGCGGTAGCCGGGAGCGCTTTGCGTTTCCTGCAGGCGTGGCCTGGCCTGCAGGCACTGGGGTTTCAGAGGAAGCGTGTGTAACACGGGCCGGTTCTGAGGTTTGAGCTTGGGAAAAGAGCAGCAGTATGGGCTGTATGTTTCCATGCTTTCGTTTTGGGAAGCGAGAGCTCCGTCTGCCTGGCGGAAGCAACTCTTCGTATTGAGATACAGATTCAGCTCGGCAACACCAGGCCGCTGTAGCCGCTGAGGATGACCCTCATTCCCGCTTTCCCCGGCTGCCACGCCCCGTGAACCCGCGTGCAGCGGCCGCTCTGTCTGCGCATGCTCCGGGCACGCGCATGCTCTGCGGCGGGGGTGGCGCGGCCCGGTGTGGGTGCGGGTCTTGGTTGCTTGATGGCTCTTGTTGGTTGGTGTGAGGGTAATGCTCTCGGGCTTCTCTTGTTCAAAAACAGGTTTGGGGACCCCAGAAGCTGATGCAGTATCAAAATGTAGAGGCAGTTCCCAAAGGAACTGGAAGATAGTGTCAGCTGACGTGCCCAGAGTGCTTTGGAAGGGGTGTCAGGTATTTGGGTGGCTGAAATGAAGTTGGGAATAGTCTGATGAGAGTTGGCCGTGTCCTCAAGGAAAAGGGGTGAATTTCACAGACTGGGTCTGAAATGCTTTGTAATGAATCCATGTGGGTTTAGTAAAAAGAAACCAGAAATGAAATAATAAAAAAGTCTTAAGGTTTACATCTCAGTCTAGCAAGATAAAACAGGAAATTGAGTACTATGGCCTGGAAAGGCCTACTGGAAGCAACAGGGAATGCAGTGGCAGGAAATCAGGAAACTTTTGGCTCCGTGACTGTAATTTCCTATGTAAGCAGTTGGAACTAGGTCTAAGGGGCTAAAAATAAATTCAAGGAGCAAAACAAGGTTCCCATGCCACACTGGAAATGAACAACTGAGATGCAGAATTGAGCCAGTTTTTTTTTAATGTTATTTTAAGATATGTGATTTTTACATATTTCTTCTATTATGTTTCTTGCTTTGAAGCCAAGGGAGAGTTACCCTGCTAAAGCAATACAAGCATTTACTGTCTTGACGGGAACAAAAGTACCAGCTGTAGTCAGTATCTCTGTCCAGGTGGGATGCTGGACCAAAGAAGAGGTCAGGCTAATTCCAGGAGCTATGTTTTGGTACAGTGCACAGATAATTTGTTTCTGGAAATAATCAACCTGATCACCCATACACGTTTAGCGTGAGAAGTGGCAACACCTAACTCAATCATCTGTCTAGAGCCCAGATATGTGCTAGGTGGAGAGGGAAAGAAGACATTCTGTCTGGCTTGTGAGATAATTTTCAGAAATGTGTTCTTGCTGTGTGAAGATGCCTTTTAGGAATCCAGTTACTGAAGGATCAGTCTGTAAATCAGTCATTTTATTGAGATAAGTGACAGGAAGCATCAGGTGCCTGCAAAGTGCTGAATTTTTTTCTGGATTGAGTTTTGCCTATCAGAAGAAAACAGCCATTAAATGTGATCCTCATCATCCTCAGTAGTTCAGTTCTGCACTTAATGGGAAATAGCGGTTAACATCTGGTTAACAGAGAAAAATTGAACCTGGCATGATCTTGGTGGATATCACACCGGGCATCTTCAGGAAAAGGCTGGGAAGCAGACCTGTAATTTTGCATCTTATTTGTTGACTGGAGATAGTGACTGGAAATGTGTATTACTCTAGAATCTAAAAGGCAGTTATTATCTTTCTGGTCACCAAACTGATTGCCAGCTCTTGATGTGCAGAGTAAATGGAGAATAAACCTTGCACGTTAAGAAATGCATTACAAAATCTTATCAGAGAAGTGGCCTGGTGAATGCAACTAAATCAGGTTGTTTGAAAGTAAATTTTTATTCATTTTTGGAAGGAAATGATACATTGGATGCTCTAGCAAATTAAGTCTGATTCTTCACACTCCATTTCAAAAGCCAGTATTAGGGAAGGGGGGAGTCTCACAAATGTAGGAAAGACTGTTTTCCTTACACGACAAGGTCAGCAGTAAGTTGAAGTAGCAACCTTCACAGTGTGCAAGCTGTGTTGGAAGGCTACTGGAACATGTTCCTCCCTCCACTAACCTATTATCCGGGAGAGATTCTGGTATATGCTGCAAGTGATCTGAAGTAATCTGAAAAATACTAATGCAAGGAGATATGGCTTATATCTAAAAGACCTTGCATACTCCTGCAGGTGAGATATGGGGAGAGAACGGGCAAATTATTTTCTTTGATAAGAAGGAAACAATGCTAAACTGGTTTCTTGTAGAGCTTGGAAGGCATGCAGAGTTTTTGCAGAATTTTTCTCTTTAAATTCTTTTGTGGGTATGTCAGTATTGCAAAACTATTTCATAAGTTGGGAAAGAAAAAGAGAACATCTTAGTGTTGAGAGAGTGTTTTGAACATTTTCAGTTTTTTTTTTTTTTAAGGTGTTGTAACTGCCACTGTATCAGTACATTAATATTTCAAAACCTCTTTCATATCAGATATGGATGCCAGTGTTTACCTAAGAATTCAAACATTGTGAGTTGGAGGTGACTTATTGCAGTGAAAGACTGAAGTTTTGCATCTACTGGGTGGGAGCTGATAATGGTTTATCTGTTAAAGTTAACTTTCAGGTATATAAAAGCTTCTGACCATGATAGCTCATATATCTGTTGTTTAATCATGGCTAGCATGGTCTTGAATTAAGCTTTGTTTTGGTGATCTACTAGGATTTTTATTTTTTTCTTGGAGTGTCTCTCTACTACTTCTGAAGACATTGTATAATTTGGATCAAATTGTACCCCAGAGTAGAAGCATTAAAACTGCAGTTTCTGTGTGTTTTGTGAAACAGCATCTGGAACAAAGAGCTCCTGTTAATATCCCATGGAGGACTTTGTGGAACTTGATTTTTACCTCTTCATATGTCAGTGGTGAGCTCTCCAAACTTCACATCTGTAGTTGAGTCTTATTTGCAGTTAGGACTTTTGTCCATCTCAAATAGGTAGGGAAGGGCTAAGTAAAGGAAGGTTCATGGCTGTGGAAGGAGGTGAGGAAGGCATTCAGTGTGTTGTGTGCAAATTCATAGGAGATCTGTCTTATTAATTTTGTAGCTCATGGGAAAACTATTCCGGCTTGGGATCTTCAGTGAGTGGGAATACCACAGTGTTTTGGCTTTGTAACAGATGCCAACACACAAGTGTTGATACTGATACCCTTCCTAACAAATAAGGTGATAAAGCAAGAATTGGTCACTCAAAATATAAGCTCACAAAGAGGCCTTTTCCTTAATTACAGAAGAATATAGTGTTGAGATTTTATCTGCAAGATAATGTGGAAATGGGAAGCTGTGGTTTTGATTTTGTTTTTGTTTTTTTTTTTTGTTTGTGGATCAACAAGACATGGCTGGAATAGCTAGTGCTACAATTATTCTAGAAGTGTTTTACAGGATCCTGATCAACACAGCCAGCACCTCCAGAGTTCAGAATTGTTCAGAAGTACAGAAGCCAAACTTGAATTATTTAGATTTGGAAGTTTGTTTTCTCAAAGTAAATAGTTGCCAGTCAAGTTAACTAAAAATTGTTAACTCAGGATAAAGTGGAATTCCACTTGGAATGTAGTACTTGTGCTTCTGCTGGTGAACAGAATTCCAATTGGAATGTAGTACAACCTAGCCTCTCCCCGTAACTAATCCTGGTATTTTCTAACTTTGTCCTCCGTACGTAATGAAAGTCACTGAAGTCACATGCTTCAAAGTCAAGCTTTTGCAAGATCACGGCCTTCACTGTGCATTGAACATGCTCTTCCTGCCCAGTGTGTTTTCAGTGAGGAGGTTCTCTGTAGAAGCCATTATTAACTTGGTTAAAACCACTCCCTCCTTTCATTTACTGCTTTGGTGAAATCTTATTCTGTTCATTATTTTTGAGCACTATCTTGAGTCAAAGTCCAAAAAAATTACCAGAAGAGTAAGTAAATTCTATAAAGCAAAAGTGTTATTGAAGGTTGTCAAGATACAACCTTGTGTTCAGAAGTGATAAATGTAGAGAACAAAGCACTTAATTTATAGCAGAGTTATCAAGTCTTTCAGAGGTAAATTCACTGCTATGGTAAAATAAAATGTTGTAATTGTAGCTGTTAGATAACATCACTAATCCTCAAATCTCATTTAGCAGGATGATGGAACCATGAAATGATTTGTGGCATGCCACATTGGCAGATGACACCCTAATGTTGACTGAAACTCACTGTCCCACTGCTCATGATAGTCACTGATGGGTCAGCCATGCATTTAAATGCTTATTTTATTTCAGTAGCGCATACATTGTTCAAACTGTTGCCAACTCTAATGACTTTATAATGTCCCAAATAGTTAAGTATTCCTTATCTTAGGAGAAAGGGGAAAAAAAAAAAGAGCAGAGGGCCACTAGAAACCATGTGTAAAATAAAGTAACATAGTTCTATTGAAAAATCCAATAATTTGTTGTTTTATGTATTTGATGACTGTAAACCAGCACTGGGATTTTAGGAAAACCTTCAGTCCTTTCCAGCATTATGAGTTCAGCCCTTAGCAGCAGCGCTCACATGGCACGCAGCACATAGCGCTGGCTGCTTGTTGGCCGCACTGTGACCTGACAAGCACGGCCTGCGGACTCCGTGTCTCGCTTTGCTCCAGAACCAGCGTGGATCCACGTGTTCCAAGGAGCGCAGTTCCGAGGCCGGGACCACACCGCGGAGCACCACGCCGGATGCTGGTGGCTCGCCGTGCGTGTCCTCGTGCTGCCAGGAACACGGGCAGTGCTGAGTGGCTGAGGGCAGGGCCGGGCGAGGGGTTGCAGCACTCCGAGCACGGGTGTGGAAATAACTGTGAGGCGCTCGCTGATCACCGACTGTTGCTCAACTGGAGCTTGGTTAAAAGCTTTGGAGCTGCGGCCTCCACCAACGTGGTCCTGGCCTGGATTTTATTTCTGCGTCCTCTGCGGGATTCCTCTCAAACAGCTTTTCAGTTTCTCGGTATAATACAGTCGCCAGCACCCGGCTCATCACATAACTTTATACTGCGCTTTTAAACAGCCAAAGAGCACCGCCCCGCCCCAGTTACTGCCGCTGGCTTCCCGCTCTCCGCCCCCTCTTCCCCGCTTGGCGCCCCCTGCCAGAAGCCCCGGCGGGCCGCGCCCCCACGTTTTCCAGACAGCCGCGGCCTCCACCCGCCGCGCCCCGGGAGGTGAGCCGGGCAGAGCCGCCGTGACGTCACGGCGCGGTTGCCATAGCGACGCCTGGGGTCGCACCTGACGGCTGTCGCGAAGCAGCGGGAGGAGAACGAGGGAAGGAGGAAGGGGGGAGTCAGGCCCGGGCCACCCCCGGGCCTGCGGGGAGTTGCCTCTGCGCCCCCCCGCCCGCCGCGCTCCGCCCCACCGCAGCCGGAGGCGGCAGCAGCAGGAGGAGGAGGCGGCGCTGCCGCCGGCTATGTAGGGCCCCGGTGCGGGCGGATCCGGAGGCCGCTGCCCGCCTCTGGAGCGCGGCGCCGGGGCCGGGCCCGGCGGGATGTTCTCCAAGAAGCCGCACGGGGATGTGCGGAAATCCACGCAGAAGGTGCTGGACACCCGCAAGGACCCGCTCACCCGCCTCAAGCATCTGCGCGTCCTCATCGGTGAGGCGGCCGGTGGGGAGGGGGAGCGGGAGCGAGCGGGCGGGGCAGCGCGGGGCTCGGGCCCCCGGTGCCGGCGGAGGAAGAACCGAACCGAGGCGCGGCGGGGAGGCGGCGTGGGCCCGTGCTGCGCCGGGAGACCCGGCCCTGCCTCGGCTCTCTGGGGCGTGCCTTCGGGGCTCCGTGCGCCGCGCCGCACCGCGGACCCGCAGCTCCTCCGCGTCTGAGGGAGGGACTCGTGTGGCGGGGAGAAACTGCTGGGCTTCTTAAGCGTGATGCTCTGCAGTGCCGCATTAACGTGCGGTCGGTGTGTTTGTGTGGAAGTGGCAGCCAGGAACGTCTGTGAGTTCCTGAGCCATTTTCCTTGTTGCTCATCTTCGTGTGTGTTCCCGAGGTGAGAGCTGCAGCGGTAAGTGCTGCCCAGCGTGTCTGTAGACAGGCGTTAATATAGCATTTAGACGTTTTTGGTTTGTAGAGTGATCATATAAGCACCAGGGTGCTGTTCAGGCAGCTGGTTCACCTGACCGGTGCATTCTGCAATGTGGTTATATGCAATGGTTGCCTAATGGAAGAACCGGAGTTCCTTTCTGAAATATCTGCCAGATGACTGTGTAGAAATCTGAGTCCTTGATAACAGAAGTTTGCTCTCCAACATGTTTTGGGTCTTCAGCAAGCTTATGGATTGTTTCTGGTAGGTAATATATGAGCAGAGCTTGAGCAAGGGCAGCACATTCCATATTTAGAGCTGACTACTGAATAGATTGTTTGGGGTTCAGCCTACAGTCAGGGGGTATTTTAAGTAGCTTGTGCTCAACCTCCAAAAGTGGGTTCTCTCTTTTCAAAGGAAAACAATTCTTTGACCCTTTTTCTTTTGTTATATCAGTTGAAGGAACAATTGTTCCTGTATGGTGGCAATTGCTGCTGCATGATTTATTTTCTGCAATGTAATTATTCTGTGTTTTGAAACAGGGAGTAACTTTGTAGCTTGCCATTCCTGACCCTTCTGTAGATGGAAGTACCTCTTCGCTCCTAAGTCTGGGAACTTTTCCACACTAGCCATGCTCAGTCAATTGTGGCGTATCTTATGTTGATTTATATTTATTTTTATCTGCTTAATTAGTCAAAGAAATTTAAGAAGGAAGATTATTACAAAGAAACTAAGTACAGTTCGGAATTAGTTTTCCTGGCTGCTTCTGGTTAACTCAGGAAGGCAGAACACCTGTTAAAGTACATTGAATGCTTCTAGTTTGCTTTCTTCTTAAGAACATTGTATTTGGCTGATATTTTCTGATCTGTTCTGGATCTCCTGTTTCTGTCTCTCATCTTCTATTTATAAGATTTTTCATTCAGCTTTGTTAATGCTTACATGTATTTGGTAAGAGTCAGGCTGTGAGCTCTGTGTCAAGCAAATGTTCTTATCTAATCTAAGGCTTCTGCTTCCTGACTGTAGGACAGACAAAATCTGCTGGGGCATGTTCTGGTGTTGTGGCCATTCCCTTTTTTCCACTGCACATGCGTATATCTCAGTTGTTGAAGCATAGCACCCACATATCCTTTCTGTAAGTTTGGGAGCATACTATGTATGTGTATGGCTGTGTGTGTAAGGAAAGGTGCGACCCTGCTCTCCAGCTTCTCTTGTATCCACCTAGGAGATTCTGTTGTTAAACAGATAGAGCTAGATCCACAAGGTTTGAAACCAAGAGCAAGGAGGCGCTTCTCTTCTTAGTAATACATTAGTGTGAAAGAAATACAGTGCAGGTTATCTCAAGTCCAACTACTGCTCTGATCACATCCTTACCTTATTCCTTACATCTCTGCTCTCCCTTAACTGGCTTTCAAAGCATGTGCCATTTCTTTTCCTGTTGTTTCTGTGACTAGTCTGCTGAACCACAATAAAAACAAGTGATGTGCCCACGTGGGACAGACTACTGCCTGAGGTGGCTTTGCATGCAGATACTGTTCTGCAGCTTGAGCAGTGTAATGCTACGTTTTCCTGTTTGTCTTTTTTCGTGTTTTTTTGGGTTTTTGTTTTGTTTTGTTTTTGGTTTTTTTTGTTTTCCCACTGACCACTCCTCCCTATGTAATAATCAGGGTGTATCCATGCACTTCGGCAGAGCCAGGCTAGCTATTGCCAGCAGAGTATCTCAGAGAGATGGTGGTGGAGTCTGTTCAGCATCTTTATTCATGAAAATGGTTTGTCTTGGTTATTGCTCTTAAGCCCTGCATGCTGGAGGCTAAAAGACCATTAAGAAGAGAATTCTCTGCTTTTTCACATTGAGTAGAGGGAGATAAGTGTTTCTTATGTATAAGCTTAAAATCTTTTCAGTAGGCCTGCAAGGTCAATTGGACTAGAATTAATGTTATTGCTGTACTCTTCCAGTGTTTGGTTCAGTGGCAATAAGCTGAAATATGGCTTTTGGATTCATGGTGAAGACTTGCTGGGAGGAAAAGGAGTGTTGGTTCATCTTTTCATCTAAAGCATCCATTCTCCAATTACCTTATCAAATAATGAAATAGGCATGAAAGGAGACAGAGTGCTCACGGATTATTAATAGGATATAGATGCTTCATCTCTGGAGGCATTCAAGGCCAGGCTGGATGGGGCACTGGGCAGGCTGATTTGGTTGTTGGCAACTCTTCCCATGACAAGGGGTTGGAATTAGATTACCTTTAAGATCCCTTCTAACTTAAGTCATTCTATGAGTCTATTAGCCAAAGAGGAGAAGTTAAAAACAAACTAAAAACCTCATTATGGTGAAATACTGACAGATCCTGCAAAGCAATGGTGCAAGTTAGGCATCGTCTAAAAATAATTGAGCTGGTATAATGTGGTTGTTAGCTAAGACCAGAAGAGGCAGAACAGTTTCAGAATGGATAGCACAAAAGCAAGTGACTTTTATTTTTAAAAAATAAGAAATAATGCACATGAGATGGAATTATTTAAATAGTTTTACAAGGTAACTTAGAATGCAGTGACTTGTATCACGTCTAGAAAAAAATACTTAGTCATTATTGACAATTCAGTTTAAATTTAGTAAAAAAAAAAAAAAAAATGCAAATTAGCCTGTGGGAGAAATGTAGAAAATGTTTTTATAAAACTGTAGTGTGCAATTATCTGAAAATATGAACTTTATTTACTGCTGTAGTCTGTACAGAGAATTTAGAGTTGAAAATGACACAGATAAGGATAAAGGATATGGAAAGAAATTCTTGGTATTCCTTTTTGGAGGTGAGAAAAACATGTAAACATACATGAAAAAGATAAGGAAGTGAAGCCTAATAAGAGCCACCAAATCTGAAGTTCCAATAGGAGATTTTTGGTGTGGGTATCTTTTGAGTATTGGACTGTCAGTCAGGTATAGGTATACTTGGGGCAGATGTATTCTTCCTATTTATTTATTTATTTTTCCTAAAACCTATTTTTTAGAATCTGCTGTCTGCCACTTAAGTCTAGCATCATATCTCTGAGTGGTTCTCTGCCACGACTCAGTATGATTCTGCTGCTGGAATTCAGACTTTTTCAGAGAATTTTAGGTGATTATTGAATAATCTGTTGTATTATTTCTTACAGTGAGTGTAACAAATGACCAACTTATGCATTTCATAAGGTCATTTAGGAGACCTCCAAGTAGCAATAAATATTGTTATTGTCAAGAAATCCTGTGAAATATTGGAAAAAGTTTGAAGCCATATCCCGAGACATATCAGTCCATTAGTGAGAGTAATCTGCTTTTCTCTTTTTCGCAGCTGCAATGTATTTCTTGAAACAGCTGGAACTATCTCAGTTAAGAGACTTGTTTCTTTTAGGGTGAATTAGGTTCTTCCTATAGTGAACTATTTGTGCTTTTTTTTTTTTTCCCAACCCACTCCAGTTCTTTGAAGTACCTTGAAATCGTTCAGTCTTCTAATGCCATCTCTGTCAGCATCTGATTTGTTTGTGATATTTTTTTTTTTTTAATGAATTATTCTTCTGTCTTCTTTCTATACGCTGGAAAGGCTGTAGCAGTTGTGCTTACTGTGAGTTACTTTGGTGGTAAGTGCATCTCAATCTTGAGGAGGAATGCAGGCAGGGATTCTCCTCCAATCTGTGGATGTCGCTGAGCGGTGTCAGAAGTGGGATCCTGCTGTTGAGGACAGCTGCAGCTGGTGCAGATGCAATCATTGGGATGTGGCTAGCAGCTGGCAGTGAAGGCACATAGCACATCTTAAGGAGTTAAGTGTTGCCTTTAGAATGAAGCTTGTAATTTTACAGGAAAATATGTATTTATATCAATCCCCAGTGTTTTAGTGGCTAATTGCATTTTTTAGGATTATTAAGGGGAGGTACTATAGAAATAATATTGCCTTGTTCTTACAATTAGTGTTGTACTGTTTAATAAGACCTCAGCATCAAACCTTTACCTCAGGATGAAGGAAAAATAATATTTTGTTTTTCACAAATAATTTTATTTGCATCTGATATCTTAAAAATGCATTACTTGTATCTCTGGATCCATATAAACAATGTTTGTAATGCATAATGCTAAGAGAGGAGAGTGTTTGAAGTGTGGATTTGTTTTAATTGTTTTCTTTTTGTTCTCAGTGGTCAGGTAGTGCTTGACATCCTGTGTAAGTGAGCTTTAAAAGGGAGAAGTCAAGCAATACAGTGCAGGATGAGGCACTCTGTGTTCAACATCCATTTTGATATATTGCTTAATATTAAACAATATGCTTAAAGATTGCACTTATCTAAAGGGATTTTAATTTAAGAAATGTATTTGGCTGGCAGTCAGTCCTAATGCCTTAGCTGGATACAATTCACTGGTGTTGCACATCAACAACATAATTCATAGTAATATCTCTTCTGTACTATAAGAAATGAAAAATGTTTGATTGCTGTTACAGTGGAGGGCTGTTGGAAAGCTGCAGCAGAAATAGCTGCCTGGAATTTCCGCTGGAGATAACTGTTCCAGAAGTGTCTGCGGATGTGCAGTGCTGTGTTATTTTTGGCATGGATTGTATGTGTTTTTTTATTTCACTCTCCTGGTAACTCTAACTGCAGAGGACATGTCACCAGCAGTATTCGTGGCTTTGGCTGCAGGCTGAGCACAGTGTAAGACACCTGAGTAGGTGTTCTGTCAGTCTGACTTTAAACCTGGAACCGTTCTATTCTTTTCTGGCCATCAGAGAAGGAAAGAATTATTTTGCTTTAGGATTTTGGCTTGTGTTCCATGTGACTTGCAGACAGCAGTGCTGGTCAGTACTGCTAGCCTGTGAGGCTACGGCTGGAATGGGATCAAAGTCCCAGGGTAGACGAAGGGACGGCTTTAGCTGCTCGGACTTGAAGGGAAGGTCAGTGTGGGTTTAGTTGTGGCAGTTCAGAATGGAAATAAGTGCATTGCTGTGGGAGTGTCTGAAGTTGCTTAAATAAAAGACTTCTGGAACACACGTGAGTTGTTATGGGAGTAGTTTTATAAGGCTGTAACCTTTCTGAAGTCTGCTGGCAAGCTGAAGCAGCCAGGCCGGAGAGCTGTCAGCTGCTCTGCTCATTCCTGTAGTTAACTAATGGTGATATTTGGTAGCAGTTTGTATGTATATGAAGGTCATGCTGTTGACATGCTTAATCATTCACATTTATTTTTTCCCGTGTTCCTTTGTCTCTAAAAAGTGCTCATGATCTGAAGTTCAATCTTCTCCAGTGTAAAATTGAAGTTGATTAAAAAATTCCTGAAGTGCATTTTTATTATTTCAGTACCAGGAACCTCGGAGATGTTTTCTTTGACAGCATTACATAAAAATAACAATAATAATTGTCTTGGCTAGTTATTAGTGATCTAAAACAATAAAGCTAAGGTAAAAACTTTTTTAATATAAGTACACTTGTAGCACGCTGTTGGAAACAGTGTGGCTTATTATATCCCCTCTGTTTTCACTTTTTGTCAGTCTGTTAAATATCCCAGAACTATTGGTTAGTTCTGGATGTTTCCTACTTAAACTTTTTAAATGATGTGATTTCATATTCAATAGACTGTCCATATATAAACTGATTCTCTGTACTTCTTTACTAAAAAGCAGCGGTTAGATTTTCTACCCTGAGGAATTAGGAATAATTTCTGTTTGCTGTTCTGCTTGTATGCTGAATTTTAGGAAACTTCAGAACATCTTGTTTCCTAAAGCCACCAATTCGTTATGAGAATCAATACACACAGTTTCAGCCTGTGGTGGACCCTGGATTTACAGAAAGGAGCTATAAGTCTGGCCATCCTCTTGGTCATTGTTGGTTGCAGTTGTAGTGCTATTAGATTTTTGGGTGAGGATGAGGGGAAGTGAGTAAGAAGCCACTGAGTCTCTGGGTAATGCTTTTGATATATTATCTGCTGTATACATGCTGTTAAATCCTGAAACACTTCTAATCAAACATAAAGCTAACGACATTTTGATCAGTAACGGTGTCGATTATCCCATGAACTGCTCTAGTAAATTTCTGTGCTGTGTGTAAGTGGTAAATGTTCATATTCTCTTCAGCAAAAGTTCATGTCTTTCTAAGATCTGCATGGGTTTTCTGTTCTAGCCTTACGTCCAGTGCTCTGATTGTTTACTGTTGAAGTTGTCCTTTGCAGAAAATGAAGATTTACATACTTGTTACTTTTAATCTCATGCAGAGGCAATCTTCTAAACACTAGTATGCATTTCTCTTGCAAATTCACTCATAAACTTATAACACATACTGTGGACTACTTTGTAATAATTTTTACTGTAATATGGGGAAAGATAGTTGTTTATGCTGTAAAGTAAAGCTCACAGAGGTTGCCCTCTGGGGTGGGATGGACTGGGGCGTTACATGTGTAAACTTGGAAACTTTCCAGAATTGTGCTTAGGTGAGCCTGTACAAGTTGAAATGTATAGTTAAAAATCTACTGCTTTTTTTCTGTTTCATATTTTACATCTGACAAAATGATGGCTTGTTGTGTTTCGTTTTTTTTTTTTTTTTTTTTTTTTTTAACTCTTCTGCACTGTAATTCTAAGTATGATGTGCTGTTGAAATAGAATCCTTCCTCGAATGTGTAATATTAATGGATGTTTTAATTAAAATACTGGATTGCTTACGTGACTGCAAATTATTCCTGGTTACAAAGGGGTGTCCTGACAATTAAACCATGAGTAAAGCCCTGGAGCAACCTCTAAAGCAGAGTTTTAGTAGAATTAGGCTTGGAATCTGATTTTTCCTCAGTGAAGATTTCCATGCCTTACTGGGGTTCTTGAGAAGATTGTAACCTTTTGCAAAGTTCTGAACAAGTAGCTTGCAAAAGAGTTGGCCATTTGAAAAGACACAAAACCAAGTTCCTTGAAGAACTGACAGAAAATGAATGAAAAGAGTTCCTAAAAGTATCATCGCATGTACGCATGGAATTTGATAGCAGAGATGGAGGAGGTTTTTGATACTATTTTGTTTTAGTGTATTTTTTTATTTAGTCCTTCAGTGCTGCAGCTGTTGTCTATAAGATGGGGAGTAGCAGAACTTCAAGTTTCAATAAATTTATTGGAAATACAAATTCCAGTTTATTCGGTACTTAACTGTTCTTGTAATGAGGTTCATACAAATATCTTGGATATAATCTTCCATTTTAAATTTGGTTCTCTGTCATGCATCAAAAAAGAACAAAAATCCATGAATGGAATACAACTTCTGCAATTTCATCCAGAAAAACTAACTTACCTTCTTAATGCTGGGGCTAGAGAAAGCAAAAGCCACTTTCATAAAAGCTTAGTAGGAGGGAGGGGAAGGAAGGACAGAGGAGGTGCCACTTCTGTACTAAAATGCAACTTTCTCCCTTAAAACAACAACAACAACAACAACAAACAAAAACAAACAAACACAAAACTCAAATAAAAAGGAACCACAGAACACAGTTAATGCAGAGTTCAGATTTGTATAAATTTTTAGGTCACAGAGACATAGTGAGGAAAACTCAGCAATCAAAAAAAAATCCATGTTTACTCTAACTGTGATGTATGAAGAAAACAGCATTTTCTTGTCAGAGCTTCTGTAAATGAAGATGCAAATCTGGATTTCAGTGTATTAAAACTATTTTTTGTAAATCATAGAATCCTAGAATCATTAAGGTTGGAAAAGACCTCTAAGATCATCTAATCCAACTGTACAACTGTACAGTCTAAGCTTTGGTTCTAACGTTCTTGGAATATGGAAATAGCTGTTGTCCTGTTTTCCCTTTCCTGTTCTGGGAAACTTTTCTACTTTAAATGGTGCCAGATCTATTTTTGAGTTCTTTTTTTTTTTTTTTTTTTTCCCCATCTGGGCATGAGAACGCAAGGAAGGAATGCGCTACTTTGTGTTAGTTGCATGAAGCTGTGGTGAGAGAGTGCAAAGTTCTTTTGTTTAAAAATATCTAAATTTTAGATGGAAAAGGAAAGCTTGTTTCTGTGTAGTCCCACAAGGTTACATTTCTCTTAGAAAGGCAGGTAGGTTTTAAGTAGCTAAAGCAGCTTCCTGCTAATTCCCAGTTCAAGGCTGCATGAAAACGGCATGCATATGTCTCCTGTAGAGGAAGTGGTTTTTTACCTCTTTGAAAAGCATTCAAGATACCTTGGGAGATCATGGAGAAAAACAAATAAATTGCTTAGAACTGAAGAAAATGGTTTAATGTCATGGGACTGAAAATCTGTATCTTTAATTGATCCCAAAGATAATGGTGAACTGAATGTTTTAGAAACACTTTTGTTCAGAAAAATGATCAGTTTCTAAATGAAGGAGAGTATAGCAGAGTATCTCTGGAAGTTGGATAAATTCAAATGATATGCATGCAAAGCATTTTTTTTCTGGTAATCAGGGAGAGTCTTGTCTCTTGATGTATGGTGTAGCTTTACAGACTGGTACAGGGGCAGCTGTGAATGGGGCGATAACAGGTCACCAGACAAGATCAAAATCTTCTGAAATCTGCATCACTGTTTCCATACTGTACCTGATTATTCTTTTCTTATTCCTCCTTGCTGGGATTCTTGGGATTGTGCAGCTGTGCATAATACATTCCAAATTTCTTTCACTAATGGCAACTCCCAGATTTCTGGATCAGTAATGTATTAAATCACGGAACGTGCTGATTGGTGATGAGCAGAAGCTGCCTTTTATTGTATGTGGCAAACAGTGACCTTTCAGCTGTACAAACACGTTTTTCCTTACTTTAAAGTTTTCGGCCAGGTAATGACTGAACAAAATTCTTATTAAATGAAATGTTGTATCTTTGTTTTCTTGTGTCCTAAAGCAATAGCACTTACCGCAAGCACTCAGTGCTTACTAACTGTATGAATTCCAAAAACTTATTTTGTCTATGCTGTTGAATGTGATCTTAAAAAGAAATGAGAGTGAAATATGTTTGGTAGAAAAGTTGCAACCTTCAGGAGCTTTTGACTTACATTATCCTCTTCCAAGGTATGGGAGTATTTGGGAGGTAAACTTCTGGCGGTAATGTTCAGGTGTTAATAGTAACAATGCAGGTCAAGCAGTGCTCCTGTTGTTTTTTTCTGAGGTGACTGACACCTACTTACATTGTAATTAAAGAGATAAATACTGAATAAGTAGAATAGAGTGTCATCAGTATTTCTTCGGAGAATAGAGTAATGGCAAAGAGCTTTACCATAGTGCCAGTGACACTCAGCTATCTGAGCATCACTGCAGTAACTGGGGTAATGAAGACTGACTGTTCATTTGGTTACATAGGCAAGTCTTTAGTTCTTCTCCTGATGAGTCAAGGGAGCTACTAAAACTGTGAACTGTTGAGCTAAGATTGAATTTGAAAGAAGAGTTTTTCATCTGAATTCACCTACATCTGGATAAAGACTGCTTTTTTACAGATGGAACAGTATGCATACAAAAACACAGCTGGTTAACTGTTTCTCATCCGTTTTTAGAATCTTCTTCCATTCGTTCACATTAAGCCAACCGTTTCCCTCATTTCTTTGTGTATTTCCCGTGCAATGGTAAAATAAGATGGAAAGAGTATCTTCTACGACCTTACCCTCTTTTCTGAATGTGTCAATCATTCTTTTCATTTCTACTTCTCTCCTTCTGTCTCAAAACTTGTTGAATTCATTCCTGATGTGTTTTCATACCTGTAGTCCAAAACTCTGGAATTCTGCCTCATCAGTGGAAGTGGATATAATGATTGTACTGAACTCATAGCTCAGTTTCTTGGCACATTGCCCTGACCTTCCTTGAATCAAGGTCCGCTTTATTTAAAATGGAAGTATTTTTTGCTGTCCTGCAGTATTTCAGACTACGCGATAGCAGTTCTGCTGCTGATCAATAAATGCTGATGTGATCTGTAAAACTGAAGGTTTGCTAATCCTGTAGAAGATCAGGTACATGCTTTATCTACCTGGACTGTTAAGGTTATTGCTACGTGAGCTACTTTGCTTGAAGAGTCAGTCTTAGTTTTTAGTACAGCACTATCTTCTCTGAGAGCACTGACTCCACCACACTGGTTATGGAAGACGTAGGTAGAACGTCTTTCTTAAGATACTGCAGAAATTCAACATGTAATAGAAAATTTCATGGCAGGAGTTGTGACAAAATTGAATTGGCAGTACTGCAGAAATAGAATTTAAAATACACTGTGCTTTTGGCCATCCTTGCTTTTTGGGGGGGAGGGAGGGGGAGGGGTGGCGGAGGGGTTTATATATCCTGTCATGCAGATTAAGATTGATGTCATTTGAAAGGGGTTTTAAAAACATTCCATAGAAAATTAGAAAGGTACTTAGAAGAGCAACAGTTAGTAATGCTGCCTTAGTGTGTAGAACTGATAAATCTTAATGGCTATAAAACATCTGCATACATTTTGATTTGCCTTATTTCCATTCTGTTCACTCTCTATTGTTCTGTTGTTGTTGCTCCACATCACTATTTTAAAGAGAAAGCATTTTACCTTTTAAAACTCTGCCTTTCTGTTGCCACATGCTTCCTGACTATTCTTCTGTGCACTTAGTTTTTCTTAATCTTTTGTTAAACGTCTGAGCAGGGAGTGCCTTTTCTTCAGTGTATTTATTGATATTTAAAATAATTATACCAACTAGTTTAAACCTAAACTAGATGAATCTTCATATTGTTTTGAAGGAAGATTTGCACAAAATTGTCTGGGGGGATTTTGGAATAGAGCTCAGAAACTTTCCTGTTTACACAGGGGAAGGGAGGAAAGCAAACACTTTCTACCCTCACCCCAAGGGTAGCCTCAGAGATATAAGTTAGCAGCATCTCATCTCCAGAGCCACCACAATCAAAGGAGCCTGGGGCAGTGAATGAGGCGGGCAAGTCTGAAGCTTGGTAGGGAAGGAGGGGGAGCAACAGTAGGAATCAAGATCTGCCGCTTGCTTCCTCCGCCACTTGCTTGTTTCTCTAAAGAGCAGAGGTGCTTACTGTCCTCCCATTAAGCTTAGCTGTGTCTGGTAGTTGCTGCTGATAGCAGTGGATGACAGAGATGGTCTTTCTGTTGTACAGAATGGGAGCAATAGGGTAGATTTATATCTAGTGAATTATCAGTTAAACCAAGATTCATCTATATATGGCTAGCCTTCATGGAATTCTGATTCCCTGCTGGGGTTTGCAGATGCTGCTGCCGCACAAGCATATGTGAAAGGAGATGCTGCTTCCTGTTTTAAATTTTGGTGGGCACCGGGTATTTAATTTCATTCGCTTTACTTTAAAAGAGTGGAAACTTCAAGAACTTCTTTACCAATAATTATTTTTTATTTTAATTCTCCTTTTCTGACTGCAGGATAATGGTATACTGGGGGTGACTGAGTATTTGAGAAAATGAAAATCTTCTGTTTTGTTTTTCAGAGAATGCAGAATCGATTGATCTCAAACAGTTTTTTGATCTACATTTCTCACATATATATTATGTGTTCTTTGAAAACTTTGTGACTATTGAAGTAGGTCTGAAACAAAAAGGTGAGTGTTTCAAATAGAATGTTTTTTTTTTGTGTATGTGCTTCTGTGATCACATGTAGTAGGGATGCAGAAATATGCATAAACACTAACATGGTGAATAAAGGCGGAGTAATTAAATACACCTGAGTGGGGATTGGGGAAGTAGAGTTTATTCTCTAATGGCTGGTTTTGCAATTTTGAAAAATGGGAATTCTTCAGATGTTAGGCTTTTTATGTGCTGTGGAATCATTGGAAGCTTTACTTCATAATATGGTGTGTAACAATCTCTGCCAGCTGTTGTTGTCATAATAGAAAGTTATATGAAATGTAGCTGTTATAAACTATAACAAAAGAAAATGTCCTTTTTATTTGCAGAAGGATTGCAAAATAATTACTGATTGTAGAAGTGCATGTTTTGTTTTGTGCATCTAAGAATCTTCAGCGTTGCTTAAATTCTGCTTTGCTATCTTCTTAATTGCATCTAGGTCACAAGTCTCAGAGAGAAGAATTAGATTCTATTCTTTTTATTTTTGAGGTAAGATAACTTCAGTATTCCTTAGTAAATTCTTGGCTTTGAATTAAGTTCTGTTGAATAGTAACGGTAGCTATCCTTCAGTCCCCTACAAATATGCTTTATGCTGAACTACATTCCCTTTTCCTTTTGCTTATAGTTGACTTGAATTTTTACAGGAAGGCATCATAACTGGAAGAAACATTTTATGTGTATGTTCCTAAGTTTTTGGTGGTGATGGTTATTACAGCTGCAGAACCAGTTTACATAGATTTCTTATATATTTTGGTTTTCAAAGTAGCATTTCACAATATCATTGCTTCACTTACTTAAGATGTCTTAGAACCTATCTGAATTAGATCAGACTGGTTCTGATGAGAGATCATAGTTTAAAAATAACTTAATGTCAAGTTTTTGTCTTTTTTTGTTTTGATCAAAATTTCTGAATATGTAATCAGGATTTTTCTTTTTAAGGATATTTTAAATAGAAAGTAGCTGAATGCTGATTATGTGGATGAACACAGATTCAGGAGGTTTTTTGTTGTTGGGTTTCTTGTTTGATTGTGAGGTATATTGCTGCTTGAAAGCATAGGTTTAGCTGTATAGGAGAGAGTGAATCTGAAAAGAGCTGTTTGATTTCCTCATTGGTTGTTGCAAAAAGGCTATTAGGTAAGCTGTGCTTTGGAAGCCTAATGCAACTGTTGTGAATGAGAGCAACTGAGTCAGATGCTCATCCCACTTCATTCCCTGTGCTGTAAATAGTAATATCCAGCAAAGAGTCAGTGAAGCTAGATAAACTGCAGCGACATCTGAAATCTGAAATGTGGATGTGCCACACAGTGTGTTAGAGCCTTTGGGCTTTTTAGCTTTCGGAATGGGATTCTATGGAAAGGACAGTAATGTTTTCAGGGAAAGTAATATGGAAATTTCCTAATGTAACCTTTCAGTTTCTGATCTATGGCCTTTGTGAGAGTGCTTTTAAGTCTTTAGTGAATACGATATCTACAACATAGATCGATGGGTTCTGTTTTTTGTTTTTTGTTGGTTGTTTTTTTTTTTTTTTGTAGAAAATATTGCAACTGCTTCCAGAAAGGATTCATCAGAGATGGCAATTTCATAGTATTGGTAAGTTACTTATCTTTTTTTTTTTTTTTTTTTTGCTTTTTTTTTTTTTTTAACCTTTATTTTTTTATCAGTAGCTGTTAGGAGCTTCTGCTACTGATTTCATGAAACTTTAAGTGCCATAGCAGGGATTAAGGTCTTGAAACATTATTAAGGTAAGGAAAGGAAAAAATAGATGGGAGTGGAGAGAAATGAAACAACAAAACCCAACAACATAATTAGATACTCTTCTACGTGAGAATTCAGAAATGTAATGGTGGCTGAGAAAGAGCAAAGGCAAGTGGACAGCAGCACTGTAAACTAATTTTCCAATTTTTCCAATACAGTAATAGGTGGAAAAATTGAGGAAGATCTATATTTGTAAATGGGTAACTCTGATTTTACTTGTATTAATGATGTAAGAATCATTTGTGTTCAGTGTATACCTCCCCAGAAGTCCTTTAGGAAAGATGATCTATGTTACAAGGAAGCTGTGAGAGGTGATCTTTTTTTTTCCTTCTGGCATTGAGAGTTGCCTGAAGGTAACAAGCTCACCAAGATTAAAGTGGAGGTTGCCAAGGACTTGTTTAAAAGATGCTAGCAAGTCTGACCGAGAACTCTGACATCGTCCTTAACAAAGAAATTAAGAAAAAAAAATATTTTTTTCTTTTCAGGGTTGATTTTAAAGAAGCTTCTTCATACTGGAAATTCATTAAAGGTATTGGAAAAAGTTGCATATTATTTAATTTTGTCTTAATTACTTTAAAATAAGAATGTAAAGGTGAATTTTTGTGGAAAAATTATAGTAGTGAGAATCAGGTCATGACTTAAGTGTCATGAAGTAACCACTTCTAATCAAGATCTTAATTTCAGTGGAACTACTATTGACAGTAGTAATAGGGTAGCTATTTTAAGAATGTGTGCAAATAACTGAATATTAGTTCGTTGCTGAGGTTTTGATTGTCTTAGTGTCTTTGAACTAGGTAATTCTCTAGTAGGTAGTAAAATAACAATGGTTGACCATGTGGTTTTGGTACAGCAGTAAGCAGCTGTGCCACTTCTCTGTGAACCATCTTCAGGCTTTTTGGTCCTGAAGTCCTCCAATGTAAGAGCCAGGAGAAGACTATTCTGGGACTCTACTTCTTCTACCCTTTTTCATTCCTTCTTCAAGTAATGAAGTATAAATATCTAAAGGCTGGATGTCACAAGGACAGGCCAGGCTCTTTTCAGTGCTGCCCAGTGACAGACGAGGAACAACAGGCAAAAACTGGAACGCAGGAGGTTCCATGTGAATATGAGAAGAAAGTTGTTTACTTTGAGGATGGCAGCAGTGGAACAGGTTGCCCAGAGAGGTTGTGGAGTCTGCTTCTCTGGAAATACTCAAAACCTGCCTGAACACTACTTAAGGAAACTTGCTTTAGCAGGGGGATTGGGGTAGATGATCTCATGAGGTCCCTTCCAACCCCCACAATTATGTGATTCTGTGGGTCCTGCTACAGCAAAAAGCTCGCTCTGTTCCTACAATTCACGAACATATTTCAAGATCTTACGATATTACTTATTTTCTTAAAAATTCAGATGGTATCTCACACTATTCAAGCAAGTGAGTAGGTGTGTATTGTCTTCTTCCTCTTCTTTCAGGGAAAGCACTGTAAAAGAGATCATATTGGGCTTGCAATTCAACAGGGCCTGCACACTGCTAGCTTGTCTTTGCTGGTGATTACGCCGTCTGTTCTCATCTTTTCCATCCCTGTCTTTCTCCTCCTCCCTCCAGGATGTACAGAATTGTTTTGGTCCAAGTTAACTTGTTCCCTTGTTCTGTTTTCTCATTTCAGATACGTCGAGAGGGTGTGCGTCTCTTTCTGCTGTGGCTGCAAGCACTTCAGAATAACTGTAGTAAAGAACAACTATGGATGTTTTCTTGCTTAATTCCTGGATTTTCATCACCACAATCTGAATATGGTCCCCGAACACTAGATAATCTCATTAACCCTCCTCTCAATGTTCAAGAAAGTAAGTAATTTGGTAAAATTACTTTTTTTTTTTTTTTTTTTTTCCACATAATTGATGTGATAATGATCATAGCTTTAAAAATTTCATATCTTCCTAATTGATAGAGTGTAGAGATAACTTTTTCTTACGATCGTTTTCATGGCAAATTTATCTTCAGCTGTTCACTCCAGCAGTAAATATCAGCTAATTGTAGCTTTGGGGAAAATTCTTACTTTGTGATTCAATGCATATACCTTTTGTAGGAATTCAGATTTATCCATAAATTGGAATTGAGTGGTGTTGCTTGCAAACTGTATATTTTGCTTGCAAACTGTGTATTCACACAAATATGAATGAGAAGCTAAGCACTTTATTCCTCTGAGCAGAAAGTGCTGTTGCCTTTCTCCCCACCTCCACCTAATGCTTTAGAGCTGACACAAGCATCATTTATAGAGGAAACAGTGTCTTGTTGGTTGGTAGTTAAATTTACAGAAAGAAAGCTGACTCCAGCTGCTGAATTTCTTGACAGGGTATCTCTGGAGATATAAGTTATTTTAAGCCGTGTTTTGAAGTTATCTCGTATGCAGACACAAGAAAGAAGGAAAAAATCCAACTGTCTTGGCAGCATAGAATTGTAGAGTACAAAGAGTTAAATGCAAGCATCTTACTGCAGGACCAAGAGAAAAATAGCACCTATCTAGTTTCGCTTTAGAGGCAAAGGATGTATAAAACTAAATCTTTATTTGATGTAACTGATGAATTGCTAAATGAAGAAAACGTAGATGTAAATAAAGCGTTGGCATTTGTGAAACACAAACACTATGCTCTTCATTATTTGCATAAATTTAGAAATATTGATTATGTCCTTCAGAAAAATTTGGTCTTAGCAGATAAATTTCAAGGTGCATAAAGAGAATTTAATTCTTCTCTGTATTTTTAGTAACATAAGAAATTATTTGTATGTTGATTTATTAGCTAAAGCTTGCTGAATTTCATTAATGTGTGTTTGCTTTGTTTTGCCTGTACCTCTCTGTTTATAGCAGTACATTTCTACCTTCGTGACCTGGTAGGTGTTTATACGGAAGTCATATAAATGTAGATCTGATTTTCTTAAAAATCATTATTAATATTCTTTGATAGCTCAAGTGACTATAGAGGAAATCACTCCACTTGTTCCACCTCAATCTGGGGATAAAGGACAAGAAGACTTAACAAGCTATTTCTTGGAAGCACTTCTGAAATACATAGTAATTCAGGTATGTTCTGTAGCTTTCAAGCAAATAAACATGAAGTAACTAACATCTATTTGTCCAGTGGAAAGGGAAAAAAACAGTTAGCACTCTATATTGCAAATGTATATAAAAATGATATTGTTTCAGGGAAACAATGTGTAAAGAGACAATTTCATCTGTTATCTTTCTCTTCTAGATTTACTTAATTTAAAATATTTTCTTGTTTTTAAGGTTAAGAGTTTAGAATGGAAGAACAAAGAAAACCAGGAAAAGGGATTTTCATTTTTATTCTCAAATTTTAAGAAATATTACTTACCTTCTATCTTCCCAAACATCTGTAAGGAGACCAGCTTATATAACCCTATACTTGGTAAGTCTATACAACTGATAAAGTAAATAATCATTATATTTCCTCTAACAAAGAACATGGCAAAGCAGTTTGTTGCTTAAGGTATACTAAGGAGAATGTTCTTTATGCTCAGTATTTCTTATGAAAGGAAACATGGCTTCTGTTTCATGGCTTTCAATTATCTGTGGAAGCACTTGATCCCTTTGTTAATTTCTGCCAATCTTAACGTATTAACACAATTCAGGTAAACTAAATGTAAAACAATTCTTTATGTGACCTCTGTTGTTATGCTCAGAAGATAAATTAATTATGTTAAGACAAGAGAAGTTCTGCTCTTTGGGAATGCTGATTTTATCCATACAGAATATGTACAGATAAAGAAACATATGGGATCATACTGTGCTTGTTCAAGAGTTCAATCAGGGCGAAGTTAGCCATATTTTTACATCAACTGTATTTTTGTCATGAGCTTGCATTAGGAGGAGGAAGGTAGGTTTTAACAACCTTTAAAAAAGACCTTGCTAAAATGTATCTTTCTATATAAATCTGGAATTCTAGGTGTTTACTTAGCAAACCCAACCAGAATTTTGTTTAGAAGTTTTTAGCTCATTCTTAACTGGAATGTTGTTTGCGTATCCTGACTTTGCTACCTCAGGTTTATATTCACCCACACAACAAACAAAGCAATATGATCTATTCAGGCTTTTAGATACATTTCATTGCTTGAATAATATGTACACAGCACCACTTCTTTTGGCTGTTGATGCAGCATCTCATAAGGATTAATAGTAATCTCTCCAGCCATAATTCCATATTCTAAAATCAAGCTATGGGAAAAGGATGCTGAAAAGGTCTTTCTTGCTACTAGTCTGTGTGTGGATTATGGCTTTCTGCAGAGATGTGTGTTTAAAATCTGGGACAGGTGTTCCTACAAACAGTGGACCTTCTCACACAGGGGAAGAGGAACAGTATAAATCCAGTCATAAGCAATTGTGGAACAAGAATTGTGTGAAGATACTGAAGAGCTTCATTGATGAAATAGCTGCAAGTGCTGCTTCTTTGAGGTCTTGGAAGAACAAATGTGGAAACCTTATTTCTTTCTATGGAGGTCTTGATTGACACTTCCACGGAAGTACTACTATAGTTCTTTCTTTTCCTGTGAACCATAAACAGGAAACTTGCAAGGCCTTAGGACAATGGGAAAGACGAAAAAAATTAACACAGATCTCCAAAACTACTGTCAGTGCCTTAAGTTGTGCAAAGTCAGAAGCAGTCTGAGGAAGAGTACAGTAGCAGAGACAACAGAAACACTGGTAAGCGGAATAGAGACTTTCCTTTCTGAAATTCTTCTCTGGCATTCCTCCCCTCCCTCTAATTGAAAACCATCTTCTACTTGCCAGTTCTGAACAAAATTAACAAGTCGTTTAGGCAGAAAACAGCAAAAGCTTGGACACTGAGCATGCTGATTAAAAACTTGCTTTTGTCCTACTAGCTTTATGTTTAATTTAGAAAAAATCATGAGATTACAAATGGAAACAGTAGTTTTACTAAGCAAGCGTTAGTCATTTATTGAAGATGGTAATTGAGTAATGATTTTCTTAAGCAAGATTTTCAGATGTGTATCAGTTACAATAATGCATATTCAGTTACAAGAAGCTAACATGCCTCCTCTGAAATCCTTGGAGTCTCTCAGGCTTAGAAGAGCAGTGCAGTACAAGAGTAGAATTGTTTCAAATGTCCTTTAACATCTATTCATATTCTGTAAGATGTTCTCTGGAGTATGGATTTCAGGGTCATTTTTACTTCCATCCTACCTATCTGTTGCGTTTCCAAGCCATTTAGAAGAGCTTATTTGTTTACAAGTAAACCAGAAAGTAGTCTGTCCCATAGTTCTCTGTGCTCCTTACTGCCTTAAGCTATAAGCATGGTCAAAACTGTAAGGACCACCATTATATCTATTTTTCCCTGGTCTTTTCATTGTCTGTTCCATATAAAACTTGTCCTCTTTGCATAAGTTCACACTATGTTCCCAGAGTTGAGGGAAAAACTAAACAAAATAAAGGAAAAATGAAAACTTGGGGAAAGGAATATTTTCTTGTGTTATTTTAGTCAATTTAGTAAGCTTCTGATTTGCTCCGGTTCTAGGTCTGTGCCCTTCCATGAAGCCCTCACAAATACTTTGAAGACTGGCAGAAGTGTGAAAACACAAGAAATAATTGATGGAGGATGCATTTGAGAAACAGCTGCATTACATAATATAGTTAAGAATACCTAGACAGAGGCTTTTCTGGGAAGATGCTGTGAAATTACAGGAGACAGTGCACTGCAAAGATGTGTTTACAGCTTGTGTACTGTTTTTTTCGAAAGGGGTGAAACAACTGTCCAAGTGCTGTTACTGTGTAGCTAGGATTGTAGCCTTTACCTTCTACTGAATGCAGTAGATGTCAGAGGACTGATTTTTCTGCGTTGCACTACCAGGCACATCATTTTTTCACAGGCTGTGCAGTAACACATGCTGCAGTTTAAGATGTATAATTTTTTTAGATGTTTTTCTTAAGTTGCTGCTTTCTGCAAAATGGAAATGGTATACTTTTCTGTACTTGTACTAAATAAAAATTTCTAAGCTGTTTAAAAGCGTTCTGTGCATTTGTAAGTTATTCTTACATGGATGGTATACAAGAGTAGTGCAGTTTCCTCTAAAAATAATGCCTCCATTGAAAGTGCTGGATTAAATTTTAAAGTACGTTTTGTAAACATTCCTCAGTTAAGCAGTGTTGTGTTGAGATTATCACTGGTTTTGTGCATGTCTCTTGGAAGGAAACAGATGCATCGACTTGGATATTCTCAGTGCTGGTGCTGGATGTTGTCTTGTGTATGTGTAATATTAACAGGGAAGCCTTTGTCATAGGGTGGCTGTAAACTTCAAACATCTGAAAGTTTATATTTCTATCGTAAGATAATCAGCTATTATCTAGGCAATTATTACATTGCTGCTGTTTACATTTATTCTTCCTGGATTAATGGCACCATATATAGCCCAAAAGAAGTAATACTGTATCCCTGAAAAGTTGTTGGCCTAACGTTAGGAAGACACAGATGGGGAACAACTTTACATTTTCTAACGTGGCTACTTTACATCTTTGAATCCTAGTACTAGTATTTTTGAACTGCCAACTAAAGATTGTAAAACTATGGAATGCATCTTAAGTTTCCAGTGCATCTCTCTCCTTATCTGAGTAGGATCATCATTTTCTGTTTTCTCTCTTCTGGGCATGGTTTGGGATTGAATGGTATCTTCAGATAAAACTGTTATACTGAAATACCAGCAGTAAGATGTGCTCTGACGGCACCCGATGTCTTCAGTCCTTAGCTGCATTTTCATTGACTGTGTATTAGAGCAGATCTTCTACTTGCTTTTCTACACTGAAGAACTGGAAATAAACTTGGCACACTACTCCCACTGAAATGCCATTCACATCCAGAAGTCTTGTAGTCGCTTTTGACTGTTGATTTCTATATAGCAGTATTGGGTTGTGAAACCTAGACATCACCTTTTGCAGTGTTGAGCTAACTATATATATGTCTGGAATTTAACTGGGCTGTTGATACATGTGCTTGCAGGAGGGTATGTTAGGCACCATTTAAAAACAAACAAACTGTTCTCCCTTCCTGCACCCCCCAAACACATTTTTAGATTTTTGTAACATTTTTACTGTAGTTGTAGATAGCATCTAAGATGAGTTAGCAAGGAACAGTACTACCTTTCTTTTTTCTTTTTTTTGTTTTCCAACTAGATTCATGATTCCAATTGCACTGCCAGCATCTTTGTCACTGCAAGAGTTGAGAACGAGGAGATATAAAATATTCTGAGTCACTGTGCTGAACATGGGAATTTTAGGTTATAAACCCTGAATTAATCAAAGTTCCTTCAGAGCAGAACTTTAATACCATGGGGCATCATTCACTGCATTCCTTACAAGCTAGTGGGGGAGTTAGTACTTCTAGAATCAGCTTTCAACTAAGTCATATGAAGGTGCATGTGCCCTTGCTCTGGCAGCAAAGTCAAGCAAAATTATGTAATAGAAACGTGGTCTTAGATGGAGCTGTGAGACTTAAAGTGTTCTCCCTGTTGTATTATTCATCTTTCACCTATTCCAGGACCAACAGTCCACTTTTACTGCAGCTGCTTATAAAATATGATTTGGAATTAAGGCTCTCCTATAACAGCCATGATTAGATGTTAGGGTCAGCATCAGTAAACAACTGTTGACCTTTATTGCTAACTATATTGCTTAACTAATATGGCTTGCTGCAGACAAACAAATATTTCTGGGGATTCATTAGAAAATATGACGATGCATTGCTTCTGAACTGCATCTGAACTGTATTTGTTCACCTACTAAATTTGGTAGTAGGGAGTTAAGTGGCTGACAAGGCTCTTAAATGTCTGTAAATTTGGTATGAGTCACAGATAAATTGTTGCTTTGTAACTTAGCTATAAACACTTCTTTAAAAGTTTTTTTAAAATGACAACACTAAATCATTATAAACATCATTATATATGAACATTATTTTCTTGTATAGGATGCATTTTGGTCTAGTTAATGGTTATTTTCCTATTTAAAGCTCATTGTGCTTTTCAATGCAATTGTGAAGTAGTTATACTCTTGGATGAGTTTACTGAGGTTTCTCTTTAAATGTAAATATAGCATGTAAATTAAAAATAAGGCTGAAAGCATGAAAAGGATGTAGAAGTTTTTAAAATTTAAACAAGGCTGTAAGCCATACAGCAAATGCCTTCCAGATGAAAGTTAAATGTTTTAGAATAGTAAAAGCTTGTTACTGTTTGTTGGATTATAAATACGTTTTCACTCCAGGAGAAAATTACAGCCTTTTGAATCCTTATTGTCTAGTTTTGGAACCATCTATATTGTGGCCATTTCAGCACGGCTTGGAATGTGATGTTCAGTGGTGAATATGAAGAAACAGCATCTCTGAACGTTCATGTGTATTGGTCATAGTTTTAAGATTTCTTACATACAGAATCATAGAGTGGCTTCAGTTGAATGGAGCTTTCTCTTTGATGTATTTTTAAATGTTGTTTTTCCTTACAGATATACCACAGATGAGACCAAAGCCACACTACGTAATGGTTAAGAAAGATGCTGAAACCAATGAGGCAATATATTGCACAAAGGAACCTTTTATTAAGGCTCGTGTTATTGTCATTCGGTGGTTGGTGTCTTTCTGGCTTGAGCCAAAACCCCATACAGGACCTCATATTCCTGGGATTGAAGGTGAAAATGTGCCAAAGAATATTCAGGTAAAGCTAAATAAGCAACGTTTTCTTGTTTTTATGTTTTTCACTTCCTAGTATTGCCAGCAGCATACAATCTTTTGATCATTATAATTAATGCAGAATTAAAAAAGAGAATTTCTGAAAAAAACTTCTGCTTATGAATTCAGTTTAGAAGTCACTATGGTCCTTTTTTTTTTTTTTAATCTGCTAAATATTTGTGTTTTAAACAAGTAAAGCTTTGGAGTACTGTAAATTTTATATTTGTTCTTTTTCATGAATTCTCTGTACTGTTTTAAAGAGTACTGTGTGATTTAAATTGTGCCGTTCAAATTGTATTACTAAAATGTGCTATGAAATACTCTCTTAATTTTTCTTTCAGAGAGCAGCTGCTAGCATGGCTTCAAGAGAAGACAGCAAAAATGACAATACTGACAAGCAGGATAGAAATGCAGAGCCAGAACAATCGCATTCTAATACAAGTACTCTAACAGAGAGAGAACCAAGTTCTTCTAGCCTCTGCAGTATTGATGAAGAACATTTAACTGATATTGAAATTGTCCGCAAAGTCTTTTCTTCTAAAAGAAGTAATGTTAATTTTCTAACTGAGATTTTTCGACAGGTAAAAAAATCTTCCTTCGAATACAAGAGCAATAAAATTACACTAGAAGTGATCATTATGTCATATTTTTTCAAGTGTATTTGCTAACCAGAACATTATTAAAATGCACGTTTTTTTGTCATTTTGCCTTTAAAATGCTTTTAAAATTAGAAGATACTTCAGAATCTTTAGTTCTTGTGTAGAATGTATCTGGACCCTCCTTTTTCTAATTCTATTTCTTTGATAACCAGCTTGAGAGAATTTAGCTTGGGCTTTACAATTTGATAGGAATGTTTTATCTCTTCAGCCCCATAGCTGTTGTAACTCACAACCAAACTTAAATATAAGCCTGCTTTAGGAGTCTGCAGCTGTTCTGCAGATCTGTTTTAGCAGCAGCGAAATGACCTTACCTTGTCAGTATTCACCAGAAAAGTGAGACAGATGGCTACAGAAGGTAACAGATTCTGCTTGTAACTCTACTGCAACCAGACACATAAGCTGAACATACTCAAGATAGGTTTTTATAGCTGGAAATTTTACTGAACAAATTTGAACTAAGAATATATACCAGAATATCAAGTCTTTCTTTGTAATACGAAGGTACATAGCTTTGAGTTCAAACCAAGACAATTAATGGAAGGTAGACTTTATGCCCTATGGCATAAAGACTTAAAGGTGAAAAGGTTTTTCCTAATAATACTAAAGAAAAATTTCTAGCTTTCAGTTGAAATGCAAATAGATTTCTTTAAAGAACAGGAAACCAAACATTAAAACTCCAGTATTTCTGGTTAAAATTGATGTTCTTAAATGAGGTGAATGTCAGAAGCTTAACAATATCCAATGTGTTGAAGAGTTTGGACACGTTAATGAAGAAAACAGCAGTTACCTTGTGGAAACTCCAGGGTTGACAGTCTGAGACATTGAACGGAGATTCTAAATTAACAGAACTGTTAGAACTCCTCCCTTCTTTTTTTTCTTTTTTTTTTCCCCACACTTATTTTTAGTGTGATATTCATATGACACATCCATTTCTGGAGAGAGAATATCTTGTTTTTGTCATGTGGGTATGCCTTGAAGGCATGGTCAGTGAGTTTTCAACATTCACACTATAGACTCCATAAAACTATGTGCTAGTGTAGTTTATCTGTTTGGTTTTTTTTAATACCACTTGGTTCCTGATCTCTGATTACTCATTACAGGCACAGCAGTTACATAAAACATCCTGGAGAGGGCAGAAATCAGCCGTCACACTGACTCAAAAACATGATTTTTTAAAACAATAATTCTGAAGTCTTTTCAGTGAATCATTAGTTTTAAGGCTACTACTCTGTATCTCTTTTAGGTAAAAGTAAGATAAATGACTATGAGTAATGAATGTTGCTTCCATTTTTATTAGCAGTTTAGAACTGGTTTAATTCTACTCTTCCAAGTGCTTTAAATGGAATGTATTGTAGAAGAAACTTCTACCATTTGTTTTGCATGCTTTTGATGAGTATTTAGGCTTTAATTTCAGCAGTCCAGACACTGAATAGATTCACCTGTGTAGATTCTCACGTCTGTCTTTTTTGCAGAGAAGCTTTCAAGTTTTCTTGATAAATCATTTTCTTTACCATCTGTCTGCACACTCTCACATTACAGATGAAGAAAGTGAGCAAACATTTAGGCTTGTGAGAAATTTCCTAGTCAAGATCCTACAATGGTTGTACTTTATTTTCTATTATCCCTTAGAGCTTGCCTATTATAAAGCAGTGCTTAAGTGAGTTTGAAGTTTATCCTGATGCTTCTTTACTTTATGCACTTTGCACCTAAAAATGTTCAGCTCTAGATATAGCTTGATGCCATGCCTTTTTAGCCATTTTTCAAGTATTGTAACTGGGTTTTATTGGTTTCTTTTTCTACTCCCAGGCGTTTCTGTTGCCAATATGCGAAGCAGCTGCCATGAGGAAAGTGGTAAAGGTATATCAGGAATGGATTCAGCAAGAAGATAAGCCTTTATTTATGAAAGAATCTGAAGAAGTAATGCAGTGTGCAACTGTAGATTGTGATGAAAGTGTTGTAGACCGCAATTCATCAGAGAAAGCAAAAGAAAGAGAAGAGGTAAGATATTGTTGACTGCTCTTTCTGCATCTTTTGCATAGTGGGCAGAGGCTGAGACCAAGTGGGCTTATTCAACAGATTATATGTGGTTGGCTTAATGTTGAAGCATCTGTTGGGGGAATGAAGCAATGATAATTAAACAGTGTGTATGTGAGGTACCAGTTTGCTCTATTATCTGTAATTTTTTAATGTGTTTAGTTCAATTTTAAAAAAAACATAGTTTTATAATCTGGTTTCAAGATATGGTATGTATAATAATAAAATATACAAGCTTTCAGCTGAATACAAGTTATATACAAATAAATGAGTGATGAAAATAGCAAGTATTTAACCAGGTACTTGAAAATAATTCTTACAGGCCTTTTAAAACATGATGTTATCTTTACGATACGTATTAAACTTCTGTCTACTATTTATTGTTGCATAATTTTTCTTTACTGTAAAACAGAAATACCTGTCAAAAAATCAATGTGAACTTTAAGGGCAAAATATTTTTCAGGAAAAAGCTATGAACTGTAGTCATGTTAGGAACTCAAACTGGGCAAGAAATGGCTGTTACCAAGAGACTTTGCATAAACTATCTGAGATTGATACAGAAGAGCAAAATGTACGAGCTGGAATGCAGTCAGTATTACAGGTATGAAATAGGCTTGATATTTAATTTTCATCCTAAAAGTAAAACTCATGATGTCAGCACGTAAAGAATGGAATAAAGTATTCCTACAAAGGATTCCCATGCTCTTTCAAAGCATCTCTCAGTTTTTCTAATTATTTTAAATAAAATCAGGAGTTTTTAGGGTTTTTGAAATGCATTTATGATCATGTAAAATATGTGCATTTTATGTATAATATGTACATGTACAAACTCACAGAAGTGTGTGCATGACTTCAACCTTCATAATATTCTATCTGGAAGAAAACTGATTCTAAACAAAACATCTGTTGCTACTCTGTTGTTTCCAATTACAACATAAATGACCATCTTAATTAAGATTTCTGCAGCTTGAAGGATTTCCTAAAAAAGGATTTTCTATACTGCTGTTAAATACAAAAATAAACTTTGTAACTGAAACAAATTTTATATTCAAACATAACAATTTAACCTTCTTAATCTTTGCATACGTAAGTATGCATGCAATATGTAGAATATGTATGAAATGCTTCTAAGGGAAGAAAGAAGCGTCTCTCTCAATTTGAATTAATATTTAAGTTTACATATCTGTGAATGGTTGGGAGATTCTCCATATTGATGTTTTTTTAGACAAAGGATCATTTGAACAGCAAATATCTTTTTTAGCTTCAAAGATTTATAAGGTGCCAGACTGGAGGCATACTACCTCAGTACAGTGTCTGAATTGGAGAGGTTTCCAGACCTGGAACCATGTTTGCCTTTTCTGAATCAGTTATCAAAGACTTGTCTATTGAATTTTCTTCCTGTTTCTAGGCTTATTTCTAGGCCCTTAGAGACTTTCATTCTGAAAGCCTTAATTCACTGTCCATTGACATCAGTGCAAAACTGTCATTGAGTTTTAAAAACGTTGAATCATTCAGCCTTAAGAAGGCTGGATCACTAAAAATAGTGTCTGAGCTGCAAAAGTCTTTGCTAGACTATTTTTTCTTTTTGTAAATATGCGTTATTACCATTTTTCATCCCAAGAATGTTGTTGTGTTAAGCAATAATACACTAAAGAGCACTTGAGAGGACAGAATTATTTTCCATCTTAACAATTAGTGTTTTGGCCAGTAATTATTGGCTTCTGTGAAAAATACAAATGTATTTGGGCCCAACCTCCTCAGTATCTTAACCCAAGTTGATTTTAAAAGAAAAAGAAAAAAAACAAAACAAACAAACAAACAAAAAAAACGAAAACAAAACCAACCTGGAAAAAAAGTTAAAACATATATTTAAGGCCTAATAATATATATATCTGGGTTTTTTTATCTTGTTGGTGCTTAATGCTCACATAATATCATTCCACTGCAC
Organism: Lagopus leucura; assembly: GCF_019238085.1. Taxonomy (NCBI): domain Eukaryota; kingdom Metazoa; phylum Chordata; class Aves; order Galliformes; family Phasianidae; genus Lagopus; species Lagopus leucura. Next base: position 19,386,735 of record NW_024962250.1, on the reverse strand, counting down.
AAGGAGCAAAACATAGTCAAAGCAATTCTTAATGTCATTGTCTGTTTTTCATTTACTTCTGCATATTATGAGAATTATACCCTTTTGGCTCTGAGCATACAGACTTGAATTGTGTTAACTCCAGTATGTATTTTGGCAAGCTTCCTAATGTAAATATCTAGGAAGTGGTATTTGTGAACAGTCAATCTTGACAGCAGTTAATCATGGTAGCATTTATTGTTTATATGGGACTATTTCAAGTAGTTTAGCATGTGTTATACCAGTCCGTTACTGGCTTGCAGGGAAGCTTTTATGCTTAAAGAAGCAGTAGACTTCTTTACTGGCACATTTTGTCCATTATATTAAATAATCTGATTGAGTAATTTACTGTACCACATATCTAGGAGAACAAAGATATATTAATGTTTTTATAGAGAAAAAAAAACATTAAAATTAATGTCTTCTTTTATTTGATAATGTATTTACATGACATGTATTTAAATATATACTTCTGAATGTATATGCAGCTGATTTTGTTAATCATGGATTTTGTCTTTCTCAATTACTATTAGCAGAATTGTTGAAAATATCAGAGTGCTTCAAGCTCATTCCACTTTTTTTTTTTTTTAAACCTGCAGGTTTTTATAATAAATTCTTCAAACATATTCTTTCTTGAGCCTGCAAATGAAATTAAAACTCTGTTGGATGAACATACTGATATGTGTAAACGGATTCTTAATATCTACCGTCACATGGTAGTTCAAGTTACTATGGACAAGAAGACCTGGTAAAATGCTGTTGTTTTTATCTTAAATTATTATTTCATAAGATAAATGTGAAAGTGTTCTTGGCGGTAAACACAATAGGATGATAGGGACTGTGTGAATCAGATTCTCTAAATCAGTAAATGCATGAACTTTAACAATCTCCAGCAACTTTCCATAGAGAAATTGGTGAGCTCCTCTGCTAAAACCAATAGTCATTGCTAGCTAGTTTGAGACGGCTTAGCCTCAATGAAAAAGGAAATAAGCTGGTGTACATGGACTACTATTAAGTAGCTAGTGATGGCTTGTTGTTTTGCAGGAAGTTTTTCTCGTGTATGAGAGTACTAAGTATGAAGTCATGTATGAAGCTTCACAGTCTGATTTGAAAGTAGACAAAAATACCCAGTTAAGTCTGGATAATTATTATAATGAGATGTGGGTTGCTCTAAAGCTGAAATTAATTGCTAATGAAGAAGTTTGTGCAAGAGTCCATTTACTGTTTAACAGTGTTGTTCCATTCCAGCGTTTAAGTTGCATAGCAGGAGCAAGGGACCCTCTTACAAGTCATCTACATTATTTCCTCCTCTCTTTTAAATAACTGTCTCTAATGAGGTAACATATTGCCACCATTCTCTATTGCAAGGAGGCAGTAACAAGGGAATGTCAAATGGCTGATTTATTCCATTTTAACTTGACTTGCATTCAGTCTCTCACTAGTATCTCCTGGGTAAGTACCCTGTACATCACGTAAAATTCGTCTCCCCTTGTGAGGAAACAAGTAATTACCAGTGGGGAATTAGGAAAAGCAACAGAAAACAGATCCCACTGAGTTGCTATTTTCTTTCTCAGTATCATTTTAAAGAAGTGACTCTAGACTGTGATGACAGAGATTCTGTGTCACACAAAATAACGAATGAAGCTTTATTTATGATAATGTTACATTGCCCAAACCTGTCATTTATACAGAAAAAAAGACCATTATCTTACGATTTCATTAATTTCTTCTACAATAATCAAGTTAGGCTGTTTGCAGTGTATTTGAGAAAATCAAGCTCAGATATTATCTTTAGAAGTGTCTTGGTATATACAGAAATATAACAAAGTACTGACTTTAAATTTAACATTGCTTTGCAGGGAACAAATGCTACTTGTGCTGCTCAGAGTTACTGAATCTGTGCTGAAAACACCACCCCAAACTTTCTTGCAGTATCAAGGAAGAAAAAACTCCACTTTAGCAGGAAGACTTGCGGGACCTCTTTTCCAGGCAATTAAACCATAAACTCAATTTAATTAATTCAGTTTAATTTTAACCAAGACACGTCAACTACTGCTGACTGATTTGTCATCTTAAGTCATTGATTGTCCAGATAATGTGAATGGCATGGGTTAAGCATCTGGCTATATCTCATACTGTCTAAAGTTAATGGCATTCTAATAATAGTTCTGAAGTGAAATTAAAAATAAATGCACTTCATTAGTTAACTGGTAATTTTATTCCAATTCTGTTGCAGACTAAAATTTTAGCTCAGGTCAGCACAAAGTCTTCTGTGCTATCTATGCCTATTGAACTGATTTTTGTATTCCTTTCTATAAGCTGTAATAGATGATTTCAAACTTCATATTTGCAAACTGTTGTTATGATGCCTTCTCTATAAATCTATAATGTCCTCAGATTCTTTAGAAGGGGAAAAAGACAGTAGAGTTACAACTGTGATGAGAACTAATTGAGAATAGTCTTTAAACTGTCTGTCAAAACTTGTAAAATATGGTAAGATCTTACAGAAGTTAAACCAGTTGCTCCTGTATTTAAATCAAAAGCACATGTTAATTGATTATTCATGAAAAGTCTGTAAGTAATGGTGAGGAAATGAACACAGAAATAATGGCAGTTAGATACTTCTTTTTAAGCAGTAATGTTTGATTATTGTCATCTTTTGTTAATAAGTCAACATTTCTCATTTTACTCTTAGACTCTTATAGTAGCTTGGATCAAAGCAAATCTAAATGTGTACATCTCTCGAGAACTTTGGGATGACTTACTGTCTGTCATGTCATCACTGACATACTGGGAAGAGCTGGCCACTGAGTGGTCACTGACAATGGAGACCCTAACTAAAGTGTTAGCCAGAAACCTGTACAGTCTGGACCTCAGTGACCTGCCATTGGATAAGTTAAGTGAGCAGAAACAGAAAAAACACAAAGGCAAAGGTAAGACAACACTGTATGGGCATCATAAGAATCTGAGCAGAACTAATGAGGTGTTAGATCATCAGAACTCTAGTCCAGTGTTTTCAGGATACAGTTAGGCCTCTCTATCACCTAAAATAACCTAGTTTCTATAAGATAAAGCTGCTTTTTGTAACCAGCACAAAATGCTACCACAGATGTGCAGTCCAGCAAATAGGCTCATAAGAATTTAATTATTGAAGGTGTGTAGAATTAAACAAAAAATTTTATGCTGCCATGGGTTATACCTTTCTACTGTTATCAAAGCAATTAAATAGCTGAGTCCGCAATTGTAATGCCTTGAAATTAGTGAAGATTACATGTCTGGTGACAATTAAGTGGGTAGAAAGTAGCTATTGCAAGCATAACTGGAACATTGATCCTGAAATCTTCCAAATGTTGAATAAAGGTGAAATGTTAGATGAATGTGGTTTTGGAGCAGTAACTCACTGCAAAATCATGGTGAAGATTGGTTTTGCCGAAATGACTGACTGTTGAGGTGAAAGTATGCTAGTGCCATATTAATGGTATCAATTTTTAAGCTGATTCCTCTATGATGTAGAAAAAAAACATGTGGGACAAAACATAGGGAGAGAGGTAGCTACTTACTGATATTGGTACTGTTGAGACAGGAAATCTGTCCTTTTGCATAGAGTGCTGAATTGACATCGGCAAAACCTGGCTTCTATTCCCAGATTAGAAACTGAATATCTGCATGTCACCATGAGAAATGGTTTCTGCCTTGCTTTAGTCATCTGTAAAACAAGGGGAATACTGATCTTCTTTAAAAAGAGCTTTGAGATCTAATAGCAAGAGGCAGAATTACATGTAAGATGAGTAATAAGGATGAAGAAAAAGTATGGTTTTAATCTACTTTTTAATCTCTCTGTATTCTGATTGATGTGGTTCTTCATTCAAACCCGAGGGAAGGTACTCACTACTTACTTACTGAGTGAGAAATAATCAGTGCCCTATTTTAAAGAGAATGTTGCTATAAGCTGTTTGTAGTAAAGACATTTCACGTCTCATTCCTCATCTTGGGCACAGACATTTCACACTTTCATTTTATTCTTCTGCTACATGACAGCTGAACAAACTTACTTTTTGCTTCAGTTGACCTTGAGAGTTTGTTCCAGACCATAAATTTTTGTTTGCCTGTACTGTATAGATTTTTTTCTTTTGTCTGTAAGACAGTTTAAAAAACAAGTATGATGTTGGATAGGAATGTGTATTGCTATTTTGAATATAGTTTTTAAAAATATTTTGAACTGTCTGCATCACCCATATGGAGCCACTTGAGAAGAGTTTATGCTAACTTTCAGTAGCAAAATTCCAGAGAAAGCTTCCATTGTTAACTGTGGGTTGCAGAACTAGCTCTAGTAGATTTGGGAAATAATTAATCACTTAAATATTATGCCCAATTTGTTTGGACCTGCTCATTTGTTAATAATTACAAATGTGCATTATGAAGACACAACTTCCAAGGAGATGCCCTTTAACGATTTAATTGTGATCACAATTTGTGTCAGTTCAGTGTGGGTAAGGAAATACACTGCAAATGTTTGTTCAGTTGACTGGGATTTTTTTTTTTTCTTTACGGTTTTTGCAAGGCTCCGCTTATGAGCTGTATTTAATTGATATAATCTCAATTCTGATTTTGTTACATCTTTTCTTAATCTTCTTACACTGTTTTCTTTTTGTGTGTGAATTTTTGAAGACTTATGTTCTTTGAGTCCACCATCTGTTTTACTTAGTTACTTTTTTGGTGTTAAAATATTTTATAATCTTTATTTCATGTTCCTCAAGTCACAGTTATGATTTGACAAGCAATTAGAGTGTTAATGGTATGTAATGTATGATTTTGCGTGTTTTGTCTAATAGAAACAGCAAATGTTGAATGAAAAAATTCTATAATTACACATCTTGCCTACAGTCTTTTCAAAACCACTTTTTCTGTGATTTTGGACTCGTTTGATCAGAAAAGAAAATCACAATAGCATAATAGCACCAGTGCTTCTAAAACAGTTGCAGGATCCCTCAGTTAATGCTGAGTGGGCTTAGAGATACTTATAAATAGTAATTTGCTATTTAGCTTTTAACATTATGCTAGCTCCAGTAATTTATTCTATCCAACTTTAAATCTGTCTGAAAGAGCACAACTCTGGTGATGCCAGCATAGAAGTGTATAAATTTGCAATTCTGTTTTTGTAGGAGTTGGGCATGAATTCCCCAAGTCTTCAGTGGATAAGTCCTTTTCTAGAGGCTGGAGCCGTGATCAGCCTGGACAGGCGCCAATGAGACAACGGAGTGCTACAACCACTGGATCTCCAGGAACTGAAAAGGCAAGAAGCATAGTGCGGCAGAAAACTGTTGGTATGTATCTGTAAGTGCTGATATAAGTGACATTTGAAAAGGGAAAAGGAATTAATAATTGACTTTGTAGCTACACGGTTAATTTTTTTCCAGAGAAGTATACTTTCTTAAATAACTAGTTGAAGATGTAAGTGTCAATTGTGCAGTCTTGCATGTTTTGAGGGCAGCTGAATAGCTTGTTGTTACTACAATTGCAGTTACTGTAAATGAAAGTAATGCAGATATGGCTTAATTTTGAATAAGTTGATTGCATGCTTAGCCTACATTAGAAAAATAATACAGTTGTAAGTGTGTGAAAAAGAAATGCTGGAAAAGCTGGAATGGTTTGAGCATTGCTATGGATAGGTGGCTCTTTAAGTCTGTGTTTTCCTAAATAGTGCACAAAATAGGTTGAATATTTTCCAACTGCGGGAAAAAAAACTGTAAGAAATACATACGTATCTGCATTGTTCATAAAACCTGTTTTCTTTTACTGTACCCAGAATCTTGTGTTAATGATAGATTGGTGCAAATGTGTGCAGTTTGCTGTTTCTGAAGTGACTTACTTCACAATTTCATTACTTGCAGATACTCTTTAGTTAGAAATGAGTGATGCTAGACAGTGCTCTAGGTGGATCACTCAAAAGAAGACTCATTTACATCTGTATGATTTGAGCGTAATGTCTTATTGAACTGGACTTCTAATTTCTTTGTTCTCTTATTTCATCTTGCGGATCTCAGTGCTATCCATTATGTGAAAGAAGGTTATACTCTCTTCGCTTTTTCATTTAAAATAACATTTAAAGGACTATCTTATGCTTTTTCATTATCTCTGTAATAGTAGTTACTTCAGTCATGATGCGTTTTTCTTCACTGATACCTCTTGGGAGCAGGTACAATCTGACAATTTAGGAAGCAGGAATGCATATTAATAGTTGAATATACATTCAGTTATGTTCGCTTTTCAGAAATTAATGTTATTTTGTCACAAAGAAAAGATGTTTTTTGGTTTTTTTAATCACAGATTATTTTGCCAACGTTTCTATTTGAACATCTAAAGAAATTTTCTTACTCCATTTTTACATTTTGTTTACTGGTAGCTTCTGAAGTCTTCTATTTGGGTGGCAGAGCTGATTAGTTGTAAACACTACTCCAAAAATGTGTATTTCCTGTATTCAAATGCTACACAGCTTTTCCTTTATTTCATACTGACAGCTCTAGCTTGACTCAGCAGTTTTCCTTACAGATCACAAATACTTAAAATGTAATTTCTGCTTCTCTGTAAATAGTCTGTGATTGACTGTTGCAGTGTTTTTCTCTTTAAGTCTTAATTGTCTTAACAAGGTAAAGCTCTTGCTGAAATTTTTCCCTCTCATATTGTTATTTCACATGTTCTGTAAGAAGGTTATGCCACTTGATCAGTTTTATAAAGGTTTTGTTTTGCTTCTATTTGAAAGATGACTATTCATATGATGTTAGCCCTAAAATCATTGAGTTTATCTAATCAAGCTATGTGCTGACCTCATAAGTAGCAAACTAATCTAATTTTAGTTTCACTGTACTTTAGCTTCCTGCATTTGGTTCCTTGTCTACTTACATATTTGATATTAATAAGCCAAGTCTGTACTGTTATAACTAGTTAAAATTTCAGATCTATTTATTTTGTAGTACACCACTTGTGGACAAGCATCTCAGTATTGGTAGGATAATTTTAAAAGATTAAAAGCCCTGACAAAGTTGCCATCTCTAGAGTCCCAAACTCTTCAGGTTGTAAGCTGTTGATGAAGCATATACTACAAAAGCATATGCCTTTCTTATTGTCTCAGGTCTGCTAAGAGTCCTGTTAAGGTGCTTCCTAGCTTGTACCAGTTAAAACAGGGGTGCATATTAAAAAAACTGGCTGATAGTGACAGTAAGTGAAATTTTCTGTATAGCACTTTGCTGGTCAGATTGTCTCCTTCAATTTAGTAGTAATGCCACAAGCAAAACCTGGAACTAAGACAGATCTTGGATGTGTTGCATGTTAACTGACATATAGTATATTTCCTGTGATTGTGAGTAATATACTCTTGCTATCTGAGTAGGGGAGATGTGCATGTTGAATATTTTATGGTAAGAAAAAGCTGGGGTTTCTTTTTCATCTGTTTTTTGTTGTACACGTTTTGTGTACGTCTGCAAACCTTTATTTTTCGAGCCATCCTCATGCCAGCGCACATCTATGGCTGCACCAAGTTTGTGTGTATGTGGTGTACTCAAACAAAAATCACAGCTTTTCTGATATGCAGTGTGTACATTTTTAGCCTGAACTTATGTAAAGTAATTTTTAGTAAAGGGCCTTTAAATGTGATATGCATATGGGTTGAAAAATCTTTTTAGGCCGAGGTATGGAATTTGTAGTATAGGCAGCAGATTGTAGTCCAATAAAAATATCAGGACAGAAAGAATTTAGGATTCCATTCCTCTGCTTTTTTTCTGTAGACAATAGTGGAAGGTTTTAAAGCAAAAAATACCTAGTTCACATTCTGGTCTCAAATCTGCTTCTACTCAGCTAATTAATTGATACGACACATCTTATTTAAAATAAATATTCAGGGAGATCACATTGTACAGCATCTCAGAATAATTTTCCTTTCAAGTATCTCTAAAATTTCCTTCTTCCAAACAGTCAATGAGAAGCCCTGTCCCCTCTTACTAGAATCAACATAAAATGGTGGGAAAGATTCAGTCAAATTATAGGGAACACTTCTTTTAATGATTTGCATTCAACATCCAATCTCAAAAGTTTGGTCTGTTTTCTAAGTAACTTGATATTTTTTTCCCTTTCCTAGATTCATTTAAAAATGCATAATGATGAATACAGCTAACTATTGCTGTATTCTGAGTTTTAATGCTGTATCTCTTAAAGAGAAGGTACAACTGTAGAGGTAGTTATTTTTTTTTTAAAGAAAGTTGCTTTCTGTCTTATGAGCTTATGTGAATGGCTTCATTCTTAAAACATTCATCTTTCTGATTTTTTTTTTCCAAACTGATGTTAAGATTCTGCTTAAGGTTGCTGCATTTGTCAAATGTGTTTTCTGCTCCATATATGTTGGCCTGCTCAAGTTATCTTCTTGTTGCTGTGTTAGGGAAGTTCTCTAACCTGATTTATAAGTGTGATGTGCTCAAGTTTTTCTGTACTCCATTCTGTTCTTATGATTTCCGTACAGATCAGAAACACTGAAATTTCAGAGGGTATATTCCATATTGTTTTGAAATTAAGCAAAGAAAAGTTCAAAGACTACCTAAATACTGTGCTGACAGTGTTTAAGATGCACTGAATTTTCCTTAAAATAAGCTAATCAACAACAACTTTAGCATAAGTTCTCAAATTTGCAACTATGTGAAAAGGAAACTGCTTGAAACTATTAATATTACTTTCTGAAGAACTTTTGCTATACTTTGAGATTGAATGCAGTATCAGTTCTTGCGATATCTTACTCTGACAAATGAAAACAAGTGTAATAAATTTACACTTCAGATCTATTGGAAAAGCTATACGTATAATCTTGATCCTATTACTACAATTCTTATTTTTCTTTCTATAGGGACTGTTGGCAGAAGGGCAGATACAAAAACGGTTAATTAGGATTAGTTAGCAAGATTTATTCGAGATCTAGAAAAATAAGAACACTTTATGTCAACACTTCAACACTGTCAACACTTTATGTTGACAAACAATTTCATTTCAATATCTTAATTTTTAATGTACAAACATGCTGTATTGTATTGGAAGTTTCTCCACATACAGTTGCTTATTTTCTTTTCGCATTTTTGAATCTCTTTCTGAGAATCTTGAATTAAAGACTATGGTTCAGGTAAAATTTAGATGTACTTGTCTTGAGTAATCCAAAGGAAAGTAGAAAAATATAAATGTAGAGTAAGTTGTTTTTCTTTTAAAAAATCTAAATTTCTGAGTGCTTGTGGAGTGGATTTAACTTTGATTTTTCAACCCTTGATGCAGTAGGAAAAAACTGTTAATTAGTTTTTTGGTTTTCGAATGCAAAATCTCTGTAATAGTCATAATAAAGGCATTGTTACTGCTTTACATAAAAATTAAAAACTCAAAATGTCTTATGTGTCCACTGATTTTTTTCTTTCTTACAGCTCTGCCAATATCTGCCGTGCTGAAATGTTTTAATTTTTAAATTTTCTTCCTTTTTATCTTTGTTTTCTCTGTTGCTGCTTTTTCTGTGACACAAGCCTTTCATTATAGTCACTCTTCTTTTTTCCTTCCCCACTTCTTTCTTTTCCTTTTTAAAGCCATGAGAAGCCGATCCATTGGTGAATGTGCTCTGCCATCGGCCTATATACGCAGTGCTAAAAGTGCTCCTGTTCTGATCCATACTTCCAAACCCTTCTTGCCTGATATTGTTCTCACTCCCCTTTCTGATGAGCTTTCAGGTAGTGCCACCTCTGCTAATTTCTGCACCCCCTTTATCACTTTTTTAAACCTTCTGCTTTCAAATTCTGCAAAATAGTTAATTTTTTTGAAAGTAAAAATACTTGGGGGATGGGGGGAGAGGGGAAGAGATTAAGAATGAATATTTGGAGTTATGTAAAATATCATGCTATTTTCCAATTCATTCTGGAACTGTTAGAAGTTAGTGCTGTGCCAATGTTTACTATCATAAAAAATAAAACAAGAGGAATATCTTGCTTTTATAATTGTTTGGTAAGCAGTAATACAACTTCTGTCTACCAGAGAGTACAGCTAATCTAAAGATTTTGTCATTAGTAAGGGAGGAAAAGGAGGAAGTTTTAGTTTGACTTGCCATTTACATCTTTCTTCTTAAATTCTTGATTTCAGTTCTGGATGTTGTGTGGCCAGCCATGATAATGATGTAATTTAGTTCCCATGAAAAAAAAAATCGTATGAAGTATATGGTATCATTTAATAAGCTTTACAGAATGCCTGATTTTATTAATATATAAAAATATTATGTGTATATACACAGTATTGGATTCTGAGGTGCTGTGATTTGGTTTGGTTTTCCAAATCATCTGTCTTTACAGATTTATAATTTTCTGTAATGTTGTATTTGGCCACACAGGATGATTAGCTAGAATTCTTCACAGTAGTTTTCTTTGGATAATTTTCTTTCAGCAAATAGATAAAGACAGTTAGGATTAGCTTGTATGAAATGTTACAGATAATATTGTCTTTTTTTTTTTTTCTTGTACTCCAGCTATTGGGTAATCAGTAAAATCAGTAAAGTGTAAGGCTGACTGTTATGTTATGCCTTTGTCTCAATGTATAAAAAAGCAAAATTGCATTGGGAAGGCTGCATACAAATAGGACTTAGTACATTTTTGTAAATAAGATATGTTCTATTTTTTTTTCCACTTCTCACCTGCCTCTATTACCCAAAGAAGTATCACGATCTGTACGTTGAAAATTATACTTTATTGTGTACTGCCAGAATGTGCATGTATTTTAGCATACATGTCTCCCACCTAATGCTGAAAAGCTGCTTTTTCTTTCCGTCTTCAAGCAGAAAAATAGGAGAATAGATTGGTGTAAGGAAAGTTGCAATCAATTGAGATTAGCTGGAACTGCCAATTTCAGTTTCTTCCTTACTCCAGCTTATTAGGAAGCAGATAGTATTTCTTCCAGATATGTGCACTGTTAAAGATACACTCCTCTGCAGCAACAATTGTAATGTGTTTGGTAAAAACTCTAGGAATAGTTAGAGTCCCATTTTGACTGCAACTAGTGTGCAGGTGTGAGCTCTGATTTCCAAGGAGGCTGTTAATTTGGATTTTAAAACATTATCTATATTTTCAGTGCTGATACTACAATAACTATGTATTTCCTTAATTTCTTCTGTTTTACAAAAATGAATTTTCTACTGGCACAAGCACTACATGTTTATATGAAAATCTTTGTGTACTTGTATGTGCTATTCACACATACATGAGTGCCTATTAAGTAATACTGGATCAATGTTGAAATAAATCTAGCTGAATTTATTTCAATGTGTGGAGCTGCTTGGCGTGCTTTTAGAGTTCTCCATCCAGTAATTTTTAACATCCTAGAAAATCATAAACACTGCATGCTTGCCTAGTATGCAATCCTTAGGCTGACTAAAGTGGAGTTTATGAAACATGAAAGATGCATATTGAGGCTCAGGATGAGATCACTTTATCATATTAATTTCATCAATAGTATTATTATACAAGTTTTAGATGCATCCTGTGATCTCAGGTGCTGCTTTCGTTAAAACCTATTTCTTCAAGCTACACAGAAACTATTTAAGAATAATCCGTGCTAATAATCCATGCCTAAATCAGTTAAAGAATCTGAAATATTAATTCAAGCTAAAGAGTGACACCCTTCATGTCAGAGGGTGCTAGTCTGTATAGTCAGTAATAAACTGAATAGGAACACTGTTGAAAAATTTGCTGTTGATAAAAGCTGAAGAGAAAGGAAAGGGTTAATAAATTATGCGCTATACAGCTATTTTCAGTTCATGTTTGTTTTCTGAAAGAGCTTGTATGTCTACTCTCTTTTTCACCATAGACTTCTATCTCTTGTCTAATAGCTGCTATACTGTTCAGTAAACTTTGAATCAGGTCAAACTTGATTTTCAAATTGGAGTTTCTTTGAAAAATTGAACTTTTCATCTTGTTTCAACACATACGTTAAGTGCAAATATATCTGATTCCTCCGGGTTATGTGCTTTGCTCAGAAGGAAATTATGACAAAATTCAGCTTCAGCTCTGACTTTCTCAGAAAAGTGTGAGCACTTCAAAATGGCCATTTAAGGCGACTTCGGATTATCATAATGTTGAAATACATGTTGACGTCTATGAAGTAATCATCTGAAATATTATAAAATCAATTCAACATAATTTCTTTGTTTTGACAATAACACATCAGATTTGAAGGAGGGGAAGGGGCTTAAATTGTGTGATATGGTGAATTTAAGTAAATGCAGTAAATTTAAGTACCACTGAGTGCTGAAGATTAACCCTCTAGACAGAATAACAAGGTAAGTCTGTTTATTGTGGCAAGTAAGTGTTGTTGTTCATTTAAGCTTTTTATTGTTATTCCTTTTTTTAAAAGCAGATCTAGAACTAGTGATAGGTCTTAAAAATAAATCTGGAGAATAAATGATTATATGAAAATGAAGCCAGTGGAAAACTAAGCTGTTTTTACCTTACATTTCAAGTTCCTATCCCATAAAAAGCATTGAATTCATGCAATTTTTTGAAGAGACACTTATCCTTGTCTGTATTGTTGATTATATAGTATATAGTATTCCTATTTATCAAGAAATTTGATGAGGGAATGTGAAAGTTCTTTATTTTGGTAGATGACATTAAGTGAGCTGAATGTATTTCTGTACATCTCCTCAGCAACCTATGTTGAAACTGTGGCTTTCATTGCAGTTAACTATGACTTAAACTGATGGTGAAGTATTAGCAGCCTTAGTAGAGACAAGGAGTTACTAATTTAAATGGTCATAACAAATGTTCTTGTCTCGTTGTAAGTAAAAGTGATTTTACTTCAATGTTAATTGTTGTGTGGCTTCAGGATTTGTTCGATATCTTTATTATCAAATTCTTAATTTGATAATTCTTATGAGTTCCTTGGGTAAAATTGAAAGATGATGGGGAGGTTAGCTTCCATTCAGCATTTAGTTTTGCAATTTCAACATGAGACATTTCACAAAACATCCTTCTAGGGAAAAAAGATGTGTTATAAATATATATATATCCTTTATTTATGGTCATCTTCTCCGGCTCTTCTCTGTCATTTAAAAACTTAAAACAAACAAACAAAGAAAACAAAAAAAAAAACAACCAAAAACACCTGAGTCTTCAGGTATACACCACGTTATGTTTGCCATAATATTTATAACTTTACATTACTATTGTTTCTTATATTTCAGTAATTTATGTATGTCCACACAAGTTATGAAAAAAGTAATAGTTTATCTCTTTAGTAGACAATACTAATTTGCCAGAAAACTTACATGTTTTCTTTGGAGTTGTGTATTTTTCTGAAGATGTAAATTCTATGAAGAGTCATACTGTTAAGCTAATTTATATTACAGGTAAACATTTCTTCACGGTAGTTGGAATAATATTGCTTGAATTATTGAACTTATTGGCACAGCCCTAGCTTTAACTGTATTTCCAAATGTTCCATGGTCTCACTGTTCTCATGCATGTTAACATTTAAAACTGTGTTCTGATGGTCTAACTCATTTATATTGCATTTTGTGCTGGATATTGTGTGTTTGTTTTTAACACTCTAGTACTGAAAAAGTATTTTCATTGTACATAATTAAACAAGGCTCTGGACTTTCCTGGCTTTTTCACTCACATGATTAGAATGTAGCAGTAAATAAATTCTATTTTTCTATGTAAATTCTGGTTTGTATTACATACACTTTTTTCCTACAGACATTGATGATGCTCAAATTCTTCCACGTCCACCTCGAGTCAGACATTTTTCACAGAGTGAGGATGCTCCAAGTGAAGTTTTTGGTGCATTAAATGAGGAACAACCACTGCCACGAAGCAGCAGCACCTCTGACATCCTGGAACCATTCGCAGTTGAACGAGCCAAAGGTGCAGTTCCTGTCATTGAAAGTTCATCCCATCATGCTCCAAGTTTACAAAGTTCCACTGAGACCTCTTCAATGCGTAGATCCACTGAAAGCCATATTACCGATTCAAATAGCAGAGAGTCCTCCTTGGAAGTTGGGGATAGTATTTATGACCATCTTTGTCATTTAATAGGGCCAGTAGAATTTGCAAACACAACCTTTGAACAAAACCAGTATGTTGACCTTGAAGGTGAAGATGATCTTCTTTCCTCTCTGAGAGAATATCTTAAAGAAAAAGAAGAACTTTGCGGTAACTTTGAGATAGATGAATGTGAGGCTTCTGCTCATGAAGGTGATACATCAGTAAATAGGAATGATAGATTACCACTGGATGGATTAGAAAATAGTGATCAGACTGGTCAATGCACGAATAGCGTCACTGTTACAGAAAGACCTGATAACCCAGAGCTGCACCTAGAACAAAACCAAAGTGGCTTTATAAGTAATATTGCACCTGCTCAAATAGACATTTTTGCAAGAAATGAAGCACTCGATAAAGTCAGACAGTTAAATATTGATAAACAGTGTGAAAGTCTGTTTGATCATGGGCCAAGTAGTCCTAGCATCAAAGAAGGAAAAAGATATCTGTACAGACAAGCAGCCACTGAAGCTGATGTAGATTCAGCCGTGGAAGCAGCATTAGCTGAAAAGCATAAATGTGCTCAGTTTAACGACAAAATAACCAACTCACGTGTTATGCATGCAAAGAAAATTCTTCCTAAAGCACAAGTTAACCCTCAAATGCCTCACATCACAGGTACAAGCAAGCTGTCACCAACTAAAAGAAGTATATCTGAAACAGTAACTCATAGGGCCAAAATCATGAAAATAACGGCTAAAAAAAGAAATAGCGTTCATGTAACTTTTAGACCATCTACAGAATCAGTTCAGTTTTACAATCCTCTTGAGAACAAAGAGGCCGCATGGAAAGCAAGACTTCGTAAACTTAGTGGCTTCAGTGGTAGTGGTAGTGGTAGCAGCAACAGCAGTAGCAGTACAAGCGGCAGCTCGTCAGCTGCCATGGAGCTGGTTAGACCTGGAATATATAGACCTCTAGATGCAATCAATGCTGCTTCACTTAGTAGCAAGCAAAGTAAGGAAATTACAGAAACTCAAACAGCCATGCTGCAAAAGGAAGCTATTGCAGTTAATCAGTTCCATAATCGTAGTGCATTTAGATCATCAGGTCAGGAGTCAGCGCAACAGCAGGGCTCCCTGGGTGGTGTTTATAAAACTGTTGTACATGCTCTTTCGAAGCCGAAGGCAAATGTTTCCCCACAGAGGCAGAACAGAATGCCAGCAGAGGCTCCACTGAGGGATCTGTACAGTCATGTAATGGGCTATTTTGGAAGGAGAGCTGCAGGTGAGCACTGACAGTGTGCAGAGTGCAAAAGGAGAAAGGCAGCACCAGTTTGGCTTAATGCAACTGAAGCAAGCTCTGATAAGCAATCAAAAGGCTTTGGGATGATCACTGCTTTTCCTGTTTGGTTGTGCATGCGCCTATAGCCAGCTGATTTTTCTCACAGCCTAAGTTACTTTTACATACTTTAAATTACTAATTTTCCTTTGAAGTATATTTGGTTGAACCTCTTTGCTGCTGAAGACCATCAGGTTAGGGAAGAGGAAGAGACAGTAAATGACCTAATAAATACTAAGCCTTGAAAAATTTGAATTTTCATCTGCCATATGGAGCCTCAAAATTCAGCCTACTGAATGACTGGCATGTGCACATTATATCAGAATGTACTGTTCTGCTCCAACTAGTTTGTTTGTCACAATGACCTGGCTATCTACCAGCTAGGTTCAATTAATTTTATTTCTGGTTCATTTAGTGTATTTTCTTCCTCCTCCTCTCCCGCTCCGCCTTATCCTCCTCCAAAACAAAAAGGCCCCTCAAATTTACATTTGGAGGTCAGTTTAGATATCTTTTTAAAAGTAGTTTGGAACAGAAAGCTGTTACTGAAATGATTTTGTTATCACAGTTCTCTGTGAGTAGTCTTAAGGTTTTGTGTGAATCTTTTTTGAATTGTGCTGTAGGCCTTTCTGTATGCACTCATCAAAATTGATACAGTTGCATCTTGGCAACATGTATGTTCATGAAGGTCTCTTGATCATCCTCCTGCTTACTATGAGACCTCCGTGGATTGATCAAAAAGAAGGCTGTCGCTCTGATATCCATTGGCTTAGTTCAAATCATAAATAACCTTAAATGAACAATAAATTAACTTTCAGCAGTAATGTAGGTTTTCTTTTTTCACCTTATTACACTGGCATGATTAACAGCAGATTCTGTAATGCATCCTGCATTGAGATGTTAATGCCACCTGAGGGCAGTCTGTGAAAGCGTAGCACCATGACAAGTGGGCAGTGATGTGATTGTCACGTTCCTCAAAAAAGTTTTCTGCTTCTATGCAGAATCTGAACTTCTGAAAATGGTGTCTAGAAAAAAAAATTATTTGAAATCCGTAAAATCTAGCAGAGCTTCAATATTAGGATAAATGAAAACCCTGTTGTGGTCCCATGAGAGAGGACACTGAGGGAAAAATTATTGCAGAGGAAAAATGAACTGAGGTAACCTGAAAGCTTTAAAGGATCATACAGTTAGGTGTAGCAGCCACAGTCAGATACAGAAAGTACAATTCTATCAAAAATACAAATTGATAATTGAGTGAACTTCATTAATTGTTCATCACCATTGACCATCTAGAGATGGAATTTTCATTCCAAGTAGTAGCATGTTATTTTATTACATAACATTTTTTATTTGCACTATTTATACTAAATGTATACTGTGCCACATTGGCATTTGTCATTATTTTACGTTGCAGTCTACTGTGCTTTTCCTACTACATTGCTCTTCATTAAGAGTGCAATGGAGGAGGAGTACCTGTAGGACTTGTATAAAATTTTTAGGATTTATTACTTATTTTTTTGTGATATGGAGGAAAAATACGTTCTGTATCCTTAAAGCAAGCATTAACAACTTTAAGTAGTGCTTACCTATAAGCTTTCTTGCTCTTAAAGGTTTTACTGGAAATTGACTAACACCTGCTTAGTGGGAAGAAGTGGTTTTACTAATTCCTACAGTAGAATCTGCTTAAAAAGTGGGAGAGTCTTAAAATGCATGTTTGGCTATTTTGAATTTTTAATTTCTTTTTACTAGCAGGGCTTCTTTGTTTATTATCTTTTGTTTAGAATGTGTGTTGATGTGTTCTTTACTATATACAATTATTCATTTGCTTTTAGCTAATAGAGAGGACATGAGTCAAAAGCTGCACCCTATTGATAGTGATATTGGCAGTAGCAATACAAATGTTCCTGACCTCATGGATGAATTTATAGCTGAGAGACTCCGCAGTGGTAGTACACTGGTAAGCCTTTAAACTTCCTATGTTGTGATATGTAAGTCTGCACGTATGTGTGAATATTCATGTCATTTATGAGTGACTTTATAAGTCAGCTCACCACTTAGTAAGATGTTCATCTTACTCTGGATTTTATGTATCAGAAAGACTTCAGAATATCATTAAAATATTCTTTGACTGTAAATCATTTTTAGCACAGGCTTATGTTGTTTTATGCATTTTTAATGTCATTTCTACTAGAATTTCATTCTTCAAGCAGAGCAGAAGTAACTGTCAGGTGACTAGTCTCGTTGAATTAAATGGTTTTAATTGCGACTGAAAAGGTTGTCGTACATGTGCAGTTTCAAAGCAAATGTTTATATGTAAATTTGCAGTGCTTAGTGTGTTGCTGTATTTATGCACCATACTGGAGTACAGGAGTGTGGTACTATTCTCTACAATTTTTGTTAGTGCAACAGACTACAAAACTACATTTGCATGTTTTTCCGCTTTTTTTTTTCCTTCTTTCGTTTAGAAGTGTTAAAAAATTTCTTTTAAATAACTTTCTGTTAGAAAAACCATCTTTTTGTATTATTTTTTCCTATACTTTTCCAGCAATGTCATTGTGGCTGTGATTCATAGTGAAAAATTTCAATCAGTTATAAGTCAATAATTTCTGGTTACCTTTGAGTACTTGCCAAACAAAGCAACTGATCTGAAATGTTCTAATGGTTAATTAAGTGTCAAAGAAGGGGAACATATTCAAAGAAACATTGAAAATGAACAGAATGGGTAATAATTGAGATTGTTTCAAAGCTGTGTACTTTTAAATTAATACTTTTTTAAGGAAAAGAAGATTTTAGACATGTCGAGTAAAACTTGTGTGTAAAAGTTGTCAATGAATATCATAGTTGTTGCAAATAAGGAACAGAAGATTCTTCAAAGTGATTGGAAAAATTAATTTATTTATCATCTTTAATAGATGGCAATACAGGACCTGTAGGGATTGTTCACATGCATGCTTTTTACTCTGTTGCTTTGAATTTATTTTCATCAAACTTTGTTTCATCTTGAGTTACAAGGTGAAAATGCTGTTGCTGTTTTGAGATACCTTAAATGTAAACTTCAGGATGTACATCAATAAAACAGGAGTCTTCACAACTGATCACAGGAGAAAAAAAAAAAAAAAAAGGAAAGGGAGCACTGTTCATGTTCACATAGATGGGCAGGAATGTTGATCATTAGTCAACATTCAAAAACTATTAATAAACATATGAAAAATAGATACTTTCCTCAGGTAGGGAAAAAAACAGCCCAAGGTAGGTTTGAATAAGCACTATGAAACTTTGCCTTCCATTGAAGTTGCAGTCTAGCACACAAAAATGGATATTCTGTCTTAAAAAAAATAGAGTACTAACTTATTATTTTTTGATTGCTTGATCTATTGAACACTGAAACCTTGTATGTTGTCAGAATTATCAGTTAAATAGCCAATTTGTAGCAGGATGTTAAAAGGAGAAGTGAAGTGTGACTAGTCATGAGGTAATTCACCTTCAGTCACTTGATTTTCAATGCATAAAGAATTCAAGCTGTTTCATAAAAAAGACTTCTCAGTGTTTATCTTAGTTCCCACTGAAGCAGATAGCTGTACTTTTCACTGCCTTTTCTGCTGTGAGAAGAGTCTTAAAGAAAGACTCAAGTAGAGCGGTGTACGTTTACATGAGCAAACGTGTGTTGTTTCATCTATACACTGTCTTTTTTTGTCTTAAATCAATGCTAAGGTTTTGGCTTACACATAAGAATATTAATATGTGAATTAGGAAAATTCTTTTGCTTGCAGTGTATGTTAATTTTTTGCTTGTATCATCATAGCCTATTGACCAAAACTGAGCAGATTTCCTGAAATCTTTTTTTCTGCATGCTTCTGAAACCAAGGTTAACAAGACTTGTTTATCAATTTAGACATGAGTTGGAGGTAATGTGTTTTCTTACTATTTTTTCCAAAGTCTTACCAAATATAAGCGGGGGCATATTTTGGTTTGAATCCAGGTCTTTTAAAGTTTGTGCAAAAACATCCATTGTGAAAGCAAAATTGAAATTTACTGAATTGTGTGACAGCACGGGTTCTTTGCTTCCTGCTTTCTGGGATTTTGGAAAGTCTTACTCTGTAGGATGATGACAACTTTTGGCTTAGGTGCATGTGTACAACAAGTTGTATACAGACATTTGTGAATGTGAGATTGCTTTTCCTATTATAAGCAAATAAGCCATCCAAGATTGTAAAATACTTCATATATCTTCAATATTTAGAATGTGACAAGGCGAGGAAGCAGTCCTGGCAGCCTGGAAGTTCCAAAAGACCTTCCTGATGTATTGAACAAACAGAACCAAATGCGCCCTATAGACGACCCAGGCGTGCCTTCTGAATGGACATCACCTGCTAGCGCAGGCAGCAGTGACCTCATCAGTTCAGATAGCCACTCGGACTCGTTCAGTGCCTTTCAGTATGATGGACGCAAATTTGAAAGCAAGTATACTTTCCCAAAAGTAGGAACATTTTTGGTTGATTGCTTGTGATTTCCTTTTCCTAATTTTTGTAAGTTAAATACCAGTATTCTTCTATAAAAAGAGCATATCTTGATTCCCCATTGAAATCACTACTAATTTAATGGAACAAAGCAGAATTCATGAGAGAGGCTAACATTTGTGTAGTATACTAATGAGCAAAACAGCACTGAAACACTGCTCTATAAAAGCTGAACAACAGTGCATAGAAGTTAGGAAGCAATACTGTCTGTGGAGTTTTCTATGCATTAGAATGTAAAAATGGAAGATAGCTTCAGAATTTATTTTACTTCTGAAAAAGTTTAGGTAAAATGTAAGGAAGGTCATCTAATATTTTTACAGTAGTCTTTTTGTAGCTATAGATTGATAAAGATACTAAATGTGTTATCATGGTAAAATGAGTATGCTTTTTTAAAATGACTTAATATCTTTTTCATTCATTTCCTGCATCTGTTCCTACTTATATGCATATGGAGGGGTTATTGCAGTTGCTTAGAACTGTGATTTTTTTTTTTGTGTTACGTAAGAGAGTAATACTGTTTATTTGGTAGAAGTATGTACTGTATTTCTATATGTACTGTAGATATGTAGATGGTAGGTAGCTAAGTGATGCTAGTTAAACTATGTTTCAGTGTGGCATCCTCTCTTAAGTGTTGAGAATGCAATTTGCCGGAATGTCATTTGTCATAATATTTTTAGCTTAAAGTTAGTTCTTTAATGAACAAGTTGGCTATTTCTAAGCTTATAAATTTTGCGAATAAATTCCTTAATGTAATTTTCCATTATTTTTTACTTTATTCTCATTTAGGTACACTTACAGCGACTAAGCAGAATACAGGACATGCAATAGGAATGTCTTCTCCAGAAGTTCAGTCGCAGTTTTGTGACAGAAATGAGAATGTCCATAATAGCCAATTACTTTCTGCTTTTACATCTTATGTAAATTGTGCAACAGTGTGTTGGAAGCATAGGAGATGTACATACAAGTTTTACATGGAGGATTTTGGAGGTGCTAGGCTTTTGTATTTTATATTAGTGGTATTTTTAAGTTATCAGTTAATACAGCTCTTTCCTCATACAGATTTCAGCTTTGGCACAGAGGCAGGGACACCAGCTTCCACTGATGCTGATGCAATTTCAGGACAACATCAGAGTGCTGAGGAACAAGAAGTAGCCAGTCTAACTACACTCCATATAGATTCGGAAACAAGTAGTTTGAATCAGCAACCGTTGTCTGCTGAAGCTGCAACTGTTACTGGTAAAGTAGTTAATAGATAAATAATCATTTGTTTCAGAAATTTTCCACCCATCTTGAAGAGTTCAAGATTCAGCTTCTGCTATGAATCTATATTCTGTAGAAGATGATTCTTGGATTTCAGTTATTTTTCTATTGCCATTGAACACTGATGGGTGAAATTACAAATAGAAAACTTTTGTCTGACCTAGTTACCTTCATAATCCTTTACTTGGTGCTAAATCTATTTTAAATCCTTAGTGAGAAAATACATACAATTATCAGAGAAAACTGTTAGCACATAATGTAAGCTAGATCTTACGAGTGTTTTTATAGTACTGTAGTCAAAAAACTAATTTTCAGTAAGCTATTTTTTTCTTGAAAGGCTTTGCTGGTGCTTTCAAATTAGTACATTGAAGTCTTATGAGATTCTTTTGCGTACAACTGTCTTCACTGTATTGTCTCTTGTGAAATTTGAGTCTTACATAATGTGTAAAAATGTTACTGTGAACTTGTAAGATCAGTTTCCATTTGTGTCACTTATTTTTTGTTGGTATTTTTCCATTTTTTTTCTCATGGAATAGCCTTTTACAAACTAAATGAGAGTTTCACAGCCTCAGTCAGTCTTGAGGCCCTACCAATTTATTTTACAAATATTTATTGAGCAATTATCAAATGATACAGGTAAGCAAATTGAATGAGCTGCTTTCTGAAAGAGAAAATCTTCCTCTCCAAGGAGTGTTTAGAAGGAAGACCTCACCATATTTTGTGAATGAAATATCCATAGACATTTTTATATTCCTTGTTCCATAACTGTTAAATACTGTTATGCCTAACAAATGTAGAACAAGTACCTGCTTATCTGTGACAGCTTATGCATACATAGGTTATGTTCTCTGTGACAAATCAAACTGCATTTTCAGATATGTTTAAGAACTGTCTTCACTTTCTTGCAACTATTTTCACATTCAAAAATTGCCTTTCTATTGAAAGAAGCATGATAAAAGCTTTTTCAACATTGTTGTTTAGCTTGGTCAACAATAATCAGCTTGACTTTCATTCTCTTCACTGTGTACTTGTTGAAGTCCTCACAGAGAATCTGTTCTTTATCTGTTTGTTTGTTTGTATGTTAATGATTTCATTGCTGTTTGGTTGTTTTGTCCAAGTTTGCATTGTAATTGACAAGATTACAATTAATGACTGAGTTGTCCATTGAGAAAGTTCTGTGGCTGTCTTTTCTTGTTGTTTGGACCACTGTTTTAGAGAGGTGGTTTTTGTGTGTCACTTCAGTGCCCCCACAAAGTTGGAGCCTATTGTCTAATTTATTTTCACACATAAGAAGAAAATACAGTTTCTTTGAAATTTTTGAAAGATAGGCAGCTGCATAGTGTAAATCACGTGCATGAAGAGTCACCTGATAGGGAAGCTGCAGTTTGAATTCAATGTAATTAGATACCAGAAGATCCATGTGGAAACTCAACTTCAAAGCACAGCATCAAAGTTGAAAGCAAGTGTACTGGGGTATCTTTTAATGCTTAGAAGATTCCAGTAGATCAGCAAATTTTCCATCGTTATTTGTTTCTATTGTTTTCCTTCATATAAAATCTCTTTCCCTCCCTCCCCTACCCTCTCTTTTCCTTCCTTCCTTCTTGCCTCTCTCCTTCCCTCCTTTTTTCTTCCCACTTCTCTACCCCAACACTCTTTTCCTTCTTCTCTATGTCTATTTCAGTCCCTCCCCTTTTAGTGAACAGAATGGATAAGTAGGAAAGGATTTCTTAGGACACCTTTAAATGTGTATTTTACATTAATTTTGTATATTGAAAACAAGCGATCAGAGTCAGGTGGATGGTCTCCTATACTTAAAAATGCAGAATATGGAGTGAAAAAATATTCTGTGTGTGAAGTAGTAGTGAAAGAGGAAAGGCATTGCCATGGTTTGTCATTTTACAGAATTTAGTGATGTTCATATGTATGTCTGTATCTCCTACATAGATGCATTGATTTAAACTGCTGGTAAAAACTGCATTGCTTTTCAATCCAGTAGTGCAAGTTTGTTTAGCGTTGTTTCTGTTCTGATAACGCTTCACGTTTTCTGTCAAGTTCTTTAAAATGTTTAATTTTCTTTCAAAGAAGAACATTTAACAACCAATAATTTGGGAAAATTACTATTTTTAACACCCTCACTTTTTCTTTTATGTCCTTAGATTTTAGTTTATCTCCAGCGTAATATTTTTTTAATCAGTCATTTTCCAAGAGTTAAAATTCAGAGATGTGCATTTTTTCATTTTAAAATGTGCTGATGTGTAGGGAAATATATAGTGAATACCTGTTCTTTATTTCCACTGCTGTCTGAGTGTTCAGTCTGAACTTGCCATTTTGGAAGAATCTTTAAGCAAATTCAGGAAGTGAAATTTGTTTAGCAGAAGTTAGTGCAGGAGCCAAGTAAAAGTGTGTGCTGCTCCTATGTAAGTATCTCTGTAGAGTAGATCAAGTAACTGTCTAGAGAGGTTGCTCTGTGCTGATCATGGAAAGATGCCTTTGCACACTGCCACTCGAAAAGCTCATGTTCTTCCTTCAAGGAAGTAACATTCCTCTAACTATACATAGAACACTCCCCCCATACAGATTTTCTGGTCAGCAGATAAACATCAAAGAATATGAGGGCTGTTGGAGAGGGTCCAGAGGAGAGCCACAAAGATGATCAGGGGACTGAGGCACCTCCCCTACGAAGATAGGCTGAGGGAACTGGGCTTGATCAGCCTGGAGAAGAGAAGGCTGTGGGGTGACATCATTGCAGCCTTTCAGTACCTAAAGGAAGCCTACAGACAGGAGGGGAATCAACTCTTTGAAAGGGTTGATAACTTCAGGACAAGGTGAAATGGTTTTAAGTTGAGGGAGGGGAGATTTAGGTTGGATGTCAGGAAGAAGTTCTTTTCTATGAGAGTCATGAGGTGCTGGAACAGGCTGCCCAGAGAGTTTGTGGATGCCCTGTCCCTAGAGATGTTGAAGGCCAGATTGGATGGGGTCCTGGGCAGCCTGGTCTAGTATTAAATGGGGAGGTTGGTGGCCCTGTGGCAGGGGGGTTGAAGATTCATGATCCTTGAGGTCCCTTCCAACCCTGGCCATTCTGTGTTTTTTTTGAATATCAGTCCCCAGTTCGAGCTTTGATTTTTAAATCGAACTGTACACATCCATAAACCTGGAAAAACGGTTGTTTCAGCAAAATTTCTGCTTGAATCGTTTACTGGGGAAAAATCTACGTGAAGGAATGTGTAGAGAAATTTGATTGGTTCTGAGCACTGCAAGTGCTGCAGAATAAACACATTTAAAATTATTTTGATTGAAAATAGAGCTCTGGTAGTCCATTCACCTGATTTTGATGTTCATCTCTTGCCTTTCCTGTATGTAATTTGTTGTCTCTTGGAGCTCAGTTCACGGGCAGATCTTATTGCAGGTTTTATATCATTTTCTTTTTTGGCCAAATTTGTTATATTAAAATATTTAAATTTTCTTTTAATGCTGTGTTTAGAAATTTCAGTAGCTCAAAAGGACAGAAAAGGCTTTTAAGGTAACTGTTAAAAATTGCATTTGCAGGCTCTGAAAGTGCTTCTCCAATTCAATCTGCTCTTGGATCCCGATCACAGACACCCTCTCCTGCCACTCTTCATGCAGATCATATTGAGCAGAAGGATCTGCAACTGGATGAGAAGCTCCACCACTCTGTTTTGCAGACGCCAGATGACCTAGGCAATATCTGGAATAGAAAACATAAACCTGTTTTTCCTTTCTTTTGAATGCAATACAGTGAAGTAGATAGTATCCCATTAGCTGTAGACAATCCTGTAAAAAGCTATTTCATCTACACTTTTAAAAATATTTAATTGCAGTTATCTTATCAGAAAGCAAACCAAAACCTTTTCTACATTTTGTCTTGCATTTCATTGAAACTATTAGCAGTGGGTTTCTAGTCAGTATATTTATAACTGTTCTTTTTGATAGATAGAGTTGTGTCAAGGTAACCTAGTATGTGGTCCTGCCAAGGACAGTTTTATCATTAATGTAAAGGTAGTAAGACCTAATTTTTAAGTAATGTTTTTATTTCTTCTTTTCCCTTTAATATTTATACAAGTTTTAATTACTTTAAGTTATTGAATTTTAGATTACATACACTTTATAAACACAAAGTTATCAATTCTCCCATGTTCAGTCTCATGGAAACAGAAGAATGTCTGATGGGTATTTTAGACCCTTTTTTCTTTAAGGTAGCCTACTGATGAACACAAATACAATCATTTTGCTTTATACTTCGTAATTTGCAACCCAGAAGCCATCAGTGTCTCTACCACAGTGGTCCAGATCTTCAAATGAAGAGGCTATGAGATTAGGCTGAATTTGGATTTCATTTTCATTTTGTACGCCTATGGGAGCTGCAAGATTTACAGAAGATCTCAGCAAGTTCTGGTGCTGAGGTGTTTTAAAACCTGTGTGAGAGGTACAGGAGGAAGAATGTGGATGCTTTCTGCTTTAGAACTGTGGTTCCTTAGGTAGTTTGCTTTGGCTGTTTAATCACATAAAGTGTGAGCCATTATAATGTGAGCATTCTTTCTACGTGCGAACTGGAACGAACAGATCTTCCACTAAAAAGGACTGTCCATTCATATATTGTGTAGACATAATGTGTAATGATGCATAGGAAGAATGAGGTGAACAGAGTTCACACAAAACTGCCACACTGGGTTACTGAATTAGGGCTCCAGTAGTGACCTTGAATGTTACTTATGGACAAAATATACAAGAAACAAAACAATTCTTCTAGAGAATTTGGAAGTAGTTACGTAGTTAAACAGTTTCAGTTTTGAGATGGCTTAATGGGTAAGAAATATCTTACTCTAAAAGTCTGATTTTTTTTTTTTCTCTTTCAGTTTTAAGGAAACTATGTATGTAATAGTTCAGGCAGAACTTTTCCTTCTGTAAAGAGGTAGATCTCACTATGCTTTTTTCTTCCTTTGCAGAAACTAGTGAATTCCCCTCAGAATGTTGCAGTGTTATGGCTGGGGGAACGCTTACAGGATGGCATGCAGATGTTGCTACTGTGATGTGGAGACGAATGCTGGGAATTTTAGGAGATGTCAACAGCATCATGGATCCAGAGATTCATGCCCAGGTTTTTGATTATCTGTGTGAACTGTGGCAGAATCTGGCCAAGGTAAAAGCAAACAAACAAAAAAACCTCTTATCCAAGCTGTTTCAACAAGGACGGATTTTCAGATGGAACAACTGTCACCTGACATATTTCCCTTATTTTATTTTGTTTTATTTTAATAATTGCAGATACGAGACAATCTTGGTATTTCAACAGATAACCTCACTTCACCATCTCCACCAGTTTTAATCCCACCACTGAGAATTCTAACACCTTGGCTGTTCAAGGTAAATTTGAGCACTAAGTAGTGAAACAGAAATAAAATATATTGTTGCAGAAGTGTTTAATTTACTTTTTTCTTTTATGGGTAATCAACGTTTTTTTAAACTGTAGGCAACAATGCTGACTGATAAATATAAACAAGGAAAGCTACATGCTTATAAACTTATTTGTAAGACAATGAAGCGAAGACAAGATGTATCTCCCAACAAGGATTTTTTAACTCATTTTTACAATATAATGCACTGTGGACTTCTTCATGTTGATCAGGTAAGTTTAACTATGATGTACCAGTTAAAATGAATAGTAGAAGTAAAAATGAAATTGTGAGAAATACTGGATTTTAAGCTGAGTATTTCAACTTTTTCCTTTAAAAATAGCTATGTGACTGGTACTTTTTCCAGGCTTTGGTAAATGGCCTATATGTTCTTCATTGTAATCAGAAATGTTTTTTTGTAGTCCATTTTAAGCAAGTAAGAGGGCAGAAAAGGGTATTCTTTCTTTGTTTTTTTCTATAACTGAGTGCTGCAGACTGAAGCACGCCAGAATGAAGGAAACAGGTGTCTCTAATGTCTACTGGTTATATTTGCTCCCTGGTGCAACTGTTCAGCTAATGGGAAAGTAAATTGTCATCACTGTATGTCTGGCGTAGTTTATTTCTACATCAGATATAGAAAGTAGCAAAGACATTTAATCAGAGGAGTAGATCTTGTATGTTTTAATATGAACAAGTCTGAAAATAGTACATGGTTTAAATGCTCTTTTTAGAGATTCACGTTACAAGTGTGAGTGCTTCACCACGGTCCTGTAATTTAATGTGTTGAATGACTATATACACCAGCAGTGTTATAAAACACTATGTCTTTATATGTAATTGTCTTTATATTATGATTCCATAAAAGATACATAGGAAGTTAACACTTCTTTTAATGTTATACTAAGGTGACATTTGTTGGAGAGGATTTAAGCATGTTGTTAGGAAGATATGAGCAAACTTATCTAGTGGAAAGTGACACTGCCCATGGCTGAGAGGGTTAGAAGTAGATGTTCTTTAAGGTTCCTTCCAATTCAGTTTTCTAAGATGCTAAATAATAGCTGGTTATCTCTCTGTCTCTTCTGTAGCTATTTAAATGAATTGTTAATCATTTATAAAACCCTTACAATCTAAATGTTAATGACTTAATACGAAGGTGATACAGTAGTGTCCAAGATTAAATTGATCTATAAAGTATACTAACATTAAGATGAGTATACATATGGAATGTAACTTTTTGTGCTACTCCTTGTTCAGTAATGAAACCTAGAATGTTCCAATGGCCACAGTGAATTTACATGCTTTTTTATTCCCAATTTTCCGTTCAATATCTGCCTTTTTTTTCATTATTTGTTCATGTTCTTGACATTCTTTTCCTTTTTTTTATTCTTCCTTGTACAAGGATATTGTCAATACAATCATCAAGCACTGCTCTCCTCAGTTCTTTTCACTTAGTTTGCCTGGTGCCACCATGCTTATTATGGATTTCATTGTAGCAGCAGGAAGGGTGGCAGCTTCTTCTTTTCTCAATGTAAGTGTTCAATAGTTCATTCTCATTAATGGGCAAGTTAGAAGGATTTGAGAGAAAACTGAGCAATATTTTTCCTTGACTGGGGTGTTAATTTGTCCGAAGAAGTCAATGTAACAGCAAATACAGACACTGTTAGTGTTTCATTCTAGCACACTACACATGCAAGTCCTTTATGGAAAATGTAATGTGAAGTATACTAACATTGCTGTTGACACAGTAATTTTAGAGTTCTAGAACTTATGATTGCCATTTATCTGCACTTCAAAATGTTTTAAAATAAGTGGTCATTTTGGCTATAACTTCATGTTAGAAATACAGCTATATTTACACACATACATACACACTGCAATGACTTTCATAGTCTGGCTTGAAAACTCCTGTGTCTGATAATGTTGGCCATTTATATCTCCGATATAGCACCTAGGCATCCTCAGCTTTTTATTGGAACGCTGATGTGATTATTCAAGTGCTGTTGACCTTGTGTGACTGTATTCCTCAAAGGTCCCTAATACTCCAGTTATCAGTGACTTTTGGCTCTTCTTACATAATTCACCTTTTAACTACTTGTGAAATTCAGTTTTCCTTAAGGCGCTATCAAAGCTGATCTTTGCATCTTTTTATGCTTTTGTCTATCATGTCCAGCAGTGTTAGCTGTCCAGGCCTAGTTACTTAGTCATTTTTCTGTAATCCTAATAAATCCTTCATTTCCTTTTGGCCAGCTTGGAAAATGGGCATAGTGTGTGTATGAGTAGCAGTCCACTGGGATGTGATCTCAGTTTGCTCAGCTTTAGAGAATTTGGAGAAGGAAAAAAGAGATAACTGTGCACAGTTTTAGCCATTGTTCTTATTTAAGGCAGCTAGAAATGTCATCTTTCTGACTGCAGTAAAAATATGTTTCCCTTCACCTGTTTTTCTTTCAGGCACCAAGAGTTGAAGCACAAGTTCTTTTAGGATCTCTTGTCTGTTTTCCCAATTTATATCATGAACTACCAGCTCTTCACCCAAACATTCCTGACATAGCTGTGTCTCAGTTTACAGATGTTAAGGTGGGAAATTTAAAGACTATTTGAATAGTATTCTGCCACCAATTAAATTAAGATATTATGATATTCCAGGAAATAATGACTAAATTTTTTCACGAGCTATTTCAAATAGATCCTGTAAAATATTGTGAAACATTATACTAATAAACTTACTGGATGTTTATGTAAGCTTTGATAGTAACCTGCAGCTTTAGGGACATTTTGCAGCAGTTCAATCAGAATTATTCTTGACATCATTCTTAAGGCCTGTAGTCACTTGTTCTCTGGATACTTCCAAGGACTTTTTTAATTAATAGAATTTTGATTAGGAAAAAAAAAAATCATTTAATACATATCTCAAAGTAACTAGCAGATGAATGCTTTCTGTGGTATCATTTGTGTTTGTTCACAGAAGTTAGCTACATGATGGTTGTTGTTTGTTGGATTTTTTTCTTTCTTTCTTTTATTTTTTCCCCATGATACTTCATGGAAATGTGTTGGATGAATCACCAGAAATTAGGACAGTAACCCGTGAGATGTTCTTGAGTTAGCATAATAATGTACTTCTGTGACAGACTAGAAATTGATATAGTGGCAACAAACAGTTCTGACCACAGACCTGGAGAGCCAGCTAAATGATACGCCTGTCTGTCTCATAATAAAATTCTAATTTTCTAACATCTTATGTGACTGTGTAATTGGCAAACTGGTGAGCGTTTTCCTCTTTGTTTTAGGAGCTCATAATTAAAACTGTGTTAAGTTCAGCCAGAGAGGAGCCATCTGGTCCAGCACGGTAGGTCATACAAAAGGAGCTTCTAAGTTAGTAGTTACTTTTATATATTATACTATTTTGAAGAAGGTAAATTAAAGGTTGTAAAGTAAAACTTTGTATTCTATTCATGCTTTTCTTCTCTACCATATAAACAGTGGTCTACTGTTTTAATTCAAAATGGTTTTTAAGTAGCTAGGCTGCTATCTATCCATCATATTTGAGAAGTCATGGCAGTCTCATGAAGTCTATGATATTTCTGGGCAAATTTCATCCTTGTCTGCTGCTTTGGATGCATTCATCTCAATATTCTTGATTTAAAGAAGTCAGTGAGTAGAAACTTAACAGCAAAGTTTTGTTATCATTAAGCAAGATATTCTTTATTGGCGGTGCTGGGGTAGTATCGAGATCTCTTCAAGAATGCTCCCACAGTTGATCGTTACTAAATATGTTATATTTTCATGTGTATTACATATTCATTACATTTCCAAATTCATTATCCTATCCACCCTCAGTGGTTGCCCAACAGACACAGACATATTTGGCGATCTTCAGTGTCGTCTAGCCTTTTAGCACCTTGATGGTCCATTGTCAGTCCATTCTTAGTCCTTGGATGATCGTTTACTTCCTCTCAATAGTCCTTTTGTCCTAAAGATTGCTGTGGAATGCAAGGACAATCAAGAAGTCTCTGCTCGCACAGATAAGGAAGACAGAAGGGAACATCTTGATGCAGTCTGTCACATTCTAGGCATTCTGTTTTTGCTTCTTTTGCCTTCTTAAAGCAGACCAGCCTTACAACATGTCTCCCCATCTACAATACTACGTCACAGTTATCATACAGTGGTGTTGTAAGCAAGTGTTAACTGAGTATTTTGTGTAATTACTTCTTGAAATCATTCTTTACACTTTTTCACTCAGAGAGTGGTAACACACTGGAACAGGTTGCCCAAGGAGGTTGTGGATGCCCCATCCCCATCCCTGGGGGCATTCAAGGCCAGGCTGGATGTGGCTCTGCGCAGCCTGGTCTGGTGATTGATGACCCTGTATATTGCAGGGGGGGTTGAAACTGGATGATCTTTTCAACCCAGGCCATTCTGTGATTCTGTGGTTCTATTTCCAGATTTTAGAGAAGGAAGCAACAATAAAAGTTAGTTTTAATATTTAATCAGAATGCATACAGTCTTTAGTGTTCATTTACTCTTCTTCCATTCATCCTTGGTTATTGCCAATCTAAAAATACTTAAACACATGTGAAGTAATAAGGTACCCCTCTCCCATTTATTTGTCTCAGAAGCTTTAAGCAAATATGAATAAACTCACACTGGGTATGAAGACTTTGCTCCGCAGTTTTTTCTTTGTCTTAATAAAATACTTTTTGAAGATAAGATATTAATTCAAGGTGTTAATTCAAGAAATTAAAATATTTATAAATGTTAAGAAAAATATTTTAAATCCATAAAACAAGCAGAGATACAGGAGTTTTTAATTGCTTTTTGATTTTTGAGTTAGTCCTTCCTTCCCTGTGCCTTGACAGAGGTAGCTAGGATTTATTGTTTTTTTTAAGTTACAGTACTATAAAGGTCTCTGGTGTAGAAAGAAACTTTATTAGGCTTTAGCAGGACATATCATGAAAATAAAAGGTGTGCATATTCTTGTAGTGTGCCTTTCAAGTTATTTATCCTCCAACATTGTTTTGCAGATGCGTTGCTCTTTGCAGCCTTGGTATTTGGATCTGTGAGGAGCTAGTTCATGAATCTCATCATCCTCAGATCAAGGAAGCCTTGAATGTGATTTGTGTTTCTTTAAAGGTGAGAGACTAACACTTTTGTGATGTGTTTTACCTTGACCACAAAATCCTATCCACCTACATTCTGTGTGTGTTCACTTCTAAATTTGCAAGCCATTGCATTACATAGTATAGTTTCTCAGACATCACCAGATGTGTAGAGGTAGGTATAGTGCCTGCATCACATGCGTGGAAGCACTGGAAGATGTGTGATTTCCTGTGGTGAAGTTCTATACTCACTCCCAGACAAGGTCACTCAGGCCAGGATTTGTTAAGAAAAAAAAAAAAAAAAAAGAATCCAAAGACTGATCAAGAGTTTGCATTGAAGTTTAAAGTTTATGTGATTAAACTGCCTGTTGAAAGGGAATAATGAGCAGTATGATTTTGGGGAGAGGTAACTTGTTTTTATGACACAACAGGAATTAACTAGCCTGCTTACTCAGGTGTTTGTCTCTGTGGCTGTCTTATAACAGTAATTCATAGTCTTTTTTCTGTTTACGTGGTTACCAGAAATAAAAAATGTTGATTAAAACTTTGCCTTCTGTATTTTTGCCTATGCTTCTTTTTTGGTCTCGTTAGTTCCTTAAATGTTAGAAGATATAGCTCTGCTTTGCAAGAAGCTGGCTTAGGATAGAGTTTTATTCCAGTGTATTTCTCACCTTTGAATTATTGCCATTCAAAAACTTTTATTTCAAAATTCTTATTGTTCCATTCACTCTTCATTGCCCAGGTGCTTCAGCTTTCTTAAAGCTTTTTTTCCTGTCTTTTTTTATAGATATGTGAGATATACCTTTCTCTGATAGGTTAATAGAATTGCACTTGTTAAGAACACAATCTAAGAAGCCAATGAACTAGATCTAACTATTTTTATAACGTAATTATTCTGAATTCAGAGGTCAGCACTTGGCCACCTTGCAGCACACATCTGTCACAGCTTCACTGCTAAGTAAGTGAGATTAGAACATGTAAACTAATTTATTAGTCTTTCAATAAAGGAGGAACTCTAAAGTTACTCATCTTTATCAGATAAATAAAATAGGATTTTTTCCTGATAAAAACAGTAGTACCTAACTATCTGCTGGGTGATATATGATTTCTTAGAAATAAGGTTTGGAGTACTTGTTTTCACTGAAGATGGTACTCAAGTAACAAGAATATATTTAAAGTCCTTCCCTTCCCCAAAACCTTGAGGCCATTGCGTGTAATTTTTTCTTCTGTGAATTCTGTGCTGTCTTTAAAAGTCTGTAGTTTGACTATGCTAATAACCAATTTGAATTGTATCTTAAGCTCAGATTTGTAGAATTTTCATGTGCTAGATGAATAAAATTCCCTTGTAGAATTGAATTTGTGTTTGATATTTGATGCACAGTTTATATATAGTTTTAATGCAACTATAACACCGGAAGGCACCTCAGTTACATTTCCTGTGCATCAACACTTTAGAGAAATACACCTCTGCCTTTTCTTTTCTTTGTTTTTCCTCATAGGAATCTAGGGCAGCATGTACATCAACTAGCAAGAATGGAGAGTAATTGTACAAATGCACTCATGTCTGCCTTGACCATAACAGTTCAGGAGCTGTTTAAACCAGGCTCCTATGCAGTAACATTTTCCAACATTTAAAAGAGTACAGAAAAGAGGAGGAATATAGAAGCCAGAGTGCATTCATTTGCATTCAGACAAGTACTGTATGTAGCAGTCACTAACAAATAACTGAACAATTAATCTCACTATTTTTAGTACTGTGTCTTGTGCATTAGTTGACTGTTCACCTACCTCAGTTCTCAACAAAGACCTCTGATTTCAGAATCCTGGGGTTTTTCTTCAGTGATGTGTTAATATTAATAATAATGCAGGTAAGAAGTTAATTTGTTTGTTCTGGCTTCATGGTATTATCCTAACCAGTCTGAGGTTAAACTTCGAAGAGTTCTTTCCCATTTCCTTCATTCTGTGCAACTTACTTGTGGTCTGATCCAGACCTTGGATGTTAGCTGATAACATTTGTTTAGGATTATAAAATTGTTTCTTTTATATTTTACAAAAGTTGTTTCTCCTGCAAAGAATACATGAGAGCCACATGTTGGATTAATTCCATCATAGGAATTCCTGACCACCTTACCACCTAACATACTATTACATGAAGTCACAGTCATCATTACTGCACTGTGTTCTTTTCTAGTTTCCAAATAAAACAGTAGCTCAAGTTGCCTGCAGTATGCTGAACATGCTGATACATTATGTGCACAGACTTCAAGTGTATCAAGCTGATTCACCTTTAAGAATTATTCAAGTAAGTAATTTATTTTTTATTTTAAAGTAGCAGTAAGATATATTTCACTAAAATTAAAATACCACAGTATTGACAAGTGTGTTTCACAAAATGTGAAACTGATATTATCTTACTGAACATCAATGGTATGGATTCATGTAACATTTATTTATTGTCTCCAATATTAACATGTAAAATGGCTTTAGCATGTCTTTTTTTCTCCAGGATAACTTCATCATTATTTAGATGAGCATATTTTAAATTAAGTAAATTATTTTATATTAGATAATGGCAAATATGTTTAAATTTAGTAAGAAAGCAGCTATTTAATAGGCATCTGCAATTGTATTTTGCATATCAACTGATGTGTCAGTATAAAGCAAATATATTTTTCTTTAATACACTTCGAATAATGAGGAATTAGGCTGTGGCCTCTGTGAGTTGGAGCAGAAAAAAATAGAGGTCTCCCAGGTAACCAGAAAGGGAATTGTGTGGAAGCTTCTTGAAAGGCATAAGAAGGATATCTCTGCTCCTGTGCAGTCATATTATTGATTAACTGAAAAGAGGTTGTTTACAAGTTCTAGTATTTCAAGAAATAATGAAATTAGTATGGTCCCATACACAAACCATCAGGATAATTCCTGCACCCTACAAATATGTGAAATTAAGTTATCTTCCTGCCTGAGTATTTGGAGTAGCCATGTAAGTGCATTGAACCTAAAGATTTTGTGATACTGTGAACTTAAGTCAGTCATACGTAACATTTTCCTTGCATTCAATTGAAAGGGTTTTATTTATAAAATAAAAAAAATGGCGAGGAATACTATGATTTGTCTTAAAATAACCTAAATGTACTTCAGCTATGAGTCTAGTATTGTCCTATTTACGTGCTTAAAAAATCACTTTAAACTTAAGTACTTTATTATTTCTAGTTGTAAAGAAACTGTGCTGTATTTTCTCCAGATTCTGATAGCAACAATTACCCATCTGCTACCTGGTACAGAAGCTTCATCCTATGAACAGGACAAGAGGGTAAACATTTTCAGTTCCTTGTAACTTACAAGTAACTTACAAGTGTGTAACAGTTCTGTTACAAAATTTAAGATATTCCTTTAGAGCAGGAATCCAGCTTAGTAAATATAATGCAGTATTGTCTTCCCAGACTTACAACAGTATTCTCTTTGCAAATGACTTTCTGATTTTGTTTGCTGAAAAATATGCTTTTAAAATTAATCGAAATAGATTGCTTTCAGTCATTAGAATGTCTCCTTCTTCTATCCTTAAGTTAAGCAAGGTAGACTTTTCAGACTTGGCTTATACTGAAAATATATTTTCAACTTCTTAGGAGTACATTTCAAAATACTCAAAAGGTTTTGAATTTTTATTATTTCAAGTAAATTTTTCAACAAGACAATCTGTAATATTCAGATAAATTTAATTGTTGACATCCTCCAAAACAATTGCTGTCTTTTCATATTTTCAGTGGATCTGAGTCCCCTGTTTATGATGGACTCTTTCTGCAACCATCTTATACTCTCAGTCGTGCTTTCTGCCTCCAGAAAGTTTTGTCTTCTCTGAATTATGTAGGTTGCTCCAAAAGTAATCTGTCCTATTTATTTCCAACAGATAAAAGGATTGTAATGATGCTGTTTAATAGAGCAAATTCTCAACTACAAAATAATATTTTTAATATAGTCACCTCCATTAGCTTTGCATTTTCAGTGAAGAACAAGAGCCTCCATGCTGTGCTCATAAAAATTTGCACCAGCAGAGGTAACCTACTATCACCACTATTTTCAGACCAGTCTTTGTATTTGGCTTTGTTCTTGGACTAGGGGAGCAAGAGCTGTGGGACACAACGGTCATTTAAATTTTGAACTGCAATTCATGTGTTGATCATTTTGGCCAGCAGATCTCCATTTCATCTCTCCTCTTTGCTTGAGAAGTCAGTATCTGTTGTAGAATATTGAAGCATATAATGTTAACCAACTTTCAACTTGAGGATGATTCCCATATGCGAAAACATTCCCCATGAATGAATGCTGACCGTTTTATGCCAAATACTGCATCAAAAATGCACCAAAAATATGTTGAAATATTTTGACAAACTTAGTCCTAATGGCTTTCATAAAAATTGGTTTAATGTAAAAATAATTGGAGACATTCATTGTTCAGTTTATTTTGTGGTGTCTTTGCGAGGCAAAGTTGCAGTGTATTACATGAAGCAATTAAGATGTTTATGCATCTTTTATTAGTGAATTGCTTAGGTGGATTTTCTTTGAAAGATGTACATTTGGAAAATATTTTAGAGAATCTCGCATCTGTTTATCTGATTTTTTTCCTCTTTCATAGCTAAATTTTAAAAGTTTAAAGCAAATATTTGTTAGTTAATATAAGTTATATAAGTATAAATATAAGTTATTAATAATTTGGTGTGTGTCTTAATCTATCTCTGTTCTAGTCTTTTAAAATATCCCCTAGAGGGAGTTGGTTGTTTTGCTGACTGAGTAGAGTACAATACAGAAAGCAGTTGTATTACTGTCAGACAATACCTCATTCTGTGTAGCAACATTGACAAGTTGTGAAAGAAGTTCTCTATCATTTATAAAACGGTAAATGTATGTGAATTTGTCCACTTTTGTGTAATCCTTGACTCACTTTAAAGTGGATTTACATTCAGAATAGTATGCCTGCATTAACTTGTATGTGTCCAATCTGTCATTTTGTAAACAGCATCCTGCAGACCAATTCTGAAGAATCAGGGTATCCTCATAAGCACTGTAGCCACTTACTGATTTGTCATATTGAGAAAGTGTTGTATGGATAATCTTTTTTTAAATGTTTAATTATTAAAATAAACCTAAAATTTTTACTCATATTATATAGTATTTGAACATACTGTGGTTTTTAAACAAATGTGACCTGTAATTTCTGTGTAAGTTTGCCAGGTTCTCTGAATTGAGAAAAGAAAGCGAAACAGAAATAAAATACAGGGATAACTGTGAGGTCACAAGTGCTGTTTTAATTGATTTGTAATTGAAAGTGTTTGTTATAGTTGGTAGTTTCCTTACTTCTGTGCTTATTGGATTGGATAATGGCCTTGCCATTAAAGACCTTGCTGCAGCCTCTTCACGCTACAGGAGCAGAAAATGATAAGACTGAGAGATCTGTTCTCAATTGTATTTATAAGGTACGTGTTTCTTTACTTGCTAAATCAGAATTTCTAGACATGCAGGAAGCGTCGGCTTTCATGAAAACAAAGACAGAACTTTTCTGTAAACTAACCTCATTTTACCACTGAAATTTGGAGTGCTGTCTTAAATCTTGTACGTTTTGTAATTAACTCTGTGTGATCATTGGTATATTTGGAATTCTTGATATTGTCTTACCACTTTGTGATTAACTATATTAGAGTATATATGCCATACCAGTAGCATACACTTGTGTTGCAGAAGACCAGCCATGCATTTAAGGCGTACGAAGATGTAGCTTTTACATACCAAACAATTTTCTTATCAATAAGCATAGCAAAGTTATCTTTACAGATATGGGTTTGTTTCTGTAAATATCAAGCATCTAAAATTTCCAGGATTTTGTCCTGCCTATCTACTTCTAACAAATTAATTTCAGTGTAAATAAAACAAAACCTAATTCTTATAAAAATAGAAATTTCAGTAATTAATGTAATGAAATCCTGTTTTTGTTCTAGGTTCTACATGGATGTGTCTATGGATCTCAGTGTTTTAGTAACCCCAAATATTTTCCCCTAAGTCTTTCTGATTTGGCATGTGTGGATTATGATCCTTTTATGCATTTAGAAAGCTTGAAGGAGCCAGAACCACTGCATTCTCCAGACTCGGAGCGTTCTTCTAAACTTCAACCAGTCACCGAAGGTTTGTCAAACTGCTTAAGTATATTTTCTTTCAAGAAAGTTTTAACCTTGTTTTCCACTACTGAAGTGTTTGTTTAAAGCATAAGTTTTAAGTCATACCTTGACACTACGTAGCAACATAATTTTGAACAATTGCTATTTGATTAACTGCAGTAAGTATCTTCTGAAGAATGTGAAGATCAGTTTGATATGGATTCTTCTGTGCTCTGTATCAACAAAAAAATTGGAGTACTGGAACATGAACAAGCATTATTTTTCAGCAGTTACTTTCAGTAACTTTTTTTTTTTTTTTTTTTTTTTTCAATTTTATTCCTTTTTCTGAGAGTATTTTGGACTTTTTTCTTTTCTAAGCTTGCAATATTTTAAGCTTGCTGCTAATCTTTTTTTTTTTTTACTTATACTTTGTTGTTGATCTCTATGCTTTTAGAAGATAAATTTTCTCTCATTTGTTTGGAACCTTAAGAGACCTGGGAATTAACTTTTTCTTCAGATCTCAAAAACAAAAATAAATCAAGAAACTAAGATACAGAAGAGCAGTATTACACAGCATATCTAGTAGATATGAAATGGCTACATCAGGAAGAAAATTGAAAAAGATGAGATTAATACAGGCACCAGAAACTCTGTGTAGTGCTATTCTCCAACCATATTAAGTTGTTCCATTTAGGCTTCCTTAAAGGTATTAAGAACCAGATAAATGCAGAAGCTCTTTGTAGCAGCTGTGTGCTAACAGCAGGTGATTTTGTGGTCTGTAGTGACTACGTGCTGTTTTTTATGTAGAGAAAATGGCTAATCATTGTGCCCTTGTCTAAGGCATGCTTCATCATCCTCAAGTACTTTTTTGGCCAAAGAATTCTAAACATAGAGCTGTCCCCTAATAAGCTCAGTATTGGATTGAACAAGTCTGATTTGAGAACTATTGGCAGGAGGAGCTGTAATTATTAAATTTACTGAAGAATGAAGCAAGGTACTATAGTTGGCTTTTTGTCAAATGGCTGTGGTTCTTATTAGTAAGAAGTAATCATCTGCTGGGTCAGAATGAAAGAGGCTTCGAAAGATTCATTCTGTCCTAATTACAGTCTCACCTATACATATTATGTAAAGCTAATATTTAAAGCATTTGCCAAAATTAACTTCCACCTCATGTTCTATTACAGTGTGGAGAATTGTAGTAGCTTTTTATGCCTGGCATCTTTTGTATTCTGTAATAATCTGTAATTATGGGTTTGCAGCAAATGCTGTGTGGCTTGTTTAATCTGACAATCTGAAAAGACAACCCTGAATAGATTTCTCTTTAAATGAATGCAGTTGCACAAAGCCTTAGCATCGATATCTTCATTTCACATTTCTGTATGTGATCTGTTCTTTTATGATTTCTTGTTAAATTTCTAAATAAAAGTAATTTCAGGTGTTGCTTTTCTCTGTCCAGATAAGTTAAAGAAGCCCATATGTTTTTAAAGTTTCAGAGCTCTGGAATTTTAAGTCAGTTTGTGAAATTTAGTTGGCAGATGACAGTGCTATAATGCAACCCTGGTCTTGCAACCATGGCACTTCTAGCCTACACTGGCCTTTTCTAAACCATCACAAAACATCTGTTCTCTCTGGCATTGAGGGGTGTAAAGTTAGTGTGTAGTGACCAGTCTGGGACTCATTCAAGAACAAGGGGAGTCAGGTAGCGCAATCTGGCAGCAGAGTAGTGTGCCAGTGGGTCAATTTCTTACTTAGTAGAGTACAAGTACTATCGTATTTTTTTGAAGATTATGGAAACAGGTAAAACAACAGTTTTAGGGAAATCAAAGACAGGATGGGGATTGCTGGACACTTTCCTTAAGATCACAAGCAAAAATGAAAGCACTGGAAGAGCATTATTTTAAAGACAGGATGGTTTTTATCAGTTGAAGAAATGACTGACATACCCACTTATGCCTCCCATTGTTCAAGATCAGTCGTGTTACGGTTATGTGTCAGTTCGTTTTATGGACACTTACCCACACTATGATGCAGGATGAGACAAGTATGTGGGACTTGTGTATGTGTATCTATGATACAGCTGTACTGTGGGGACAAGATCTATTTGGAGGTTAGAACAAGCCGCCAATAAATAACAGGACAAAGATTTATTAAATTCTCTGGAAATAGGCAACAGCAGGAGAGAAGACAACTATGCCCGTGCTTGTTTCAGTAGCTTTCCAAGGGCTGTCTCAAAGAAAATGCTATACCTAGGATTATCACTGAAACTGTTTTTCCTCCTTTTTATAGGTTTCAGGTGAAATAGTAAATTGCAGTGTAAGGTTCACGAAGAACAATTTTGAAATTGTATTAAGATATTAAAATGTTACATTTAGATCAGAATGAACTTTTAGCAGCTAAAAGTAAGCAGCTTTTCTTGCATTATCATAACTTCCACAGTTGAAGTCTGTGGCGATTTTGTACAAGTACAGAATCACAGGGCATGTCTACTTAAAGGCTGATAAACAGATCCTCTAGCTAGCATAATCAGCAGCTTCCCCTAGCTGCAATATAGGCATATGGCTGTTTTTGCTAATTATCTACACCTGTCTAGCTTAAATTCAGCATCACAGTGATACAGGTGTGCTTTCTCCAAAGAGGATAGTGTTGCAGCCATTCACTCTAGAGTTTAGTTGTATTCTGCCATGATCTGCTTACCTGCTTCTGATCTTTTACCTATCATTATAGGACAATTAATGTATGTGAGGGAGAATTAAAATGGAACCTTTTGTTAATATATTTTTAATTGTTTATATTAAATGAAGAAAACATTTATGAGAGGTAAAATTGAGGTTTTTTTGTGATACTAACGTAAGTGAGAAAGGTGGTTACATGAAAATATGTGAACATCTGCTACCTATCTTCCAATATTGGTTAATAGCAAAATCATACCAATGAATTCTAGTTGGAGGGAAATAATATTTTACAGGAATTTTTTGCAATTTTGGGCAGAAACACTTCGAGTCCTGTTCTTCATAGATCACAAATCTGTTAGGGATAAATGAGATTGGAAAGGCAGTAGTTCCATCGCATAGTTTCAGTGATATCAGTTATTGATTTTGTGTATTTTTTCCCATTTCTCTCATTTCTTCAAACACTTTTTTAACAGTTCTGTTTATACTGAACATTTTTCCTAGTATGTTTCAATTTCTAAGTAAATGATCTTCTCCATCCAATATAAATTTATAGTCTTTTCTTTAAAAATTAGGAAAATTATGTACTTCTGCTTTAGTTTTAAAGCTTTGATGCTGATTGCCATTTTTACTGGAACAAGACAAAAAAGGAAAAAACACCTTTTTAAAAAAATAGTTTATACATGGTACATCCAGATTAGCACAATTTGTGTTTTGTGAAATTTATTCTAAACAGAGGTTCTTCCTATGTCCGTAGCTTAAAAATAGAACAGGTAAAGACTTTCATAATCTAGTGTAAAATTGAGGTATCTAAGCTATGTTGAATTCTCTAAGGCTCCTTGTAAAAGTAATGGAGAAAAAGGAAAATTTCCAGAGAATGATTTCTCATTTCTGGAGTCTCATTTCTCCAATTTGTGTTTATTACTGAGATGAATCACTATGTACAGGTGCATCATTCTTTTAGGTAGCTGAAAGGATAAACAGAGTTAAACTTGCCTTCAGTCATTACTTTTTCCTTCTACTATGTAACTGCAGTTGTTTAGAAGCTGTTCAGCCAAAGTTGAAGTAAAGAGTTAACAACACATCCTAAGGAAATTCAGGAATCATCCATTCCTGGCACTGATACAAATTAGTGGTGATAGACCTTCATTCTTCTCACAAAAGAGGTAATTTCAGGAACTGAGAAAAATAGCCAATATAACATGCTTCTAGCAAATTACCAAGTGATCATGTACACATACAAATTGCATTGCCCAAGTGAGAGACTGTACCATTGTGAAGAGAGCAGAGATGTGCTCAGTCAGTAATACATATTGGCAAAGAAGCCAGTAATGTGTAATGGTGCAATTTAGTTTGTAGAATTTGTGGTAAAGTTCTGATGGTTGCATTATTGCGTATTTTGATATGCCCTGCAGAAACACAGTATGTGGTTTGGATATGCATTTTAAGAATCCTGGTAGAATGTCCAGTTGTTCCTGTTTGAGGAGGTGTGCTTCTATGATCAAAATGCTAAAATGTGTCCTTTATGTTACAAATTTGATTTAAAACTGAGAAGTGAGAAGTACTGTACTGATTTTTAGAAGAGGCCTTTATAGATTTATATTCCTTTTTTTTTAAATTTAAATTCAAGAATAAAATTTTTACAGAATCACTGTGGTAGTATCGTTCTTTGTATCATTATATCACCTTTCCTTTCTGTATGTCGTGAAGCTCATAAGGGAGTATCTTTAGTAATACAGACACAAAGTAATCATTATATGGTTTGAGATTTTTAGGATTTGCCAGAAAGCAGTAATAGTGATATCTTACAAACTATGGAATCCCTCATTTCTTTGGTTGTTTCATTAGGAATACACTGGATGCAATTAACCTACTCAGTGTGAGACTTCACCTAGATGGGAAGCTCACATCTGCTCCTAGGAACCTGAGAAAAGTATTTTCTTACATATCTGTACATTACTGAGCTGTAAACATTTGGCATAAATCTGCTGACTAAGATGAGCCTGCATCTTCATCTCCAGGTGCTGGCTAGTGCTGCGTTAGTAAATTATTCTCCAAGCATCTAACTTAATTTCTCTTTGTCTTGTATACATTTGCTTACAATTCCTTCTTATGTTTCAGCAGATGGCACTATAACTTAATTTCCTTGTATGCTATCAGTATCTGAGCATTTAATTCAGCTTCACTGAATATTTTTGTTTATTAATTTTTAAACCACAAGAAGGCTGTGGATAATCTGAAAAAAATAAAAAAATAAAAAAATCCACACATATTATCAAATTTGTTTTTATCAGTTTCCAAGACCTTAACTCATCAAAATATTTGAGTTTTTCTGAGTTTTGGAACAGAGTATAAATTAAGTTGATTTTACCAGTTATTAACAGACTGAGATGTTTCGCTTTTTGCAGTTCAAA
The DNA here is from genome assembly GCF_019238085.1 of Lagopus leucura. Classification (NCBI taxonomy): domain Eukaryota; kingdom Metazoa; phylum Chordata; class Aves; order Galliformes; family Phasianidae; genus Lagopus; species Lagopus leucura. The sequence goes on along the minus strand of NW_024962250.1, from coordinate 19,343,833 downwards.
TCTAGTGCTCCCTAAAAGGTATGGAAGAGCCAGGAATCCAAGTGTTCCTTATGTGCTTTACGCAAACCTTGGGAGAAATATAAAAGGAAATTTGTTTACTTCTGCAGATACTAAATACATCCAATACTTCAGAAACTAACTGTCATGGCAATCATTATGCATTACAAAAATTTAAATAGTGTTGTATACAAGTGGAAGGTATCCAAGAGATAATGTAAGTGGCAAAGCCTTAGAGATATACCAGTAAATTTCACAGGATAAATATAAGATGGGCACTTTTAACTTCTCTTTCCAACTGGAAAAACTTGGAGAGAAACTTTTAAAAATTCAATTAGGGTGTGAGTTGTATCTTTTTTTCTTTAAACATTGCTAATGTTATTATGTTCAGTATAGGTAGCCTTTGCTGTGGTACTTTAAAATTATCTATTGTTACTGTCAACCTAATCTGCACCTATGTGCTCCCCAGAGAAATTAAGATGAATTAGAGATTTTGTCCATCTATGTTCCTTTGCTTTGTATGGGGTTAACGGTGTGTAGAAATCATTAAAATAAACAAATAAATAAACTGCAATTTGAAATTATCTTCTTACAACATAATTATGATCTCTACTTCATTAGTAATTTAAGATTTATTTTCACTAGACTAAAGAATGCTACTGTTTATTTTAGGACAATGCTGATTACCAACATATGATAAGGAAGTATGGCAGGCTGTAAAATAATTAAGATGCTTCTTTAATTGTGTTAAGACTTTTCATGCTAGTTATATATCATATCAATGTTTATCAAAAAACATATTTTCCTAATATTACCATGCTGTTTGCATTGCTTATCCTTTCTTTTAAACTCCCAAGATGTAAGAGGTCAAAATACCAAATCTCAGTGTTGTTTCCTTAACTCTTACTTGAAAACCTATGTTCTTTCTCTCACAGTGAAAACTCACATGCAACAAGGATTAATTTCTGTTGCTGCTCGTACTGTGATCACACATCTAGTCAACCACTTAGGCCACTATCCTATGAGTGGAGGACCTGCTATGCTAACTAGTCAAGTGTGTGAAAATAATGACAATCCATACAGTGAAAGTCCTGAACTTTCTCCGGAACTTTTTGAGAATCCAAACCTTCAATTCTTTGTGTTAAACAATACTTCCTTGGTGTCTTGCATACAAATCCAAGCAGAAGATGACATGCCTGGGGGAGGACTGTCTGCTGGACTTGCATCTGCTAATTCAAATGTCAGAATTATAGTGCGTGATCTGTCTGGCAAATACTCATGGGATTCAGCCATTTTGTATGGACCGTCATCCTTATGTGCATCTTCACAACAAACATCTTTTGCCCTTTCATTATCTCAACAAGAGAAAACTGAAGATCCTCTTTCTTCTTTTGAGCATGTGGAAGATATATCTGCAAGGGATGGAATTACACTCCAAGTAAAAAAGAAATTCAGAGACACTGTACCAACATGGGATACAATTAGGGATGAAGAAGATGCCCTTGATGAGCTCTTGCAGTATTTAGGTGTTACAAGCCCTGAATGCTTACAGAGAACTGGAGTCTCACTCAACATTCCTGCTCCCCAACCAGTCTGCATCTCAGAGAAGCAGGAGAATGACGTCATCAATGCAATTCTGAAACAGCACACAGAAGAAAGAGAGTTTGTTGAAAAACATTTCAATGATTTAAATATGAGGGCTATGGAGCAGGATGAGCCAACATCGCAAAAGCCCCAGTCAGCATTTTACTACTGCAGACTACTTCTCAGTATACTGGGAATGAATTCTTGGGATAAAAGGTAAAAAGAAAAGATGAAACCGCATTTTTATAAACTCTTTTTGAAAGAATTGCGCTGCTCATACTGTGTAATAATAGTTGTTCATAGAGTAGGTTCAGCCAAAAATATTCTTGGCCAGCCAACAAAAGCAGAGGGATTTTGCAACTTGCAGCTAAAGGAAAGTGGCAGTTTTCTTGTGCATTTCAGCCTGTCATTTAGGGAGACGTAAAGGAGAAGCCTATTGCCTTTATTGCTACTTTCATTCTTAGTGTTGGAGGGAGATTTGAAGGAGTTGTATCTTTTCTAATAATCCTTTCATCAGCTAAGGTGTACTACCATGGATAGACATGGCATATTTTTACTTTCTTTGCTTCCCGTGTATGTTCTTGCAAAAATTGTTCCATTTCTATGCCAGAATGAGTCTTTCAAAGTGTCACATTCTCAGCTATTGTGTTGCTGGATGGTGTCCTGCTGCTTTGCCTGCTAAGAGCATGCTTGCATGCAGCTTCCTTGTTAGCTAACTAGAAAAGTGTCTTCTACTATTTATTTTCACATTGGCAATGTTGAGGTATTGTTTAGAGCAGGAGACAAGCCACTTTTGGTTATGAACTTAAATGTCTCTGCTTATGTTATCATTATGATTTGTGTTTAGCTGTATTTAGATATATGTGCACATAGATGTAGATATGTAAAAATATTAGATCCTAGAATTTAAGAGTCTGAAACCTTCTTTTGCCATATCTGTCAGATTCTGTATTGCAGACACTGAAATATTCTCTTACTTGGAGGGAAAATGGATATTCTGTAACTTAGTTCACTGAGTTACTACTGGAATCAAATTTTTTTTTACTTCAAAAATTTTGGTATTATGACCTTTAACTCCTCAAGGCAGGTTGTTTTTGAACACCACTGCTCTTAAATTCATTCCACTGTGTTTTATAGGGAATATTTAAAGTGCTTTTTTTATTTTTAGAAGTGCCTTCCTCACTGTAACATTGTTTTGTTTTTTTCTTTAAATTGTTACAGCTGGCTGGGTGGCTTCTGAGCTATATTCTGTTCTCTTCAGTAATTCAGAAGAGCAAAAGCTCGGTATTTAACACACCAACTCCCTAAAACAGTGGATTGCAGGAGTGTCTTTTGTCACTAAGCGCAAATGTTTTGGGCTAGTAAAATGTGCAGATTGCATAGGTGTCAAAAGACATTCTGCCCATTCTTCTGCAGGAGCAGATTGATTGCTGCTGTATCCAGTAGGTTGAATGAAGAAGACATAAAGAAAGAAAGTTTGCTTTCAAGATTATGATGGATATAGAAGATTTCCTGGAGTTAAAAATGGCTTAGATTTTTTTTTTTAAGGTACCTTAATCATTTTATGTAAGAAAGGATAGTTGAAAAGGCAAAAGCATTCGTTGGCTGTTTTTACTTGGACTTGGCAGTGTTCTTGTTCAGTTCTTTTACTGTTCTGATGTTTCATAACTGAACAAGTAATAAAGTTACAAATTTTTCTATTTAGAAGGAGCTTTCATCTCCTGAAGAAAAATGAAAAGTTACTTCGAGAGCTCAGAAATTTGGACTCAAGACAGTGGTAAATTCTTCTAATCGCTACCCTACCTTATTTGTTTTATGTGCTTGTATTTAAATGGCTGTAATTTGCGTTAGATGGGAGAATTGAGCTGATGTTAAAAATAATTTTTTAAACTTTTTTTATATATTGCAGTATGCTGTAGTTATTGTTACACTGAAGTTATGTTAATGTTACTTGTAGAGTGAAAATCTGCAAATATCTACAGTCAAATATCATGAAATAGAACAAATTTCAAAATAACTTGAATTTACTAACATCTGGATATGTGTAACATGGGATAGTTTTAAAACATCAATATATAATTGTCTACTGTTTTAATTTAGCTGTTTTCCGACACTGTTTGTATTTGAAGGCATGGAATTGTAGGTGGAGTTGTAGCATAGAATTAAAAAGTTGTATAGCTGTACTTTACTTCCACAGGCTTGTTTGAAATTTAAAAACCCATGCTCTCTGTGTAGTGTTTGCGTATTTTGGTTTCATATTAGCAAAGGCACTGTTATGTGGTGAGCACTCCATTTTTTACAGCCGAGAGACCCACAAGATTGCAGTGTTTTATGTTGCTGAGGGACAAGAAGATAAACACTCCATTCTTACTAATACTGGGGGAAGTCAAGCCTATGAGGATTTTGTAGCTGGCCTTGGTTGGGAGGTATTTATTCAATTTTTTAATTCTAAATTTTTTTACAGAGAAAAAGATATATTCCTATAGTTCTTTGGCTCTTTAAATTACTTACAAGTACTGTTTCTCTAATAGGATGCTGAGAAGAATTCTAATTTCGTTAGCAGTACTAGATATTTAATTCTAAGTTCTTCCAATTTAGAAAAGTTCATGCAGGCAGGGATTATTCATTAATATGCAATTCTGTACTTCATGGACTAATGGGCAGGTATTTTGATTGCCCTGTGGGCCTGTAAGGTATGAAGTTCACTGAAGTTTTAGTTTTGTTCAAATTTGTGAATCCTAAAAATATGAGAATGCATCTTTACTCATGTTCTCTTCTAGCTCCCTTCCACTGCAGATATGTGTATGTTCACAACCACTCCACTCTCTTAACATGTCTGTTACTGCAGTCAGAAATGCTGTCATATACCCCATCATCTCTACAGCACTTCAACTCTTCAGTCAGTATTCTGATATTGCTAAAAAGATTTCCCTTTTTCGTGTCCTTTGTTTCTGACTGCAAAAGATTAACTTCCTAAGACACAGCTCTGTCTCACTGAAATACAGGAATCACTCCTGCTTCTGGCTGGCTATGAAAAGCGGCCATCAATTTTTAAAATTCAGTTGAAAGTGGATTTAAAACAAAAAAGTTGTATATGAAGTTTGTATTTATCACCCGATTTTTTTTTTCCCCCTAATGTCTCCTGGACTTTATTTTTAGGTAAATCTCACAAACCATTGTGGTTTTATGGGAGGACTGCAAAAAAACAAAAGCACTGGATTGACTACTCCATATTTTGCTACCTCAACAGTAGAAGTAATGTTCCATGTGTCAACAAGAATGCCTTCTGATTCAGATGACTCTCTAACAAAAAAGGTACGTATTTCTGATTAAAAGATTTCCTTGCAGTAATAAAACTAGGGAAGCAAAGATCATTCTAAATGAAAATACAGTAGTTTTGTCTTAAGAAATAAATCATAAAACATGATACATTTACTTGCTGATAGTGGGTATTTTACAGAAGGAGATTAAGCCATGTAAACTATCTGTCAAAATGGTGAATTTTGAGATTATTGCAAATACTGGTGAGGTCATATGAATACTGGTGAAAAATGAAGGAAGATAAGTGTTTGTGTTGACGAAAAGAGTGCATAAAATTTTTTTATATTTGAGTCTTTGAATGCCAATCGATAAATATATGGTGAGTACTTTCAAAAATGACTTTTTATTTATTGAAGGGTCACACGCTGTCTATTAAACTAATTTTCCCCTTAAAAAGTTTAAAATATTAAGTTGACCATGCTTATCATACATGTGGTGTTTTGTTTTGGAGCAGACACGAACATTCAAGAGTGATAGAATCTCTCGTTGCCATGCTAAGAAAAGAATGATATTCTGTATTGGTATTTTTTCTTTAGAATTTAATAAATTCCATATTAGTGTGAATAAGTTACCTCCTCGAACACGTGTCCTGTTATAAATGAACAATTGGCTATCATTAGATTGTCCCCTGTCCTACATACATACATCTTCAGATGTGCTAATCCATTCAGTAGACACGTTAATGAGCACCGGTTGAAGTGTAATATTGAAGGAACTGAAGCTGGTTGACCTCAGCATGGAGTTTAATACTTGTAATTAAATTAGACAACAGACAGTCAGTAAAGAGAGTAATAGCCATGCCTCTGGCAAACTTCAGTTATTAATGACTTTTTGTTCCTTGTGTTCAACTTGAAGGAAAAAAAATAATTGTTGTTCTTGTTATTATAGACTAACTGCGGATTCTAACTTCTCACTGCTGCATTTTAGGCAGTTGGTTTTTGTTTGTTTGTTTTTTAATTAAAGATATTTCTTTTTGTGTGCCTGTAGTGCTGGGTCCTTCCTGTTCTTTATTTCATTAAGTATAGCCAGAGTAATAGATTGTTAGTGATTTATAAGAGTGGTTTAATAGATAATATGACTAACTTTAAAATAAGGTTGCTGCTTTTGTTCTAATTTAAAGCAGTATATATTGCTACAACGTATGCTGTTATGTTAACTGGCTTCTGTATGTTTTAAAAGAAATTTGATTTTGTGCAACACAGCTTATAATTATGTTTACAAACGTTGCATGTAACGTTTCAATTAGAGGATTACAAAGTGTTGGAAAGGAGAAAGATTGATCACAATGAAAATTAATTTTTCTCAAATAATTTTCAAATGCTGTAGGCTTCAGCAGAACACACAGGAAAGATCTCATGTCTGTTTCCAGGAGCACTCTGAATCTGCATATAGCTGTTCTACCATGGAAGGTTCACTGCTTGTCCAGGCCTTCTGTGATTTAACTTGTGAAAGTGGTGTCAACTGGACTTTTTAACAGCTCCAATTTGCCCCAGGCCCATTTCTATTTTCTTTCACAATCTCTCTTTTTAGTAATTAGGAATATTTGAGGTCTGTATGGATATGTCAGTGGAGTATATATCAGAAGGTTGGAATTGTATTTGTAGTGTACTGATGATGCTGATGGGCTGTTACCAAGCTCCTTTATTCTCTGTGGCTTTCTTTCCTGTTCCTCCTCTACATTTGTTCTCTTTTTATTTAAACAGTTTCCCAAGGAGTGAAGGCTTGTGAGCCTGTCTTTACATCTCTCCTCCCTTCTCTAATATCTCCATTTCAATCCATCTCAATCAAATTTAACAGAGACAGGTTGGAAAGTATTAATTTCATGTATGTTCAGTGAAAATAGCCTAAGTAAAGGAGTAAGAGAGACTGTTAGTGCTGAGTCCTTCTTGTAAGGTAAAGACTGTATGGAAAGAAGCATTAGACATCAAGAAGATGTAATAAATGTTATCCCAAATTAGAGAAAATCATCTAATTCGAATCTTGGGAAGAATCATCAAGTTGGATCAGGAGTCATGAGTAGGAAAGCAAGCTTAGTGCTTAAGTCTTTTAGTGGTTCTGAAACTACTTGTGCTGCTTACACTGTGGATGGGTCAGAAAAAAATATATTTTATGTCCTCTGCAAGATCACACTCAGTGGAATGGATTTCATTTTGTAATTGTGCTGAGCACAGTACTGTTCGTGACCTCAAAAGAAACTTGAGTTTTGAGTTTCTCTGCAAGTCTTTCACGTACTTTCTTTATCTATTTCATTCAAAGAGAAAAACAAGCAAACTTCCAGTACTTGGCTTAGAACTGCTGCTGTTTTTATACTGTAAATGTGCCTAGAGGTGCATGATAGGTCCATTTTATAAATGGAGGTCAAATTAAATTAAAACAAAACTTCTTCCTGCCTGTCCAGCTACTACAAAATCAAGATTCTGCTGTTTCAGAGGCCAACCCAACGTTAAACTTATTTTCCATCCATCTTACAGAGTAGTAAATAAAACTTTTAAATGTCTTGAGTACCTCTGAAGCATTTGTTACTGAAGACATGAACGAGAACAAGAAATGGCATGAATTTGGAAAGCACAAATGAAAATGTGAATATATAAAGGAACTTAACATTGAAATGCATATCTAAAGCATGCAGTAAATTTAAAAATACTGAATTAAAGATTTAATACCAATAATATAACCCAATTTGTTTCTTTTAGAATTAAGAGTTAGATTAAAAAGCATTTAAATTGAACAGCCTTACAAGGACAAGCTTACAAAGAAAATGTCAGAGTTTAATGAAGCTGTGAAGACTCAGTTTATGGAGTGAAAAAGCTCATATTTCTGCCTCTACCTTATCACTATTTGGCTCCTCCTTGCTTAGCCAGATGGAGGAGTGGAGGCATTGTAGGTGAAATTATGCACAAGATGCATGAATAAGCAATAGTAATGTTATTAAAAATTGGAGTACTAATTCGTCTTGGGCCTTGGCTGTTTTACATGATTCTAGTTTATCTTTGATGTTGTCCTAAAAGAATTATAACTCTCAGCATCTGTAGCTAGTTTTTTATTCTGTATCAAGATGTATCAGGGAGTGGAATGTTTATAGATGTAAATTATTAGTACGATATTTTTTGAGTTACAATTAAGTACACATGCCATTAAAAAAAACTAAAAACACAACAACAAAAACCACAATACCGTAGTTCTGAAAGTTTTGTGAAAAATTAAACCAGAGGCTATATATACTATAAGGAAGTGCTTCCTACATTCAGTGGGCAGAGCTAGCTTCATTATGCCAGTACTTCAGATGTTTCTGCTTCTTCTGTTCTTTTCATAATGAACACTTGAATTTTTGAAGAAGCAGCAAATTTGGGGATGTTGCTGCATCAGAAGGAAATATAATAGCCTTTTTTCTCCCTCCGTTAGGTAAGTGAATATTAGAAATTACAGTAATTTTGGCAAGAGTTCAAGGGTTAATGCAACAGATAAATAAAAGGAATTTTTTGTAAATTGAGCCCTGCATTATTTCACTTGTCTTGCCTTTCCAAACCTAACTCATTTAATTTTAAAAAGTAAATACTTAAATTCTTCCTGACAGTGTGCTTTGCTTTTACTATCGTTTATTACTTCAATTATACTTGGTATCACTTAGAACAATCTGCCATTTGGAAATTTCAGTATAGCCTGCAGCTTAGTATTAAGTCTGGCTGCTATTGTAACATGTACAGCATATGACACTAATGTATCAAAATTAGATTTGATCATCCCTCCTGGTTATATTTATTTCACGTTTCTTTTGTATTCAGTTAACATAAATGTATTAAGAGAGCTGACACATGATGATGGCTATAGAGTAAGAATATTTTAAAGTATTTTGAGTTAAATTTGAAATTTCAGGTAACCTTGCAGTTGGTCATTTTTATATATTTATTTTAATGGAGTAGAGTTTCAAAGCAAGCTGAAAAAAAAATCTGCTCATCTCTGACATTTCCTCAGGCTGTCTTCCCGTCAGCTTAGGTTTAAAATTGGTAAAACAGAGCTCTTAATCTATTTCTCATTGCCACCTTTGTGGATCACCATGGATAACATGACCATTGTGCCTGTCACTTACTCCCATAGCCGGAAATCATCTTTAATTTGATCCACTTTTCTGAATTCTTACATTCATTTGGTGCTTATTGCTCTGTTCCTTTTTTTCATGTAACGTTTCTTGCAATATAGCCTTTCCTTCTTCACACACACAGCTAAAAGCTATATCCTAAACTGCTATATTGCTTGCTCAACTTTCCATTCTCTGGGCTTGGTGCATCCTTTAAGAATGCTACTGTAAAAGATATTTGCCTTTTTGACATTTATTTGCATTTTCCTATTTCTGATTTGTGTACTACCTTATACTTCAACAATAAACTATCTAGAGTTATATGTGAAGTTATACAATATTTAGTATTTTAGAATATTGGTATATAACTACAGTTCCAGGTGTTTCAGATACAGTGTATTACCAGTTACTTGAAGTGTAACACAGTTTTAGCAAATTTTACTATTTGTATTACTGCTGTTCTTCAAATCTCTAGTAAATATTTGCACTCGACTGCTCTAAAGTTAGGAAAACAAGGTCAGGAAATTATTTTGAAGATACAATGGCTAACACAACTGCTGGTGGAGAGTTTTGAATAACCACTGACACCAATTTCAGTCTTATTACCTGTGTATTCTGTACATACCACATCCGATTCTGCTAGATAACATGGAACCACACTTTCTTCTTGACTATGTTGCTGTCTCTCCTGTGGATTCAATGCACAGAAATGGTTATAACTCAGAGCCTTTGTGCCACTTGTATACAGAGCGCTGATTTCTGTGATGCTTCCAATTCAGACTTGAGGAATTCAGATTGAAATTGAAAGAGGTCAGACTCTGACCCTTTTGTGGTGTAATAAATACAGTGTATGGTGAATTCTCCTAATGTTTGTTGTTCTTGCAGGAGAGCTTGGTGGTGGGGTAGCGCTCAGTTTCAGGATCATTGCAGAGGGAACTGAAAAAAGAAGAAAAATTGAAATTCTTCTTTCTAAAAAGTTCATGCAAAAGCTAACAGACCATCAAAAGCTTTTTGAGACAATTCTAGGTGTTGGATCTCTTCCATGAATCAAGTGTGTTCATCAGTCAAGTTATAACCATTCCAACTTTCTCGTTAGCATTGCTTACTGACCATGACGAGGTCATGTGAAAGAAGCAGTAAAGAGCTCTTTTTTAAGATCAGAACTCTTTGATCTGCTCTTGTAAAGTGAATATAATTACTTATCCAAGATTTAATTCTTCTCCAAGCATAAAGATAAAATAAGCAGCAACCAATCTTTTACAGTTGCATACTCTCTTGTTGCTCTTCTTCCTCCTACGATGAGCACAAAACATTGATCATAGTTTTGATTTTGAGTACATTTTGTTATAAACTAGCACACACAGTTAATACCATCATTTGCCTACTTGCACCATCTAAGTTTGACACAATGCATTGTGTGTCACATTCTGCACTTAAAATAAGTCTTTGTCAAATCATTTTTGGGAGTACTCATGAGATGAAGGACAGCTGACAAAACTTGGCACTCAGTGGAATCATCCAATTCATTGTTCTTTTCTTCTGAATAAGTTAGTGTTTTTAGCCTGGAGTGTATTCTCACACTTCTATGGGAGTAATAAAGCAAATTTCCAAAATGGAAAGAAAAATCACTGATCGCTTCAGTACGCTTGGCGTCCTAAATTATGTGCTCTTTATCAGTAGTCTTTGTGAAATAACTGCACAATAGACTTTTATCATGCTTTATCACTCTCCAGAATCTGTACCATTCTGATTTGCAAGTATTCATCAGTAGTGATGCTCCATCTCAGTAGCTATCCCAGAAATGCAAGAATTGTTGTCATATCTGAGTAGCTCTAAATTCTAGTTACAAATACGCAGGGGCAACCTTTGATAAATGAAACTCAGGGACAGCCAGAAACTGTACTATCTGAACTCAATATGTTTAGGGTTTTAAAGCTGTTTACTTGGCATGTAGTTTGTCTCTATCCATTATTTGAAATGTAACAGTGCAAGTTTATTGTCTCTGAGTCCGAAGATGATAAGTAAAGTCATCTTCTAAGTAATAGTTCAATATTGCTGAAATTAAGAATGGTACTGTGCAGTGATGAGTGTGTCAGTGATGGGTGTTCTACACATTAATGGTGTACCAGGTGACTGAGCATACCCCAATCTAGGATCACGCTGTTTTTTCATATTTCACAGGATTTTCTATCTGAGCCTCTTAATTTCTTTTTGATAAGTCTGTCTCATCCTTCCTAACTTTTCACCTGCTTCTGAGTGTGGGCCTGGCAGTTCCACATGCCCTTATGTCATTGTCATATTTTGATGCATTGTTTGATTGTGACTTCACTTTGGAACTTCAAAGATACTTAGGCCCTCCTAAGAGTTCCACAGTTAGTTGTCTTTTACAATGTGTCATTGTAAACATGTCATCCAAAATTTCTGCAGCTGATGTTCTTGTGTTCCATATCAGTAGTTCAGGTTGCTGCCTGTTTTTTTTTCTCATCTAGTCAAATAAAACTCAACATCCTGAATGCTGTTGTAACCAAGTCTTCTCTTGGTCTAGGTTTATGGTTGGCACAATAACATCTAAGTGCAGTTCAAAGTAACAGACATCTACAAAAGAGGCAAAAATAGCTCTCTTAAAAGAAATTACACTCATGGTTCGTTACATATATGTATGATCTGATCCAGGTAAAACAAATGGTTTATTGAGCATCACAGGAGGCATGGCACTGATGCCACTGATGATCACATCTTTGCCCAGTCTGAAACTGAAGAAAAAGCTTTTATTGTAATAATAATGTATCAGTTTTCAGTCTGCTACAATGCAAAGCCAGTAGAGGAGAACAGAAGCATGGGTTTTTTTTCTTTCTTGATTTGTTTTTGTAAAGACTGCTACTTATGACCAATATAATGGCCTTCAACTTACGGCCTTCAGGTAAGACAAGAATAGTGTTCCAGGAGACTATAAGAGAAACAAGCAAATATTTGAAATGATATTTCTCTGATGACTGTGTTTGTTTTCCTTTTATTTAAAATGCAGTTATATTGTAAAAAAAAATGAAAACAGAAAGTTGTTGACTTTTTATACAAAACAACAACTTGGAAGTGCTCAGATTTGTATCAGCATGTTACTTGTTAAGAGCCATTCACAGTGCTGTCCTTTGAATAACATCGAGGCAATTGATTGGTTGGCCAAAGCCGTGCAAACAAACTGAAAACTGTGGATAAAGAAAATTGTCAGCTGTATCTGGTGATGCACAAGGAGGAAAAAATTGTGGTGGACAGTTTAGAATTTGGCTAGAATGATGAGGTTAAAAGACTGCTCAGATTGATGCCTTTTAAACAGATGTTTGTCTCTCTCTTTTTAAAATTCATATGGAATTTAGTAGTTAATTTACTGCCTGTCAATGATGGCAGTCTTGAAACCGTTTTGGCAAGTCTAGTTGAATTACTTGGCATTCTTGAGATAAAATCAACAAAATTTTAGCTTTTATTAGTCTCTATTGTTAATTTAAATAGTAATTGGCAGAAATGTATAAAAATCCATAGCAAAAACCAATACTGTAACTGAAAACACAAGAGAACTGTAGTGTAATTTATTTTATTCCTCTTTATTTCTTTTTCGTGGTTGTTTTTTTTTCCTATTGAAATAAGAACATTTAGTATAGCTGTATGGATACAGAAGATATTTAAACTGATGCTCTTTTATTTCTGCTTTTCCAGCTGAGACATTTAGGAAACGATGAAGTACACATTGTTTGGTCAGAGCATACTCGAGATTATAGAAGAGGAATAATTCCAACAGAATTTGGTGATGTTCTTATTGTTATCTATCCCATGAAAAACCATATGTTTAGTATCCAGATCATGAAGAAGCCTGAGGTAAGGCAGGTGGCTGGTTATGTGTTTCCTTCATGTGCTTTATACCCAGGGAACAGTGAAAATTGATCGAGCATACGCACAGGGCAGAGAGAACGTATATTCTTCCTTATGTTCGAAGTTCATGAACTAAGTTCTATTTTGTATGCAGGGCTTTGGTGTAATAAACTGATTCAACAAGGTGATCTGTCTTCAGCTTTGACAATTGCAGTGGTAGGAGGAAATGGGAGAACTCAGAACAGTGCATAGCAAAACAAGTAACTTGAACCTGCAGAGGCATGATTCTATCAAGCAAACCTGCTGGCATTGTAAACTGCAAAGAAAGCTGCAATGTTCTGCTTAATTATTTAAATTCTAAGATAATCTTTGAAATTTTCTGTATCAAATTGATATGTGATTGTGGCCATTAAATCATAGCCTGCTCGAGCTTTTCCATCCATTTCATATTCCCCTTTCTTCTTTCTCAAAGCCAATTTTCATCTTCTGGACTCAGCATAGGAACTTGAAAATAAATTCAGCCAAGCAAAGACCATTCAACTCCTAGGCATATGAACACATATCCTTTCTAATTTCTGTTCATCAAATGTCTGGGCTGTCAGTGGTTTAAGATAGTGAATGCTGACCAAGTAAAAGTCATCATGAATGTTTGTACTGCAAAATTTCTCTATATGACGTCACTCACCATAAGTTTCTGTGCTTCATATATTGAAGCACTTTCTTAAAAGTGCTGAAATTAATTGAGATATAACAGAATAGGAACATAGGAATTCATCCATGTGATAACTACCTCTGATTATAGGTATGAAATGATACCCAGTATATGGTCTTATTATCACAAGGTTCCTTGTATTTGAATTAATAAGTGTATTGTTTTCTTTACTAGCTTAAGTACAGCATGTTATATTATGGGGAATAGTGAAGGGCTTGAATGTTAAAAAGGAAAAAGAAGACTGCCTACAGTATTGTCATCTGGCCTTGCAACCTCATAAACATCATATGCATAACTATTCTTTGGATTTTTGGCAGCAAATTTTGAAAATAAGCTTTGATGAGATATAGTATTAAAATGGTTGCTTAATTTTCTTAAAATACTTTATCTGTTACCAAGGATATCAAGCAGTTATGTGGCTGTATATTTCCTTAAGAGAAAAGGTCTGTCATGGAGCACAATAACTGGTCTGATTATCTAAGAATGAGGAGAAAAAAATTATACCCTTGGGCACTCTATTGTTACTGTTGATTGGTAATTGTTATAGCTTACATCTTGCTTTATGTTGAATTTCTTAATTTTTTATTCAGGTCCCATTTTTTGGTCCACTCTTTGATGGTGCTATTGTGAATGGAAAAATTCTTCCTATTATGGTTCGTGCAACAGCTATAAATGCAAGCCGTGCGTTGAAATCGTTAATCCCTTTATACCAAAACTTGTATCCTTTCACACATGTGGTTCCCAAGGCATATACGTTTCCCTGCAGTTCTACTGCTATGATCTTCACATTTTATGTCCTCTTTTATTTTTGTCAGATTTAAGGATATTGTTTTCAATTTATTGCGGTGTCATTGCCATAAAAAGCATAGCAAAGCACTGAAAAAGACCAGCTTTTTTAAATAAGCAAATAATAGATTCAGCCCTAAAAAGTCATTTCTTTCTGATATTTTATAACATGGTGTAAGTTCTTATCACTTTGTCTTAATTATTATCATGACCAGTTAGTGGTTTTAGCCTTCCTTAAGCAACAAAGTCCTGGTGTTCCTAATCTTTTTCTACTTAAAGATAGTAAGTATTTCCCCAGTATTAAAATTACTTATCTGTGTTTTCTAGTTCCAATGCTGCTTTCCTTCCAAATGTGTAATTAGTTCATTTTTCTCCTAGAGATTTTGTTGTTTAGCTCAGAATATAACGTTGTCAAAGTTAGTGTCATTGTGAAGATGTCAGAAAAGGCTATCTCATTTTTTGGTTGTAACTGAAATTGTAGTATTTTGAAAGGGCTTCTCTAAGGAGAACAGGTTTACCAATCAGAAATTAAAAAACGTAAGGTAAGTCAATCTCTTCTGCTTCTCCCCTTCTTAGGACTGAGTTCTGTTCTGTTCTATACCTGTTACTTATGTCAGCAAGAATGTACTATTTTTTGTTTTCATAAATTGAAAGGTAAATGTGAATTTTGATCCAAATAGATTCTGTGCCTGATTTCTACCCAAGCTGTATATATTTGTATTTTTCATGTGATATACTGTTAGAATACTATTTTTTAAGGCTGTTAGTACTCATGGAGTTTTGGATTTGTTCTCCCTTTGGATATGATGAAGTGGATTTAAAGATGAGTGATGGATGGTGTTTGGTGTGATAACAGTAAATGACGTTTGTGCCATTTCTGTAGATGGCAGATGTTGATTCATGGTATTTCTATGCTCAGAAAGGTCCGATCTTTTCGTCATTACTCAAGTAGCTTAATCAAAGAATTTAAAATGTATTATCATCATTATACCATGAAAAGTGATGGCTTATAGCATTATATTGATATATAGTGATGAGCAATTGGAAAAAAATTTACTTTGAAATAGCAAACTTTCAGTGCTGAAAAATATACCCACAAAAACATCTGTGTTTCAGATTCTGTATAGAATATACAAGTTTTTATAAATTCCTCAGACATAGCTTGCCATCTCAGTATCCAGGAATTGGCCAGGTCCTAAGAGCTGTTTTTACTGTATGTTCACTTACAATTTGATTCTCAGTACTTTTTTAAATATACTTTTATCAATTCATTGCATGTCATTTATGACATTGCTTCTATAAAACTGTTTATATGTGCCCCTTAACATGGTTATTGTGATAACTGTATTTGGTATTAGATAGTATTGGTTGGTGAGTTTGTGCTCCTTAATATGTTCAGCGTGGTAACTGTGAAAAGAATTAACTAGCTATAATATTAGATATTATTACTTGGTAGGCTTTGTTGACTTCGTTAACCAATGCTTTGTTAACTAAGCATTGGTTGATTGGGCACTGATTTTAAAGAGTGGATTTGTTAATAAGTAGTCATTAGAATTGTTTTTCTACCTGACTTGGAGTATTGTACTCAGTGCTTTGCATAGTACTTCAAAAATTAATGTGAGGCATGAGGTCTTCTTTAAAAGCTGTTGGTTTGGAGTGAGATTTGAAAAAAAAATTCTATAAACTTCTTTGGCCTGAGTGGACTCAATTAATTCAACAGGCAACAGAAAATAAATAGATAAATAAACTTCAAAAATTTGCCACCTTCTCTATGACTTAAAAACTCTTGAAGAAATATGTCATTTCAGTGCTTTAGGTGTTCAACCTATTATCATATTTGAGGTCTAGAAAGAATTTCCCTCAGATAAGAATGGCAAGGATAAGTAGAAGTTTTCCATAACACAGACATGATCTCCTAGCTAGGAATATTTGAAAATTGAATCCAGTTTGTTTTTGCAATAGAAGGGAATCGAAGATGTTGAGAATTGTCCTTGGTGTCCCCCACTCTTTTCCTCTGGCATATTTTAGCTATGGCTCTCCTAGCTTTCAAGTTTGTTGTAAACTGAAGGGCGTGGGGACAGGAGGATTTTATGATCTGTGGTTAAATGGCATTTGTGTAGACCTCTCTAGGCTTGATGACTCTTGTGGAAGACAGAACTTACTGAACAAATAAAAAGAGGACTTAGAGTGGTGTAAACAATATTTCTGAAGAGGGGAGGGAAATAGGAACAGAAAAGACATTTTTCAGAAGCACACCAAAAACAGAAATCCGTCTCAAAAACTGAAGCTGATAATCAAGGCCTCCCACATGTCCAGGAGCGTAATGGTGTCAGTGAACAAGACTTCCTATCTGATCTGCTTGAAATTAATTTTTATTTGTCTATGAGTGTCTAATATATTGGACCTGTGCTGTTAATTTTGTAGCAACTGTGATGAAATTCAATTTAATGTGGGTCTTAGGGGAACAAGAATACTTGAGACTTCTGTTGAATACATTAGGAATTCAAATCCTGCACTTGTGCGTTGACTCTCCTTTTACTAACATAGTAGGCCATCATAAACAGGGAATTTCAAAACTAGTATGGTTATCTCTAATCCTGCAAGGCTGTAGTTAATTTCACTGTGCTGTAGAATATTTGGTGGAAATTTTCTGACTATGTGTAGAGTTGATATGTAGATCTGTGCTTATGTGTACTTGAGGAATATTTACATTGTGTTGTAGATCTTTGTAATGAAAATGGGTCACGGTAAACTCTTGATTAAGCTAGTTGTGTGTTGATTTGAAAGCATGTGAGAAAGTAGCACTGAAATGGGCTCTGCTACTTCCAAGGAGGCTTTATCTGTCCTTTGAGTTGGTGCATTTTCTAAATGTGCACCTGACTGAAAAAAAAAAATCAGCTGTCATTTGTAATCAGCAGAGATATTCATTCCTCTTCATGTAATCTGATTGCAGCTTTTTCTTTATTGCTCTAGTCTGTTAATCATGATGTGGCAATGGGTAGCACGTGTGAATACTGTAATAATGGTTGCATGGATACAGGAAATTCTCCTCATCTCCTTTGTATAGTCTGCTCCAACTTTGAGAATGTGTGATCTGAAGTAACTCCCTGACGCTGATGTACTCAGTCATTCACCTTCCTGTTTCTGATGTTATTTTGACACTTCTGGTAGCAAACTTAAATAGCTTAAAAGATTTGATTTTGTTGATGATTTTTAAAGGTTTCATCTGCTCTGTTTTTATTCTATGCTCAGAATACTGTAATAATGTGTCAGCATGGTAGTATTTTAAGATTTAAAATTTACTTAGTATATTAGCAGCCATCGCACAGGCAGATGTCTTGCTTTGACTTTGATGCTTGCCATTTTCATCGCTGTTGCGGCATGAAGAGAGAATTGCTGTTATGGATTGAGCTTCTTGTTAATTTGTGGGATTTGCTTTAGTTTTTCCTTCAAGAGTTCTTCAGTCCCTCGTTGTCTTTCAGTGACCTTACTTTTGTTTAACTCCTTCACCAATAGGCAGCATGTATGCACACATGTAACAGATGATACGCTCAAAATACTTGCACTGTCATGCTAATGAAACAGCAGTACCCCTTTTCTTCTGTGTGTTTCTTCTCATTGCATTAGGAAATGCATGCGTATCTCATGAATACACACCAACTGCATGCATGCTGGAAATACTGCTAAGATTTATAACTGCAGGTGTAGTAATGGTACTGGATGTTGAGAAAAACCACTCTCACTATCATGTAGAATAAGAAGCCCATCATTTAGGGGATAATTGAATATTTTTTATTTACTGATTTCTGTGAAAACTTCTGATAGGATTGTTTTTATTAATGGCTTCAATATCAAAGCATGTTGTTAAATTCTGAATTTTGAAGTTACAGCGTAGGAAATTGATCAAAATGAAATATTTTGAGACGTATGTATCATGTATATATAAAATATTTAGACATGTACTTGAACTTCCTGAAGTCAGTCAGATGGCAAAGTGTACACAGAGATAATGTTTTTTATGTGGAATTGTCCAGTGATCCAAGTAGTTAAAATTGTGTTTATCATTCAACAGATCAGGAAAAATACTGAAACTTCATAGGAGTGAAATCTGAAAAATCTACTCTCTTACTGTGTTACACACTGTACACAAATTTTGGAGTGCTAACAAGTATTCCAAAGTATCTGGAGTGAGATTTGTCTGCAGCTCAGGCACCATAATGCATTCTTTCTTTTGCAATATTCCTCCCCATAAGGATGCTACTTAACAGCACACATTAAGAAATCCTATTTAGTATCTTTTAAACCTAAAATTTGTTGAACTTTTACAAATCTGGAATATAGATAATTTTACCCACAATGATCATACCATAATTTTCACTTCTTTATTAATAATCTGCCGTGTATTTTACCATATGCAAAGAATTCATCAATTATTTTGATTTTTTTTTTCCTTATTTAATGGCGAACTTAAATACCAAAATTATAATGCTGTTTTAATTATTCAGTGTACAGAATATTGTAAAACAAATCATAATTGAAAGGATTTAAGTATTTTTTTGTTATCAAAATTGGAAAATTTACATCCTCTCATCTATTTTGACATTGCATTCCTAAAGAGTTGGTATTCGATGTATTGCAGCTAGCCTTCTTAGGGAGTTGTCTTCCGGAGATTAAAAATATTGACTTTGTATAATATCTGACAAGGCAATCACTACTTTACAAATAAAATAGTATGTTTGAGGGGGTTCTTAAAAGTTTCTTCTGTGTTAAAAACTCGTAGTACAGAAGGAGCTTTCTTGCTTGATGTGAAGTACTCAGATGCCCCAAAAAAGGGTTTTATTTGAAACAGAAGCATATTTATTTGTTATGTGTGCTTGATAATTGTTAGCCACAAGATAGAATTTCAGACACCATTTATATTTTAAAAAAAAAAAAAAAAAGTCTAATTACTAATTACTTACAGTTAGCAAAGTGCATGTTTCACATTGTCTGGCCTCATTTAATTAAGCATATATTTGACTGACATGGTTTTGTGTAGGATTTGTGAAGATTTTGGAAGTTTCTTACTAATACAGAAACTTAGATATTAGAAACTAGAAGGCACTTACTTTGGCCAGTGTTTTTGTATACTTTGTAGATATTACTTTATATGCTTTACAACAAATAATTGAACATTTCAGGATTTCGGTGAATATTTATCCCACCCCTGAGTCATACTATTGAAGCCTTGTTTGATGTAAGTTCAAGTAAGAGCCATGCATGAGTTCGTCATGTGACCCTTGCTGTCTCTTCCAGGAGAAAATAGAGTTATTTCTAGAATCTATTTTACTGTTTAGCAGTGGATATTTTTTTCAAGTTTAAACAAGAATCACAAGGTAAAGAAAATTATTATCATTATTATCATATATATTCCTTTTACTTTGACAATGCTCTGTTTTTCAATTTTCCCAAGTCCTAGTTCTGCTGACAATTCTTTTGATCTTCTTAATTCAAAATGTCATTAATTAAAGGCATGCATACAACAGTAAAACAAGAACAACTGAGAGTTTCCCAGATATCTGTAAATATCAGATTGTTTTTGTAGACTGTTCAGTTATTTAAGTTTCAAGGAATAGGATGACAGTTTCTCTTTGCAAAATAAAAGAGGAAAGTTCATCTCTATGTAGAGTCATGCATGTGTGTGTGTGACAATTTGTAGATATGTAATGATAGTAATTTTTTATACCATCTTTGTGGGTTTTTTTTCCCTGAAGTAATGCATTTAATTAACATTTGTTCCTTTGATGCCACAAGCATATTTGAACAGGAAGAAACTGTTGTAAGAAAAATCCCAGAAATATCTGCAGGATTTGGTTTCTTGTAAACCATGGATAGTGAAAGTACTCAAAATGGCAAACAATTAATGAACAAAGGCAAAATGAGCAGTCCATAAGTAAATGATGTGTTTAAGAATGTTCATATTCAGGATTAGTGCTGTAGTATGCTATACTGAAAATTGGTGTAGTTTGAATATCTCCCATAAAGGAATTGTATACATAATGGCAATGTAATGAGAGCCACACAAAGTAACTTTTGTATGGGTAATAAAATCACATTGAAGTTTTCTCCATCAAAAAAGGACCAAATAAAAAACCAGTGAAGATTCCAAAGCATAAGTTATTTATGTTCATTAAGTATTGTTTGAATCCTATCATAGGAATACCTTACCTGACTATATATCTAATGTTCCACAGTAAATGAGGCAAGTATTGATTGACATATGCTGCTTAAATCGATCACCTTGACAGCCAGAATTACGGTAATCTGTCAGTGTTAATGACTGTCTTTCAAGCTTTGATACCTCTCCTTCGTTCATCTTGTCTTGCCTCTCTTCTATTTGAAGTGCATTTTCTTGCAACCTCTGGTTTTGTCAGAGTAGGTACTTTTGTAGTGTTTTTTGTCCCCTGAGTCCAATTTATTGGCTTGATCGTGCAATTAGACTTAAAATGCAACACCAGGGAGCAATAGTGTTCCGAGTAACAATTGGACCTCAGGGGTAGTGCAAGCCTGTTTTCAGCTGTCATTTATTAGTTACCTGTTGAAAGAATAGTTCTGTTTTGCTGTGAATAATTCCAAAGCATCACTTTAAATGCCTTTGATTTTAGCCACTAGAGACAACTGATTGAACCAACATTTGTGATAGGTTTTTAAACTCTTGCCTTAGTTTTTATCATACAGACACTTGAAATAACTGCTGGAGTGATTCTTGCAGATGTGTGTACAAAGCTGCTGTTTCTTCTGCATTTTCATGTAGACACACACATCATTTCAGTTGGTTTTCTCCACTGCTCCTTTTCTTCTGAATAATGCATCTTTAGTACTAGCAGTGAATAGAAACTGAAAGCTTGAGGGCTCTGCTTCTGTGTTACAGTGTAGTGTATTTTCATGCGTAGACACTGATTTTTTTTTTTTTAATTTTTTTGCAAAACATGGTATGCTTTTCTCTAACAGCAGTTCTGGATTTGTATCTGTTCAGGTAAACATATTTTCTTTAGTAATTTTACTGCTTCTGGTCCCACAGAACTTGCCTTCTCTACCCCGGTAGCTCTTTTCTCTTTCTCTTCTTGGGCTGTTGACAGAACCTAGCCAGGACACTAGCAGTGCCTGTTAAGAGCTACAGCTCAAGCACCTGGGTTTAAGGGTAAATACTGTTGTTGTCATCACATCAAGATATCATAATTTGGTTTTGAGTTAGTAGCATCTTTATTATTTATTCTTCCCAAATGAGTACATGAGACTCTCTTGAAAGAAGTAAAAGAGCAAAGAGCAAAATATAAAATAATACAAAACTGATTCATCCCGCTAACACAGTGTTCTGCTAATAATTGTAAAGATGTTCTGTTGATGGGGAGACAGTTTGAGGGAGACTCAGATATTTTTGTGTTGTTCAGAAAAAATATAGGGCTTTTTACATCTACATTCTTTCATTAATTGAATTTAGCCATCTGAAGGGACAGGGGAGATGTACTGTTTTCTGTTTAAAAAAAAAAAAAAAAGAAGTCTTGATTTTTGTATAAAATGTGAGTAGGCTTATTCGGGTGGCATTATGATTTAGAATAAAAGGATGTTGGTGGGCTACCGTGAAAGGCAGTGAAGTGCTTTCTCAGCCTGCTAGAATTTCTGAATTTAGATCTGTCAGTACAGATGGCTTGAAGGAGGGAAGTTCTTTGTTAATGTGTCTTTTTCAGGTTGGAAGTTTGGGGTATATTGTAAATGGAAAATTAGTAGAACAAACACTCTTTCGTCATAAAATGCATTTTAGAGGTCTTGCATATCCCTCTTAAAAAAAAAAATGGTAGGAAAAAGAATGCATATTCCTTAAACTGGAATCGAAAAAATAAACTAGTTCAATCATATGTGGAGTAATTGCTTTGTACATAACACTAAATGACAGGTTTTTTTGTTAATACCTACTTAACCTTATTAATTAATTAAACGTTTTGGATAACAAAAGCCTATTGTTAAAATGTTAAGACTCTTGCCCTCTTAAGGTGTTAAAATTCATACAGATTCCTTCGATAGCTCTCAGATGTCTGAGAATAAAAGGAGGAAATAGTAAACATTTCATTTCTGATATTTCTAGGATTTAAAGTAAAGAATTAACAACAACAACACTATTTAAACCTTGCTTTTATTTTGCTAAAAAGAGCACTGTTTGTTGATGTAATCCTTTACTGGTCATGAATTCAGCCCTAATAACAGAGAAATTGCTTGAAAGTTTTGTATGCTAAAACTCTGAAAGCTGTATTCTCTTGTTTAAATTGGTGGGAAATGTGGGAGATTATTGGTAACAAGCAAAACTGACAAATACTAGTGGCTGTGAGATAGAATTTTAGGGTGAGCTGAATAAGATAGTGACAAACTGTTCCTACATCATTCTATATATGATAATCATGACAGGTGGGGCATAGTTGCAGTGCCAACAGAGGGAGAAGATAATGATATGTACCAAACAAAAAACAAGGAGAAAATAGAAACAAGTTCATTAGTTGTCTTTGCTCTCTAAAACATCTCCAACAAGTCTGTTGTCTTTTATTGAGTAAAGGGTTTTATATAATACCCGTAAATATGTGAAAATATCTAGCTGGAATAAACTTCATGTGACTATATTCTCTAACTAAAGAAGTCAAAATTACAAAATAAAATAGAGGATATGTGTATATAATGTATTCTGGATGTGCCACAGATTTAGTAGGAAAAAAAAAAAAAAAAAAAAAAAAAAAAAAAAAAAAAAAATT